>NC_041391.1:418637233-418692913 GCF_002162155.2 Triticum dicoccoides | reverse complement strand
GATTAACTGTACTAAAAAAGGAGCATATATGCTTATTTTTAATGGCTTATTACAAGTCAGAAATAAAAAGAAAAAAATATAAATATAGCAGAAAAGAAAAAAAACTATATAAAAAACTACTCAGAAATGAATAGAAGAAAAAATAGTTGTGATTAACTGTACTAAAACAGGAGCATAGATGCTTATTTTTACTGACTTATTACAACTCGGAAATAAAAAGAAAAAAAATAGTTGTGAAATAAATATAGCAGAAAAGAAAAAAAATCTATATAAAAACTACTCAGAAATGAGCATAGATGCGCTTATAGAGGAAAGTCAACTTAAATTCATAATGAATTTCAAGAGAAATTCGTATGAATTTAGGCTAAATTCCCTTTATAAGGGCATCTATTTTCATTTTCAGAGGAGCTCAATAAGGTAGAGAGGGAGGGGCTTATAAACCGGTTTGATTCCCCTTCGGTTGGCGAGGTGGGACTAAACTCTGGCCGCAACGAGGACCAACCCTTTAGTCCCGGTTGGTGGCATGAACCGGGACTAAAGGGAAGCCTTTGGTCCCGGTTCGAGCCACCAACTGGGACCAATGGTGGTGGGCCAAGAGCGAGGGACATTGGTCCCAGTTCGTCCCACCAACCGGGACCAATTGCCCACGTGGCCCGGCCGGCCCCTGGGGCTCACGAACCGGGTCCAATGCCCCCATTGGTCCCGGTTCTGGATTGAACCGGGACTAATGGGCTGGACCGGCCTGGACCATTGGCCCCTTTTCTACTACTGTGCTCATTGTTCATCAAGAGGCAACACGTATGATCAGCTTCATTTAGCAGCAGTAGCGAAGGAATCGCTCGATCAGGTTCATTTAACAGCCAGGGATCGATCGATCGCTCGGGTTCAGTAACGCGTAGCCAGTGCAATCGCTCGGGTTCAGTAGGCGAACGCCTCACACGAGTTCAGTTAGAGCCCAACGCCTCGCACCCACGCGCGTACGTGTACGAGAGAAACATGCATCGCTTGGCCCTGACCACCCACCATAAACGGGAACTCCCCATTATTTTCCTCGCCCTCGCTTCTACCATGGTTTTTTCCATCATGGATGGCCCAAAGAATGTCATGCAGGTGCATTTTCGGCCCGCCCAGGACGAAAAGCTCATTTTCTGTCATGATTTTTTGTCATAGAAGTAGGAGCCCACCACATCTATGATGATACCAGGTTTTGTCACAATCATCATCATAGAAGTGTCATAAGCATGACAGGAAAAAAATTCGTTGGGCCCAAAATGTCACAGATGTGTCTTTTTTTTGTAGTGTCACATCACAATTTGAACTACATTTCTGCATGTGCCATAACGTCTCACTTGTATGAAAACTGTTTGCAGAAGAATAGTCATTCTCAAGGGACCACAGAATCTTGCAACTATACTGCACAGTGCATTGCTCTCGTGAGTATCTCTTGCCCTGTATGATCACACTTACTTTCATAGCTAGTTGATTATGTAGCATCACTACACATGTTAGCCTTGTTATCCTCCATTTGGTGAACATTATAAGATTTGTATCGACTCTTACATAAATTTGGAATCAACCCAATGCTTTTGAAGAGGTTTAGCTCTACAGTCCTCTTGTAAGGACTGAACATTGTCTATCACTATACTTACTTTTTAACAGCTACTCCCTCCGTCCCATAATATAAGAGTGTTTTGTACAATACACCAGTGTTCAAAACACTCTTATATTATGGAAATAGGGATCGATTCATTGTGTAGCATTCTGCATCTTATCTCCCTCGCCCACCATTTACTAAAAAATATCAGATCTATATTTAATCCTAACAAAAAGTTGAATACACACACAATGCTAGTGCAGAAGTGTAGCCCATTGCTCTTGTCAGTACATTTTGTCCTATAACGCTTGGACTTCCAGGGCTTGGTAGTTGATTATGTAGCATCAATCTGCATCTTATCTTCATTATCCTCTATCCCTTCCAGTATTATCATATCTATAATTACTCTCTACGAAATGTAGACTACAGGCAATGTTTATGAAGAAGATTTTGTGCTGAAATTCTTGAGTTATCATTCCCTTGACATGGAGAAGGGCATTATTAAGCCTGTGTTAACTGTTAATGTAAGTCGGTCGTTGTCGCGGGGTGTCCGTGACCACTTATGGGACCAGGTGGCCCCTTGTTGGTTCGGCAAGGGGACGACGCGTTGCACAAAGAGCAGACTAGCGTACGGCAGCGCGGCAATGAGCACACAAGCGAGTTACCCAGGTTCGGGCCACCGTGAGGCGTACTCCTGCTATAGTGGATTGATGGTGGGATGAATGTGGTGGTGCGTAGTACACTTGCCCGACAGGGTTTGCCTCGGGGCCGCAGCGACTACGCGTGTATGGTGGCTTGGGTTTGTCAACTTTCCAATCTTCTAACCCCTCCTACGGGTGCCATGGGCCTCCTTTTATAGATCAAATGGGTCAACATAGTGGCAAAGTAGTCATTATTTACTGATATGATAGCAAATAGTGCTATCATACCTAACTCTGCGGGCTGACATGGTGCATTAAATGCACCGCTTAGTGTCACATCATTGGTCACCCGGCAGGGCCTGCTGGGCTATCTTGCCAGCTCCGCACCTGTTCTCCTGACACATCGCAGGACGAGTGTCATCCGTATGCTTCTTTTGTAGGAAATGGCTCCCATGCGGTGAACGGTTGCCGCTTAATCATCTTGCGGCTTGACACCGCATTGATTGACAATGTGAGCCGTGCTTGAGTGGTTGGTGGAGTGTTTCTACCCCCGCGAGCCCCGGCAGGCCTTGTCGGGGTGCCTTAGTTGCCTACTTCTTGCGATGGCCTCGCCCCTTGTCGGGCTCGCCTGCCCGACAAGGGAGGCCCTTCTCTTGCCGATATCTTGCTCCTTAGGCTCGATCTTGGTCCCTCTGAGCTACATGTTGGTTCTTCAAACCTCTTGGTCCTTCAACCTCTGACTTAAGCTGGTGCTTCAATCTTGATCTTGTGCCTGTGCATAGTTGGTCAATAGACCCAGGGTTTGTTGCACCGACAGAAGCCCCCGGGCCTGCCCCGAATGCGCTGCTGAGCGTCATTGGGGTAGGGCCTAATAAGTGCACAGGCAAGGTTGCTTAAGGGCTTGGCCCCTTAAGTTTTCCGTTGCTGCTTCATCAGCCTTAATTCCGGGCCAGTTTTCGGTTTCTTCCCCCCTGCTGGGGAGCGGCATCGTCCTGGTCTTGGGAAGGCGCCGAATCCCAGCTGTGCGCTCCACCGGCGCCTTCGACCTCTTCCTGTAGGAGATGGATAGGGGCAAAGGCGTAACGGGGCACTTATCTTTTTTCAATATTAAACTTGCAGGAAATCACCAAATTTTAATTCAAACAATGTAATCTCTTTTATCCATGTTTGTGTTCTGTAATGCTTGTACTTGTATTTGCATGTCAATGAAAGAGATAAACCTTGCCGGGAACTCGTGCATGTATATGTCCATGCAGAGGTGGAGTGCCTCTTTACCTTAATTAAACGAGTTTCCCCCAGCAGGATATCCTACCAGCACCCATTTTGTCTGCCAGAGAACCATGTCTGCCGGGGAATAGACTGAGGTGCCAGCCCCCCGCCCACTCCCCTTTTACTGAGGGCCACTGCAACCATCCAGGCCGAAGCAGTGTTTGAGCCAAAGATGGGAGCACCCTATTCCAAGAGAGCAGTGAGGTTTCTCTATGCACAAGTTATATCTTACAGAACACTAATGGACAAGAGGTAAACTTATCTGTTTGGCTTGTCGGAGATCACTGTGCCGTGCAATCTTCTCGTCGCTTATCGGAGTCAAGTTCACAACAAGAACCTGCAACTCCATGTAGATGAGAATGAATGCAGGATCCAATCCTATCTATATGCACATGCAAATGCTCATGAAATGCTTATGCAGTGATCTGGGTGTGCTCGTGCATGCATGCGATCTCGGTCGGGGCCCCCCACAGCGCTTCTTTATTTTATCTTGCACGGGGTCATCGCCCCGGCTTTGTACAAGGGGTTACATGCAACCGAGGTAAGGCCTATACAAAAGGGTGGCTGCCGGGTAGTGCCTAGCGGTCTCGCACCTTATGGGTAGTACTTACAGAGATGCTCAATATTCCATGAGTTTTGCAACTGTGTGCCATCCCCGGTCTCTAAACGGACTGCGCCAGGTCTAGTGACTCGTACCACCCAGTAAGGGCCTTCCCACTTTGGTGACAGCTTGTGTGTACCCTTGGCGGACTAAACGTGCCTAAGGACAAGGTCACCATCCTGAAAACCCCAGGCATGAATCATACGGCTATGATAGCAACGCAGGGCTTGCTGGTAGCATGCAGCACGCGTAGCAGCCCAGAGACGGTTCTCCTCAAGTAGCACAACATCGTCACGCTTGTGCTGATCTTGCGCTACTTCATCGTAGGCAAGCACTCGAGGGGACCCGTAAATGAGTTCCATAGGGATGACTGCTTATGCCCCGTAGACCAGGGAGAAGGGAGTTTGCTCGGTAGCTCAGTTGGGTGTCGTTCTAAGGGACCAGAGAACTACCGGCAGCTCCTCAATCCACCGCCTGCCGTGATTCTGCAGCGTATCAAAAGTTCGTGTCTTGAGTCCACGAAGCACTTCAGCGTTCACACTCTCAGATTGTCCATTGCTCTGGGGGTGTGCCACAAAAGCAAATGAAATTTTGCATTTGAGGGTGTGAACATATTGCATGAAGGCGTGGCTCATGAACTGGGTGCCGTTGTCAGTGATGATCCTTGCTAGAACTCCAAAACGAGACACCAATTCTTTCAAGAACTTGATAGCTGACTGAGCAGTCACCTTTCTCACGGCAGTCACTCCCGGCCACTTTGTAAACTTGTCAATGGCAACAAACAAGAATACAAAGCTCCTGATTGCTCGGGAGAAGGGGTCGAGGATATCGAGCCCCCAGACCAAAAATGGCCATGATAGAGGGATTGTCTGAAGGGCTTGGGCAGGCAGACGTGTTCTCTTGGAATGGAACTGACAGGCTTCACATTTCATGACGAGCTCAACCGCATCTTGGAGGGCTGTGGGCCAATAGAATCCTTGCTGGAATGCTTTCCCAACTAATGCCCTTGATCAAATGTGGGAGCCGCACATTCCTATGTGAATCTCAGCCAGCAGTTCCTTTCCATCCTCCTGGCAAACACACTTCAATTTCACACCGTTGGGCCTTCTTCTGTATAGAGGGTCATCGACAAACTGATACATACTGGCCCTCGGGCTACTCTTTCAGCTTCATCTTGGTCGCTAGGGAGTTCTCCAGTTTGGACGAAGTGGACAATGTGCCTTGCCCAAGTTGGAGCCTGGGGCTCGGCAATGATGACTAGCGGCACCTCCTCTACTGCAGGAGCACTAGCCTTGTTCGTGGGGTCCGTAGGCCTGGCTAGAGGGGGTGGTCCGGCAGGCTATGAGTAGTTGTTTCTGACGGTCTCTGCCGGGAGCGGATGGCTCTGCCGGGAGAGGCTTACCATAGTCCTACTTTCTCCTCTTCTGGGCCATTGTGGCTGGGGATACAGAGGGTTGAGAGAGATGGAGAACAAAAGTCCCTGGTTCCACAGGAAGCTTTTGTGCAGCACACTTTGACAGGTGATCAGCTATGTTGTTTTCCGCATGGGGTATGTGCTCTGTTTGCAACCCGTCAAATTGCTCCTCCAATCTCCTTACTTCCTCGACATATGCTTCCATCAATGGTCTTTGGTAATCCTTGTTGACTTGTCTCACCACGAGCTGTGAATCTCCTCGAATGATCAGCTTCTTAATTCCCAATTCTACTGCAATCCTGAGCCCGGCAAGGAGCCCTTCATACTCTGTTGTATTGTTGGTGGCTTCTTCCCGGGGAAAGTGCATCTGGATGACGTACTTCAAGTGCTCCTCGGAGGGGGCAACAAGAAGCACGCCAGCCCCTGCGTCTTATAGGGAAAAAGCACCATCAAAATACATGATCCATTCTTGGGGTGATTGCTTCCTCGGGACGGTTGTCTATGTCCTTTCCTCATTAGGGGTTGGCGTCCATTCTGCAAAACTGTACCAATGCCCTGCTTTGAATAGTTGAAGTGCTCTCAAACTTCAAACCAAAACTGGATAACTCCAAAGCCCATTCCACTATTCTGCCAGTTGCCTTAGGGTTTCAGAGTATCCTTTGCAACTGGAAACGAGTGACAACCGTGATCTCATGGGCTTAGAAGTAATGGCACAGTTTCCTTGAGGCCATAATGAGACCAAGGATCAACTTTTGCACGCCAGAGTACCTCGATCTAGCCCCCTGTAACAAGGAGCTGACGAAGTACACTGGGCGCTACACCACTTTCTTCCTTGCCGCGTCCTTGGGGTTGCTCTCATTGTCGTGCTCATTGTTGTCCTGATTCTTTTCTGACTCTGACATCATCTAGCCACTTTCTGCCTCATCTACCTCTTGTTGTGCACCAAGGCAGCACTGACCACTTGGTTGGTTGCCGCCAAGTAAAGCAATAATGGCTATTGGGGTTTGGGTGCAACCAAGGTAAGCACAGACGATAGGTAGGCTTTCAATTCCTGCAGAGGTGCATCTGCTTCCGTCGTCCACTTCATAGGCCCCGCCTTCTTCAGAACCTTCAAGAACTGCAGGGCACGCTCGGCAGGCTTGAAGATGAATCTGCTCAGCGCACCAACGCATCCCGTCAAGCGCCTCACATCCTTAACTGTCCTTGGTGCTTGGATTTTCTCAATGGCCTTGATCTTGTCAGGGTTGGCTTCGATCCCCCGATGGGACACAAAAAACCCAAGTAGCTTGCCGGGGGGAACACCAAATACACACTTCTCCGGATTAAGCTTCAAATTGATCTTGTGCAGATTGGCAAATGTCTCTTCCAAATCATGGAGAAGGGTGGCCTTATACTTGGTTTCGACCATGATATCATCCATATAGGCTTCTATCTTTCTGTGCAACTGTGGCTCAAAACCGATCTAGACTGCCCTTGCAAAAGTGGACCCGACACTCTTCAATCCAAACGGCATGCGGACAAAGCAGTACATACCACACGGAGTGGTGAACAATGTCTTCTCTTCATCTTCCTTGGACATGAAGATTTGATGATATCCGGAGTATGCATCCAGAAAGGAGAGAAAATCACATCCCAAAGTAGAATCCACGATCTGGTCAATGCGCGACAATGGAAATGAGTCCTTCGGGCAAGCCTTGTCGAGGTTTGTGAAATCAATTCAAAGCCTCCACTTCCCATTATCCTTATGGACCACTACTGGATTTGCTAACCATATAGGATGCAGTACTCCTCTGACCAAACCAGTAGCCTCCAATTTCTTGATCTCTTCGGCAATGAATTCCTGCCTCTCCAAGGCCTGCCTTCGTACTTTATGCTTGACGGGTCGAGCATGTGGGCAGATAGCAAGGTGGTGCTCAATTACCTCCCTGGGAACACTGGGAATATCAGATGGTTGCTAAGAAAACACATCGATATTCACCCGCAGGAAGGCAAAGAGCATGCTTTCCTATTTGTCATCGAGGGTGGCGCTGATAGTGAAAGAACCATCAATGCCAGCCAGCCCTACTGAGACCTTCTTCACTTGGGGCGCACTAACCTTGGATCTCTTGTTGTTGGCACACTTCAGTGCGTGGTCAACGGGTGACGTGCACTCGGAGGGGGCACGCTTCCCGGACTCCTTGCCGGAGGTCCTACAATCCCTCTTCTTTCCTTTACTTTCCTTGGCGGGAACTGTCATTGCTGCTATTTTCGCAGCAACTGCATCCCGATACATCTTGTCCACACAGATAATTGCATCCATCCCATTAAATGGGATAGTGAGGACTCCCATTGGCCCAGGCATTTTTAGGGTGTTGTAGGCATAGTGGGATGATGCCATGAACTTGGCCAGGGCTGGTCGTCCAAGAATCCCATTGTACGGCAGAGGGAGATGAACCACATCAAACACAATCTTCTCAGTCCGATAGTTCAGCTCTCTTGCAAACGTCACCGGCAACGTAATCTTCCCCTTAGGATGAGTCCTGCCGGGATTAACTCCTTGAAACGTGTCAGTGGGTTCTAGATCTTGTTCTCCTATGTGGACCTTGCTAATAACTGCTGGGGAAATCAGATTCAACCCGGCCCCGCCGTCCACTAGCATCTTTGTAACTTTGAGGTTGTGAATTGTTGGGGAGACCAACAATGGCAAACACCCTACCGCAGTGGTGCGATCAGGGTGATCCTCTTCATAAAAGATGATGGGCGTGCGGGACCACTTGAGCGACTTCCGGGCCTTTGGTGCTAATTCCATAGCATTGACCTCTCATGGCCATCGCTTGAGTTGGCAATTAGAGGAGTGCAAAGATGCACCCCCATCAATGCATAGGGCACCAGCCGCCTTCTGAAATTCCTGCTCAGTAGTTTCCTCTTCATCCCCTCCATCACTTGCATCATCACAGGTTTCCTTCTCTTGGCCCTGGCGGGCTTTCCTTGGTTCCAAAAGGGTTTGCCAGGGCAATTTGCTTCACCACCTCGGCCCTTACCGCCAGCAGCATTCTGACCTTTTTCCATATCACGCTTATCATACTTTGCCCTCTGTTTCTTGACAAGCTGCTCAACCTGATAACACTCCTGAAGGTCGTGGCCTTTGGTCCGGTGGATCTTGTAGTACTGCCCATCACATTTCCCAACTTTTTCCGTGGCAGCGGCTTCCCGGTAGGCAGTGCACGCGGCAGCTTCCTTGCAGGGGGCCTCAGCCTTGGCCTTCTTGCCGGTACTAGGTGTGCCCGAACCTTCTACAGTCATCATTGCCTTATCTCTTGGCTTCTTACTGCGCTTCTTGCCCTTCCTCCGACTGATTGATCGTCTTCATCCTTTGAATCCACATTAATGCAATCATTCTCTCCAGGCAACTTCCTTCCTTTTTCCATCTGGGCACATTTATCCACCAGTGTGTATAGTTCTTTCACGGTCCTGGGAAACTGCACGTTCATTTTGGAACGAATGCGGTGGTTGTGCACATTGGACTGGAAAGTTGCTATAACGGTTGTTGGATGGATATTTGGAATATTTCTATGAACTTTATTGAATCTCTGCAAATACTTACGGAGGGTTTCTCCTTCCTTCTGCTGGAGAATCTGCAGGTCGTTGGGCCTGCCGGGCTCTTGATGGCCACCGGTGAAGGCACCGACGAACTCATGGCACAGATCTGCACATGACGAAATGGCGCTATTCGACAGGTGCATCAGCCAAGACCTCACATTGTACTTGAGGGCCAAAGGGAAGTAGTTGGCGAACACCTTCTCATCTCTTCCCCCGGCAGCCTGAACAGCGATGGTGTAGATGCTCAGGAGCTCTGCCGGGTTCAGCCTCCCGTCTTACTTCTCAGGTATCTCCGGCTTGAACGTGTGAACGGATGGCCAACGCACTTGCTGCAGCTCATGTGTAAAGGCAGGGCAGCTGACCTCAAAAGGTAGGCACCCGCTAACACCAAGCATAGGCTCATCGATGTTAAGGCCGTTGCAGCGTCGTTTGGCGATGACGCACGTGCCTCCCCTCTGCCTATCTTCCGGGGTTCGACGTTGGCCTGGATGTGCTCGAGGGTCAGAAGAGGCCATCGAGACATCGTCCGGGTCTTGATTCTGCTGCACCCTCGCTGGCTGCCGTGGTGGGGACTGAACCGTGGGGCATCCCCCTCCGTACAGCCAGCAGTGCGGGCGCTGGTGGTCGCTCGGGGAGGATGCAGTGGGCAAGCTCGTTGTGAGCCCCCAGCTTCGGCGAAACCGAGCAGACTTTGGATGGTGGCACGCCATTCATCCATCTGCTCGGCTGCTGGCGGGAACCTCAGTAGTAGCTGAGCTCGCGCCATGGCCTCCGTGGCCGTGCTTGGCATGGATGTTGATGACGTTGATCGCACCATTGCCTCGCTCTGGATTGTGCCAGCGGCGGCGGCGATGACCCACTCACGCTGCTGTGGGATGACCATTGGGGCAGCACGGTCACGTGGAGGTGGTGCTCGAAGATCAGTGGCTCCATTGAGCGCAGCGGCCTGGTTGGCTTGTCCGGGAGGAGGCGCATGCGTCGTGGCCGCTTCCGTGGTGGGGGCGACCGGAGGGCGATGGCTCGCCCCGGACTGAGTGTCGTTGCTGTGGCTGTGCTCGTCGGCGAGAGGAGGGGACGTAGACGGAGTGACCCCCTCGTCCGCTCCTTGCAGGGCCTGACCGTTGAGACGCAACTGATGTTGTTCTCCTCTAGTAGGTTGGTGAAAGTGCAACTATCCCTAGGTGGTTTTGGTAATTCATAACAACATATAGCTCATTGAGCTAATGCTATTCCAAGACTATTATTTCAGGAAAGCTCAATGAATGGCATGTCATGGCTGATTAAAGTGGATCCCTCAAGATACTAAGGACAAAGGATTGTCTCAAGCTCAAAAAACTCAAAAGATCACATTGAGTCTATAGGAAAAGCCAATACTATCAAGGAGGGATGAGGTGTTGCTTAATGAGCCTCTTGCTTCATGTGCTTAGTGATATGCTCCAAAACCCTCAGCTACTTTATCACATCCACAAATGACCTAAACCCAAAGCCAAAATCAGTCACACCGATTCTTTCTATTCAGCGCCACCGAGTTTGAATGTCGTAGCCACTGCCACAAACCCTAGGCAAATCGGTCCTACCGATAGGGATCTCGGTCTCACCGAGATGGGATTGTAATCTCTCTGTTTCTCTTCGTAACGTTTCGGTCTAACCGAAGTGAGCGATCGGTCCCACTGAGATTGCAATGTAAACTCACTGTTTCCCTTTTGTAAAATTTCGGTCTCACCGAAAAGAGCAAATCGGTCCCACCGAGTCTACCTGACCAACTCTCTGGAAAGCTTATTACCAAAATCGGTCTCACCGAGTTTGTGTAATCGGTCTTACCAAGATTACGTTATGCCCTAACCCTAACCGAATCTGTCTCACCGAGTTGCATGTCAGTCCCACCGAAAATCCTAACGGTCACTAGGTTTACTAAATCGGTCCGACCGTGTCTGTTGAATCGGTCCCACCGAGTTTGGTAAATTGTGTGTAACGGTTAGTTTTTGTGTGGAGGCTATATATACCCCTCCACCTCCTCTTCGTTCGTGGAGAGAGCCATCAGACTAAACCTACACTTCCAACTTACCATTTCTGAGAGAGAACCACCTACTCATGTGTTGAGGCCAAGATATTCCATTCCTACCATATGAATCTTGATCTCTAGCCTTCCCCAAGTTGCTTTCCACTCAAATATTCTGTCCACCAGATACAAATCCTATGAGAGAGAGTTGAGTGTTGGGGAGACTATCATTTGAAGCACAAGAGCAAGGAGTTCATCATCAACGCACCATTTGTTACTTCTTGGAGAGTGGTGTCTCCTAGATTGGCTAGGTGTCACTTGGGAGCCTCCGACAAGATTGTGGAGTTAAACCAAGGAGTTTGTAAGGGCAAGGAGATCGCCTACTTCGTGAAGATCTACCGCTAGTGAGGCAAGTCCTTCGTGGGCGATGGCCATGGTGGGATAGACAAGGTTGCTTCTTCGTGGACCCTTCGTGGGTGGAGCCCTCCGTGGACTCGCGCAACCGTTACCCTTCGTGGGTTGAAGTCACCATCAACGTGGATGTACGATAGCACCACCTATCGGAACCACGCCAAAAACATCCGTGTCTCCAATTGCGTTTGAATCCTCCAAACCCTTCCCTTTACTTTCTTTCAAGTTGCATGCTTTAATTTCCGCTGCCTATATACTCTTTGCATGCTTGCTTGAATTGTGTGATGATTGCTTGACTTGTCCTAAGATAGATTAAATCTGCCAAACTCTAAAATTAGGAAAAGGTTAAGTTTTTATTTGGTCAAGTAGTCTAATCACCCCCCTCTAGACATACTTAAAGGTCCTACAAGTGGTATCAGAGCTTTGGTCTCCATTTGCTTTTATTTCCATAGCTTATGGTGGTCATAGCCTTGGTTTCACAACCTAGGAGAGTATGGCGTCTAGCGAGAGAAATTATCATCGTAGAGGTCCTTACTTTGATGGTACTAACTTTGCTAGTTGGAAGCATAAGATGAAAATACATATTCTCGGACATAACCCCACCGTTTGGGCAATTATTTGTATTGGCTTGCAAGGTGAATTCTTTGACGGGAGAGAGCCGAACCGTGAAGCTAATGCGGAAGAATTGAAGATGCTGCACTACAATGCTCAAGCTTGTGATACCATCTTCAACGGATTGTGCCCCAAAGAATTCAACAAAATCAGTCGTCTTGAGAATGCAAAGGAAATTTGGGATACTTTGATTGATATGCATGAAGGTACCAACTCCGTCAAGGAATCCATGCTGGATGTGCTCCAAAGTCAGCTTGACAAGTTCAAAATGAAGGATGGTGAAGGTGTTGCTGAAATGTACTCTAGGCTTGCACTTATCACAAATGAGATTGCCGGCTTAGGGAGTGAAAAGATGACCGACAAATTCATCATCAAGAAGATCCTAAGAGCATTGGATGGAAAGTATGATACCATGTGCACATTGATCCAAATGATGCCAAACTACAAAGATCTCAAACCAACAGAAGTCATTGGAAGAATTGTTGCTCATGAGATGTCACTTAAGGATAAGGAGGAAATTCACAACAAGTCAAGTGGTGCTTACAAAGCCTCAAGTGAAGCCCCCACATCATCAAGTGAGAAACAAACCTTCAATGAAGAATTGAGCTTAATGGTGAAGAACTTCAACAAGTTTTACAAGAGTAGAAGCAAAGAAAGAAGCTCCAAGTCAAGGTCTTACAATGACAAAAGATCTTCTAGCCGAGAGCAAAATTGCTACAATTGTGGGAGACCCGGACACTATTCCAAGGAGTGTACGGCAACCTACAAAAGGAGAGAAGATTCTCCAAAAAGAAGAAGCAAAAGAGAAGAATCACCATCGAGAGAGAGGAGGAGTAGAGATGATCGTTATGAATGAAGACCCTCACGGAGAAGCAAGGATTCTGAAAGGAAGGACAAGTCATCAAGGAGCTACACAAAATGAAGACATCAAGCTCATGTTGGTGAATGGATATCCGGCTCCGACTCCTACAATCAATCCGAGAGAATCTATCACTCCGACTCCGAATATACTCAAGATGAAGGTGTTGCTGGTCTAGCACTTGTGTCAACAAACTCCTACGACATATTTGATTCACCAAATGAAGGAATTGGAAGATGCTTCATGGACAAAGGTCCAAAGGTAACACATCCTGAGTATGTTGATTTCGATAGTGATGAAGATGACTTGCTTGTGGATGATGATTTACTTGTTGACAACTCTAGTGATGAATACTATGATGAAACGTCAATTAATCATGCTAATCAAGATAAAACGAATGACAATGATAAGGAGAAGATTGAGCTTCTAACTAAAGAACTAAACACTCTTAAGTGAGCTCATGAAACTATCTTCGAAGATCATCGAGAACTTTTAAGGGCTCATGAGAAGTTACGCTTTGAAAAGCTCAATCTTGAGCAAGAGCATGAGTTCTTAAAAGCAATCAATGATGATCTCCGTAAAAAAAGTTCTGCTTACATTGCCAAGCGTTTACTCTTATCTACTTACATGCCTCAAGTCAAGTCTAGTAACAAGTACAAGAAAGACCCTTCCTCTAGTAGTATCAATAATAATGTCAAATCCAATATTGTTGCTTCTAGTAGTTCTCTTGACTAATGATTCTCTTATCCAGGTTACACTTAAGTAAGAAAATAGCTTATTGAAGGGAATTATAGAGAAAGGTGTTTACAAGAGCCTTGCCGGAAGTAAGCAATTCGAGGAAATTGTACGCAAGCAAGGAAGGCACCGGAAGAATCAAGGTGTTGGTTTTGAACGAAAGTTCAATGCCAATGGAGTTGAGTGGGAAGAAGATCAATACCCCAAGACGAAGTTTGTTCCTCAACAACAGAAGTATGATCCTACTTCCTTTAAGGGAACACATGCACAAGATGATCTTCCACCACAAGACCACAAGAACAAAGGCAAGGACAAGCTTCAAGAAGAGATTGATGCATTTGAAGAAGCACCTAAGGCCTCGTTCAAGTGGGTTCCCAAGACTACGTCAAGTTCTACTTCATCAAGTACAACTACAACTCCAAGGATTCCCATCAAGATGATGTGGATCCCGAAGAAGAAGAACTAGAGAGTTCTTGAGGGTGACTCCGCCAACATTCTTCACTCATATCATTATGGCAAGAACAAGTGCAATCAACTTCCACATCTTGCACTAGTTCAAGGAGTCACAAACCCTCATGTTGGTAAGGCAAGGGACAAGGTAACCTAATGATTTCATGGACATCATCTTGTGTGTGCATCACTCTATGTCTATGGATATTCTTGTTTGTTCCTTGAGGGACTAACCCGTGTAGGTATGTTGAAAGTGCAACTCACTCCAAAAGGATTGCTCCAAATGATCTACATCAACATTGAGCATCCACATCTTCAACACCTACATGAAGTCATCATCGACAAAACCCAAGGATAGTTCATCCCCCTAAAATGGGATCTCACATCTAGGGGGAGCTTAACTCTAAGGATTGAGTCAAAGCAACTCTAATGGTGTGAACACATCAATGCATTATGTAAAAGTGGTAACCCCACTTGAGCTTAAACGATGAGTATGACCTATGATCAAATGCTTTCATTTGACTCCTAAGTCAATATACTCATATATAGATGACCTAGTCATCGCCAATTGTTTGACAGATGCTAGAATTGGTTGTGCATGCTTTGCCACATATTTCATTTGCCATCTTATTGTGTGAGCATGTTAGTGCATATTTTACTCATGCAAGAACATCCACTTGTTGTTTTGATTGATTGGCTTCCTTTTCTTTTTGCCAAGTGGATGGAAAAGAATGCCTAAGAACCTTCTCTAGCTATCTATGATTTTCTCGTCTCAAACTCTATTCATGCTACATCACAAAACTTGATCAAGTCAGATTCGAACCACTCTCTGTGAGGAGCACTCGGAGTCCCCCGATTCGTCATAGACTTAAACTTCCAAAACTTCTTTGTGATTCTCGGTCTGACCGATTCCTCCATTTCGGTCCTACCGAGATCACTAAGTCGATCTAGGTTTTCAATCTCGGTGCAACCGATTTGAACTTTTCGGTCACACCGCGTTGCTGTAACCATACACAGTTATGCACCTCGGTGCCACCGAGTTGTTCCACTCGGTCACACCGACAGGGTCGGGCTATATATAGTCACGGGCAAAAAATTGGAAATTTCTCCGAACCCCTTCGCCCGCGCAATAGCTCGCTCTACCATCAGGGTCTTCGGATTGTCTCCTCGTCGCCAGCCGCCTCCTGTCGCTGGTCTCCGCCGCCGTCAATGGATTTCGCCCCAGCCGTTGCCGCCGTAGCGAGTTCATCAACAAGCTAGGGTATGGACTCGATCACTGTGCTATCCTCGTCTGATTCCTAGCACATTGTGTTCTTATTGATTCTTGGCACAATTGAAACACTCCTATCCAGTCAATGCAATCCATAGATTAGATGAGATTCGAAATTTTAGGGCTAGGTTTCCGCCGAAACCATCTCGGACCCACCGAGTTGAAAAACTCGGTCCCACCGATCTGGCTAACGCCATTGCACTAGTAACTCTCGGTCTGACCGATAATTACTAATCGGTGAGACCGATTTTAGGACTTTGTGAAACCCTAGCAGTCTTGGTGCCACTGAACTATGACACGGTCCAACCGAGTTCATCAGTTTAGGTTCCAAAACTGCTTCGGTATCACCGAGTTTGAAAATCGATTGATCCGAAATGCTTTCTGTGGAAAACTAAAACTGAATTTTTGAATCATTTTTTTTGCAAAAATCTCTGCATTTTGTGATGCTCATCCACTCTATCTCATCTATAACTCTTCACAGGGTCAGCAGTCAGTGTTTGCAGCATGTCAGACCAGAGTGACAGCTAGAACAGGTCAGAAGAGCAGGTTCAGATGAGTGAGGGCACTAGTCCCTCAAGTTCTTCTGATGATGGCAGCAGAAGCACTCCTAGAAATTTGCCTAAAGCAGCCAAAAGAACCAGAAGGAAGAGAACCTCAGACTCTGAGGATGAGGACTATGTGGCAGCTGAAGATGAGGCTAGCTCCAAGAAGGTAGTGCTCAAAAAGGAGTATGGCTCAGCAAAGAACACCAAGCCTGGCCTCAATAGGAAGATTCCTGCCAAGAGGACACCTATGCCAAAGGTCAGAAGATCTACTCAAGTGCCTGAATAGACTGAATCCAAAGAGGCACCTGCAAAGAGAGTCACAACTTCCAAACCCAAGAAGGTTCCCACTAGAGAAACTATGAAGTTTACCATGGAATCAGAAGATGAAGCTGCTCAGGATAAGAAGAAGAAGAGAGCCAGAACCACTACTACCAGGTTCTTGGAAATCCCTCAATGAGGAGAGACTCTGAAGAGGAAGAAGAGGTTGCTGCACCAGCACCCAAGGCACAGAAGCTTATGGGTGATGCTATTAGATCAGGGGCTGCTACATCTAAGCCCAAGGAAGCACCCAAACCTGCCCCCAAGGCCAAGCTTGCACCAAAGAGGAATACTAGGAGTATTCCAGCTGCTGAGAAGAACAAGGCCCCAGTGCCAAATGTTGCTGATGAGGAAGATGAAGAAGGACAGGTCCTAAGGAAGCTCAAGCCCAAGATACCAGACCACAATGATGCCCATCCTGTGGCTGAGGACATGAGGATCAGAAAGGACTCAAGGTTGAGGCTATGGAGGATGACAGATCCATATGCCTCAAGGAGAAGAACTGCTATTGATTACAGGTTCCATACAAAGGAACAGCAGGACTTCTATGAGACAATCTTGTTGGACAAGAAGCCCATAGTATGTGATGTGAGGTGGGTCGACTGGACCTACATGAAAGATAATGAAAAACACTATCCTGGAGTGCAAGACAGTTTTTTTGCTTGTGGAGTTGCTGATTTTGTTGGGCAAAAGCTCACCAACTGGAATGATGAACTTATCATGCAATTCTACTCCACAGCACACTTCTATCCAGATGGGAGGATAGTTTGGATGTCAGAAGGCACAAGGTACCAGTCAACAGTTGAGGAGTGGGCAAGTCTGATAAATGCCCTAAGGAAAATGAAGATGACTTGGATATCTATGCCAAGAAGAAGATAGACCACAATTCCACGGCATACATGTACAAGGAGATCCCAGACAAAGCTGTTGAGACACATAAGTTTGGATCAGTCGACTTTCTTCTGTCAGGGCTGCCAACTATCAACTGGATCCTAAGGCACACTCTGTTGCCTAAGTTTGGTGACCACAACATGATCAGAGGGCATGCAATCAACATGTTGCATTTGTTTGATGTGCCACAAAAATTCAAGGTCATGAGCCTTATGGTAGAGACCATTAAGAGGAGTGCAGCAGATCAGAAGAGGAGTTGTGGATATGCCCCTCAGATTCAGGAGTTGATTAACTCAAAGATGGGCATAGGAAAATATCTATTGGATAAGGAACATTTTCCTCTCTATCCAGACTTTGAGGACAATCAGGTTGTCATGAATGAGAATGATCCATCATCAGTACAAGCTCAAGAGAAGAAGGAGAAGGCAAGGAAAGAGAAGGCTGCCAAGATGCCAACTCAAGAGGAGGCATCTGAGTATTTCTTGAAGAACAAATAGGAGCAGCTTGGTTACTTGATAGCATCAACTCTGAGGATTGAGAAGGGATTGGCCACCCTCACTCAAAATCAGGATAGCTTGGAAAGAATCATGAAACTCAAATTCCATGATCTAGATGTCAAAGTAACTGAGATTCAGTCAGTTGTGGAGCAGCTACAGGATGACATGCAGGAGAGGCAGGGCAAGACTACCACTAATGTATTTGCCAAAGTGCCTAGAGCCGAGAGGTCAGTTGTAGTGCCTGTGACAGACACCAGAGCCACATCATCTGCACCAGCTACAGCCCCTACAGCTCCAGTGCAACCAGCTCCAGCATCAACTCCTCCAGCTCCATCCACTTCAACTGAAGCCTTTGTTCTTGGAGTTATCCGGACACCACCACCTGAATATCAAGCCTGAGAGTCGATCTAGCACTATGCATTTTCTATGAACTTTTTGGTAACTTGTTGCCAAAGGGGGAGAAAAATGCATAGATCATAGGCTTCGAGAGAGAGAGAGTGTTGCTTTTGTTCTCTCTTGCTTTGGTGGTTAAACTTGTTTGCTTTTGAGTGCTTGAGATACTATGCTATTCTTGTGAGACATTGATGATCATGTGTTTGATCATAAGCTACACTTATGCATGTTTGATGATATTATCTTATCTATCCTATGTGATCATTCACTTTGCTTGGTGATGAGTGCATGTATTCAATCTTTATCATTTTGAGCGCTCCAACAAGATGTATGTGACATGAAAGAGTAACCCATGAGCCTAATTCCTTGTGCATTTGCAGTCCAAATCAAATCCTAACCTTTGCACAAATTTAGGGGGAGCTCTTGCTTATCACATACTTCTCAAAGCGACGATGTTTTTAATCTTATTATCATTTGTCGAAGCTTTGATCTATATGTTGTCATCAATTACCAAAAAGGGGGAGATTGAAACTACAACTATCCCTAGGTGGTTTTGGTAATTCATAACAACATATAGCTCATTGAGCTAATGCTATTCCAAGACTATTATTTTAGGAAAGCTCAATGAATGGCATGGCATGGATGATGAAAGTGGATCCCTCAAAATACTAAGGACAAAGGATTGGCTCAAGCTCAAAAGCTCAAGACTCTTCATTTTATATTTTAGTGATCCAAGATCACATTGAGTCTATAGGAAAAGCCAATACTATCAAGGAGGGATGAGGTGTTGCTTAATGAGCCTCTTGCTTCATGTGCTTAGTGATATGCTCCAAAACCCTCAGCTACTTTCTCACGTCCACAAATGACCTAAACCCAAAGCCAAAATCATTCACACCGATTCTTTCTATCCGGCGCCACTGAGTTTGAATGTCATAGCCACTGCCACAAACCCTAGGCAAATCGGTCCTACCGATAGGGATCTCGGTCTCACCGAGATGGGATTGTAATCTCTCTGTTTCTCTTCATAACGTTTCGGTCTAATCGAAGTGAGCGATCGGTCCCACCGAGATTGCAATGTAAACTCACTGTTTCCCTTTTGTAACATTTTGGTCTCACTGAAAAGAGCAAATCGGTCCCACCGAGTTTACCTGACCAACTCTCTGGAAAGCTTATTACCAAAATCGGTCTCACCGAGTTTGTGTAATCGGTCTTACCGAGATTACATTATGCCCTAACCCTAACCGAATCGGTTTCACCGAGTTGCATGTCAGTCCCACCGAAAGTCCTAACGGTCACTAGGTTTACTAAATCGGTCCGACCGAGTCTGTTGAATCGGTCCCACCGAGTTTGGTAAATTGTGAGTAACGGTTATTTTTTGTGTGGAGGCTATATATACCCCTCCACCTCCTCTTCATTCATGGAGAGAGCCATCGGACTAAACCTACACTTCCAACTTACCATTTCTGAGAGAGAACCACCTACTCATGTGTTGAGGACAAGATATTCCATTCCTACCATATGAATCTTGATCTCTAGCCTTCCCCAAGTTGATTTCCACTCAAATCTTCTTTCCACCAGATCCAAATCCTATGAGAGAGAGTTGAGTGTTGGGTAGACTATCATTTGAAGCACAAGAGCAAGGAGTTCATCATCAACGCACCATTTGTTACTTCTTGGAGAGTGGTGTCTCCTAGATTGGCTAGGTGTCACTTGGGAGCCTCCGACAAGATTGTAGAGTTGAACCAAGGAGTTTGTAAGGGCAAGGATATCGCCTACTTCATGAAGATCTACTGCTAGTGAGGCAAGTCCTTCGTGAGCGACGGCCATGGTGGGATAGACAAGGTTGCTTCTTCGTGGACCCTTCGTGGGTGGAGCCCTCCATGGACTCGCGCAACCGTTACCCTTCGTGGGTTGAAGTCTCCATCAACGTGGATGTACGATAGCACCACCTATCGGAACCACGCCAAAAACATCTGTGTCTCCAATTGCGTTTGAATCCTCCAAACCCTTCCCTTTACTTTCTTGCAAGTTGCATGCTTTAATTTCCGCTGCCTATATACTCTTTGCATGCTTGCTTGAATTGTGTCATGATTTCTTGACTTGTCCTAAGATAGCTAAAATCTGCCAAACTCTAAAATTGGGAAAAGGTTAAGTTTTTATTTGGTCAAGTAGTCTAATCACCCCCCCTCTAGACATAATTCAAGGTCCTACACTTGGGCCCCCGTGTCGGTCACGAGGGAGGTGGTAATGGCGCCACCTGCTCAAACCACGCCCCCTGTAGCGTCCACGTCCTCATGTGCCACCGTGTCCCCCTCGGCGTTAGAGGCCGCGGGCAGTGGAGTCTTCGAGGTGGATGGATGGGCCAAAGTGCCAGATTTCTTCCTGGGTGCCATGGTTGATGGCGCTGTCGAGGATGAAGATGACACGCGGCATACACTTTCAGGTTCGCGCAAGTGCTCCCCCTACCTGGCGTGCCAAAGATGTCGTGGGATGTTCGCGGCCACCTATGGGACCGGGTGGCCCCTCATTGGTTCGGCAGGAGGACGGCGCGTTGCACAAAGAGCAGACCAGCATACGGCAGCGTGACAGAGAGCACACAAGTGATTTACCAAGGTTCGAGCCGCCACGAGACGTAAGACCCTACTCCTGCTTTAGTGGATTGATGTTGGGATGAATGTGGTGGTGTGTAGTACACTTGCCCGGTAGGGTTTGCCTCGGGGCCACAGCGACTACGCGCATATGGTGCTTGGGTTTGTCAACTTTCCAACCTTCTAACCCCTCCTACAGATGCCATGGGCCTCCTTTTATAGATTAAAGGGGTCACCACAATGGAAAAGTAGTCATTATCCACTGATATGATAGCAAACAGTGCTATCATATCTAACTCTGCGGGCTAACAAGGTGCATTAAGTGCACCACTTAGTGTCACATCACTGGTCGCCTGGCAGAGCCTGCCGGGCTATCTTGCGAGCTCTGCACCTGTTCTCCTGACACGTTGCAGGACGGGTGTCATTCGTATGCTTCTTTTGTAGGAAATGGCTGCCATGTTGCGAATGACTGTCACTTAATCATCTTGTGGCTTGACACCGCACTGATTGACGACGTGAGTCGTGCTTGAGTGGTTGGTGGGGCGGTTCTGCCCCCGCGAGCCCTAGCAGACCTTGCCGGGGTGCCTCGGTTGCCTGCTTCTTGCGGTGGCCTTGCCCCTTGTCAGGCTCGCCTGCCCGGCAAGGGAGGCCCTTCTCTTGCCGATATCTTGCTACTTAGGCTCGATCTTGGTCCCTCTGAGATGCATGTTGGTTCTTCAAACCTCTTGGTCCTTCAACCTCTAACATAAGCTAGTGCTTAAATCTTGATCTTGTGCCTGTGCACAGTTGGTCAACAGACCCAGGGTTTGTTGCACCGACAGTCCTTCTAAAGCCTTTATCCTGAATTGTTGTTTAATTTCCTCATACTCCTTATCGTCAAATTTTGTTTAGTTTGTCATTTCTATCAAAATTCATGTTCACAACAATTGTAAGTTCCAAGTTTTACTGGTAAAACCAAATTCCTTATTCATACCATGCACATTACTCAATACTCCCTACATGTATGCTTGTTTTTGTGGGTCTATAATCCAGTGTGGGGTGAAGCAGCCCATGTTTGTACCTTGTCATCTCCTGTCTTATCTTACTTATGTGGCTGATGATATGAATAACATGCCATGCACATTAACCAAAATAGATCAATGATTGTCTTTGCGCTTCATCTATGCTTGTTTTGTTCACATACTATTCTAGTAGTGTGGTGAAGCTCCCCACATTATGAACAATGCCAAATTATGCTATTGATATTTTGAACATACTATTTGTTTTCTAATTTGAAATTGGATGGAATTGGCAGCACAGTTGCCGGATTCTGGCTTCCGGCAAACCTTGAGGTTCGAACTCTGGGGTGCGCACGAAGAACTCTCTCTCCCTAGCTCGCTCTCACAACGATCTCAAGGCCTAGGTCGCCAAACCCAAAGGACAAGATACACGAGGGTTATACTGTTAGGCCACCGTTGTGGTGTAATACCCTACTCCGGTGTGGTGTGGTGGATTGCCCTATAGGCTGAGTATGAACAAGTACAAGGGATGAACAACCTCCTGAGGAGGGGTGTTCTTGAGCTCGGTGAGCTGGTGTGTGTGAGGATGGTCTGAATGATCCGTACCTTTCTATGGTGGTGACTAGTCCTATTTATAGAGGCCCCGGTCCTCTTCTGAAATGTTAGGCGGGAATGGATCCCACAATGGCCAATTTTGAAGGGAGACAACTAGTACAAACTATCCTAACAAAAGGTGGTATTCGCCTGCCAAAGGCTCTGGTGGTGATGCAGCCGTGGGCTCCGCAATGACCTCCGTCCTGCCGTCCTGCTGGTCTTGGTGTCGTTGCACCGATACGAGACCACTGCAAAAAAAGACACATCCGTGACATTTTGGGCCGAACAAAAAAAATTATGTCATACTTATGACACTTCTATGACGATAATTGTGACAAAACCCGGTATCATCATAGATGTGGTGGGGTCCTACTTCTATGACAAAAAATCATGATAAAAAATGGGCTTTTCGTCCTGGGCGGGCAGGAGACGCAACTGCATGACATTCTTTGGGCCATCCATGATGGAGAAAACCATGGTAGAAGCGAGGGCGAGGAAAATATCGGGGGAGTTCCCGGTTACGGTGGGTGGTCGGGGGCCGAGTGATGCGTGTTTCTCTCGTATGTACGCACGTGTGTGTGAGGTGTTGCGCTCTAACTGAACCCGAGCGATTTCACTGCACGCTCTAACTGAATCCGAGTGATTGCACTAGCTAAGTTACTGAACCCTGATCGATCCCTTGCTGTTAACTGAACCCGAGTATGATTCCTTCGCTACTGCTGCTAACTGAAGCTGATCGACGCTGCCTCTGGATGAAGTGAGCATTGTTGTGGGGGTTTGGATGAACAGTTCCTGGTGGGGGGTTGGATGAACAGGACCCCGTGGTTGTAGAGGTCGTTGCCGCTGGATGAACAGTACCCCGATCGATCGAGCTGGTGGATGAACAGGACCCTGTGGAGGGATGGATGAACAGGACCCCGTGTAGGGCTGGATGAATAGGACGACCCCATGGAGGGCTAGATGAATAGTAGACATTGGAGGGGTGGATGAACAATAGCCCGTGGATGGGTGGTTGAACAGGACCCCGTGGAGAGGGCTGGTTGAATAGTAGCAGGTGGAGGAGCGCGCGGTGGAGGCTGGATGAACAGGAGCCCGTGGATGAACAGTCGCAGGTGGAGGCTGGAGGAGGTCGACGGTGGATGAACAGGAGCCACGTGGAGGCTGGAGGAGGTCAACGGTGGAGATGAACAGTATCCCATGGAGTCCCGTTTTGCGGTACGCCACACCCCTCCCGATGAACAGGACCTCCGTTTCGACCGTAGTGCTCCAACACAAGTCCGTTTCCTCCATTTTGCGGTATGCCACACCCCTCCCGATCAACAGGACCTCGTTTCCACCGTAGGAGGTCCGTTTCCTCTGTTTTGCGGTACGCCAGACCCCTCCCGATGAACAGGATCCCGTTTCCATCGTGGCCGGTCGAACACAAGGCCGTTTCCTCCATTCTGCGGTATGCCAGGCCTCGTTTCCATTTTTTGTCCCGTCCAAGCCGGTTGGCTCCCGATGAATAGCATGCGTTCTGTTGCCTCCCGATGAACAAGACGCATTCCGTGCCTCCCCATGAACTTGACGGTGGCGCAGCTTCTCCGTTCTGACCCAGCCATGTACACGAGCCTTGGCCATACGTATGCGCGAGTAGGCGTTCGAGACCCCGCCCGTATGTACGTATGTGGCCGTATTTACTTTCGTGCACCCTGGGAGCTATACATACGTGTACATGCTATGTGCATGCCTCTACTACCACACATGCGCGCCTCTACTACGATAGGTGCCTGTCGGTGTCAAAACCGGCGGATCTCGGGTAGGGGGTCCCGAACTGTGCGTCTAGGCGGATGGTAACAGGAGAAAAGGGACACGATGTTTTTACCCAGGTTCGGGCCCTCTCGATGGAGGTAAAACCCTACTCCTGCTCGATTGATATTGATGATATGGGTAGTACAAGAGTGGATCTACCACGAGATCAAGGAGGCTAAACCTTAGAAGCTAGCCTATGGTATGATTGTTGTAATGGTTGTTCGTCCTACGGACTAAAACCCTCCGGTTTATATAGACACCGGAGAGGGCAAGGGTTACACAGAGTCGGTTACAATGGTAGGAGATCTACATATCCGTATCGCCAAGCTTGCCTTCCACGCCAAGGAAAGTCCCATCCGGACACGGGACGAAGTCTTCAATCTTGTATCTTCATAGTCTTGGAGTCCGGTCGATGATGATAGTCCGGCTATCCGGACACCCCCTAGTCCAGGACTCCCTCAGTAGCCCCTGAACCAGGCTTCAATGACGATGAGTCCGGCGCGCATATTGTTCGGCATTGAAAGGCGGGTTCCTCCTCCGAATAATTCATAGAAGATTGCGAACACCAGGATAGTGTCCGGCTCTGCAAAATAAATTCCACATTCCACCGACAGAGAATAATATGTACACAAGTTCAATCTGCTGACGTATTTTGTGGCATGATATCACACCACCACCAAGCCTTCACTTGAATCGTTTTTTATTGTACCACCTCAGCGCGTTTAGCGAAGCGGTTTCCTTGGCACGTCTTGTCGAAGCAGAGATCGTGTTCCCGTTATTCCGGGATTCCCATCAATACGGACGTGGGTAACCCAACTGCGCCATTGATTGTGGCGCTTGGGAGATAAGCGAGTTTTACCAGGCTGGTGGGGAAGCAGAGTCTTCGTCCGCCCATATACAGGGGATAAGGATCCACCTTTTTTACCTACGCCTTCTTCCTCCTTTGCTTATCCATCTCCGCGCACTCGAGCTCCAGCGCCCAAGTCCGCACATCTCGTCTCAACCTTCTCCAGCCATGTCCCGAGCGGGAGGCAAATGGATGGCATCCTCCGTTACAGAGGGACACATCGAGAGGCTACGCGGCGCCGGATACTTGTCCAACGACATCGGGCACCGGCTGCCCGACAAGGGGCAGCTCATCCCCACCCCCAGGCCCCATGAGAGGGTCGTATTCCTTCCCCACTTCCTCCGCGGACTGGGCTTCCCACTTCATCCCTTCGTTCGGGGGCTCATGTACTACTATGGCCTGGACTTCCACGATCTGGCGCCAAACTTCATCCTCAACATCTCGGCGTTATCGTCGTGTGCGAGGCCTTCCTCTGCATCCAGCCCCACTTTGGCTTGTGGCTAAAGAACTTGAATGTCAAACCGAAGGTGGTAAAGGGCGTCCAAGCGGAGTGCGGAGGCTCCATGGTGGGCAAAATGCCCAACGTCCTCTGGCTCGAGGGTGCCTTCATGGAGTCCATCAAAGGGTGGCAATCGGGGTGGTTCTACATCACCGAGCCGCGTGACCCTAAATGGGCAGCGGCCCCCGAGTTCAGATCTGGTATCCCCATGCAGCTCACCTCCTGGAAAGAGAAGGGCTTGTTATGGGGTAGTTCGGAGGAGCTGACAGGACTCCAGTCATGTCTCCAGACCCTGGTGAACAAGAAGCTTAAGCTTGTCAACGTGATCCAGGTCATGCTCGTCCGCCGGATTCTCCCCTACCAACAACGGGCCTTCAATTTGTGGGAGTTTGATCCGGCACAGCACTAGACCCTGAGCGGGCTCTTCGACACGACGTACGAAGCTGCCTGAAAGGTGTTGTTCAAGGGCGGAGAAGCCCCCGCATCCGCAACTGAAGATCGCGGATTCCGCACGAAGCGCCTGGCCGGCGAGGTAAGCTTTGCTATCCTTTATGGGACACTTACTTTTTTCATAGTTTGACTCTACGCGGGATCTAAAACTCCCAATGCCTTTAACAGGACTGGCAGAGGACATCCGAACAGGTTGACTGTCCGGCTCCCCTTCCCGAACACCCAGCGGATACCCATTTGACGGGGCTGCTGGTTCCGGCCCTTTACGTGGTGCCGGAGAAGAAGGCCAAGAAGACGGCCACGGGAACCCGAAGGAGTTCCCGGCGCCAGGTGGTATCGGACTCATCGTCCGATGGCTCCGAGGCGGACTCCTCCCCTGAAGACAAGGAGGAGAGAGAGGACTCTCCCCAGGAGGGGGGAGAGAGGATGAGGAAGGCTTCCCCAACGGGGGAGGCCGAAGGGTCCAAGAGGGGAAGGACCCTTCCTCTGGACTGTTCCGCCAACGCCGACGACGGCGATGAGGGGTGGCCTTCAAGGGCCAAGCCTCCGGCATGATCGTAAGTATCCGGATTCCTGAATGATTTATAATTTCTTTTGTTTTGGCCACATGGTGTCCTTCTAATGCCGCATACAACCTGCAGTCCGGCCGAGGACGATCTTCCCGCTTCTTCGAGCGGGTCCTTGGCTCCGCCGGATGTGGATTCCATTCCGACCGCCTCCACCCCTCGTGACGCCGAGGACGCCGAAGTGGCATCCCAGGTGGGGACCCGCCAGGAGGGTGAGGCTCCGGAGGTGCCACAGGGCAACCTCCCGGACTTCGCACCGGACTCCGCTCCGGAACCCGCAGTGGTTCCGGAGTCCGGCAGGCGGCCCCTTCGTAGGAAGGGTAGGACCGTGACACCGGTGGCCTCCGTCCAACCGGAGGCGCCGGACAACTTGTTGGAGGCGCTCAACGGTGCTTCCATCGAGGAAGAACACCGCACTGTCATGAGTGCGGTGATTCAGAAGGTTCAGCTTGCTAAGAGCGGGCTGACCGAAGCCTGCAACAGCCTTCTAACAGGCTTTGAGGTAAGAAGTTTTAAAATATGTAATGTAATACTGCATAGACAGTAGCCCCTGATGCTCGGTTTGGTGTTCGGAAAGAAAAGCCGGACTGAGGATCTAAAAAGATATACGCAGGAGTTCTAAAAATTATGTCAATATGGGATTGCAGGCTGCGCTGCTGACCTTTGCCGCATTGACTGCGGAGGTCGGTGCTTTGAAGTAGGACCTCGAGCGGACTGAGAACGAGCTCGGTCTTTCCAAGAAGCAGCTCGAGGACAGAGAAGGTGAGTAACACGGTATTAAATTTGTACCTTACAGAAAAGGATTTTGGTTGCAATAGAAATAACAAGGATAACGTGGGCACTGCAGGGGCCACGAACGAGGTGGCGACCCTGAAGGAGGCCGTGTCCACGGCCGAACGTAATGCGGCCGCGGAACGATCAGAGCGAGAGAAGCAGGAGGCGCGGGTGGCAGAGGTGCGGCAAGAGCTCCAGGCTCTCATGGAAAAGCATGAGAGTTTGGAGCGCGACTCGAAGATTCGAGAGTCCGAGCTTGCCTAGGCTCTTGAGAGTGCCAAAGCCGCTAAGGCCGAGGCCCATAAGGCCCTCCAGGAGATTGAGGCAGTGAAGAAAATAGCGGCGGGTAAAGCATTTTTCATGCAAAGCAAGCATGTGAATGTGAATTACCTGTTACTTACCCAAATTCGGAGCTCTCCAGGAGCGTTTGCAGATCTGCCTCGCAGCGTGTCCGACGCCGCTGCATTCTACAGGGCCGAGGAGGGGAGCTCAACGGAGAAGGTCTTCTGGTCTCAGTATGCTGAGGCCGGACATCCGGTGCCCCTTAGCGACCAGCTGAAGCAACTGGTCGAGCTCCACAAGGTAGCCGAGCAGGCCATGAAGGGCCTCATAGTCCGGCTGTGGCCTGAAGAGGCCATGCCTGGGAGCTACTTCGGCCTCGTGCGGCGGCTGGTGGATGCGTGCCCTTGGGTGGAAGTCATCAAGCGCTCCGCCTGCATTGAAGGTGCCCGTCGGGCCCTTGCCCGCGCAAGAGTGCACTGGGGCAGGCTAGATGCTGAGAGGCTTCTGACAGACGCGCCGCCGGCGGGCAAGGAGTATCGTATGCCCGAAATGTATTATAAGAGTGTCCTGAAGGGTGCCCGCAAAATTGCGGATGAGTGCCCCAAAGATGTAATATTTGAGTAGACTCGCAATGTGTTATCCTGTGCGGTGAAAACTTTGTTCATATGCGCTAAGCAACGCTTATTAATTTAAAATATTACCTTTTGTGCGGCCGTTTATCAAATCTGAGAGATGGCAAGTCGTCGGCTTCAGCCCCCATGCCACGAGTGCTGGGGTGTTCGGGATAAACTTGAGCGCTCTTGTTCCCATTTTTGGGTCCATCTAGGGAGGCGCTCAACACAACGAACAAGGCAACCGGACTTATAATGCTTGAACACTCTCACTTAGCCGTAGAATTCTATAATTTTAAATTTCGGCGAAGCCCCTAGTGTTCGGAAGACCGAGTTCGGGGCGCTATCCACGCATGGGCCGGACGAAGCCGGTTCCTCGCTCTAACCGGCATAAGTCTTTAGGGACTCGAAAAGACCTCTCGAACAGCGACCAGCTCTCGCCTTATCATGACGGTCAGTTTTAGCTTTCTCCACTGAGGCGCTCGCCCAGCTCAACCGGGGCGCATTCGCAGTCGTTCTCCCAGTGCTACCTTAGCCGATAGAACGGAACGTAAGGTACCAAAACATGGGAGCCGGGCAAACCCAACTATTGACCCAAGACATGATTCGGAGCCGATGCATATAGTGCTATAAGTTCGGGGTGCCGCACTTGTGAAAGTGTTCGGACTTATCACACCATAATGCGGGGAACATAAGCCCCTGGTGTATTCGGCCGTACCAAAGTGTACGGACGCAAAATGTCATAAATGAACATATATGTAAAAAAGGAATGCAATTATAAGCAAAAAGTGATGCATTGTTTATTCAAGGAATTCTGCCATGAGTGCAGAATGATACAAATAGTGCGGTAAGCAAGGGATTGGACTATTAGACATGTCCCCCTCCAGGGGTAGGTTGCGGAATGGTGTATTTAACAGATTTAATGCTCATGATGGAGACCACCTGAGTGTTCGTCGTAGCCTTTGTCCTTCCCTGGCTGTTGCATCGTGATTTCGGCAGATTCACCGCCGGACAGGGTCTCTGGTGAACGGAGTCCTATGGATAAATAGAGAAAAAAAAGGAAGGGAAAAAGAGCGACACACTTGGGAGCCCCTCCCCCTATGCCCATGGTATCTCCAGAGCGTAATCATGTACGTGAAGAGCTGGTCTTGCAATCATGCAAGGGCTAGGGTTGGGGCCGCATTGCTACGCGTGCTCGGAACGTGCCAGGTGGTCTTGATGTATGTTACTCCAGGCGCGTTTGGCCATGTATGGTCGTTTAACGGCTGGACTCGAAAATTGCCTTAAGAGGCTGCTCTGTACTTCTGTCGCGGGAGCCGCTGTGTGTTCCTCCGTTCGGAGGGAGCGTTCAGTGTTTCCGTTGACCGTGATGACTCCACGAGGGCCTGGCATCTTGAGCTGAAGGTATGCGTAATGCGGCAATGCGTTGAACTTTGCAAACGCGGTTCGTCCGAGCAGAGCGTGATAGCCACTGCGGAACGGGACTATGTCGAAGATTAACTCCTCGCTTCAAAAATTATCCGGGGATCCGAAGACCACTTCCAGTGTGACTGAGCCTGTACAATTGGCCTCAACACCTGGTATGACGCCTTTGAAGGTCGTCTTTGTAGGTTTAATCGTTGAGGGGTCTATGCCCATCTTGCGCACTGTATCCTGATAAAGCAGGTTCAGGCTGCTGCCGCCGTCCATCAGGACTCTAGTGAGGTGGAATCCATCGATGATTGGGTCTAAAACCAATGCGGCGAATCCGCCATGGCGGATACTGGTGGG
The DNA here is from genome assembly GCF_002162155.2 of Triticum dicoccoides. Classification (NCBI taxonomy): domain Eukaryota; kingdom Viridiplantae; phylum Streptophyta; class Magnoliopsida; order Poales; family Poaceae; genus Triticum; species Triticum dicoccoides. Next base: position 418,663,065 of record NC_041391.1, on the reverse strand, counting down.
GTGGTCCCTTCGATCGAAAGTGATCGGGCGAGAGGACCATGGATTGAACTTCGGGGCGACTGGCTCCATCGCATATACGTCCCTAAGTGCACGCTTCCGCTCCCTCTTGGGTATGTGGGTTGCGTATATCATGTTTACCGTCTGCACTTGTGGAGGGAAACCCTTCTATCCTCTGTTGTTCGGTGGCCGGGTCTCTTCCTCGTCATCGCTATGCAGCCCCTTGTCATTGTTTTTGGCAATTAACTTGCCTGCCTGCTTGAACACCCAACAATCCCTGTTGGTGTGGTTAGCTGGCTTTTCGGGGGTGCCATGTATCTGGCAAGAGCGATCGAGTATTCGGTCCAAATTGGACGGACCCGGAGTAGTTCGTTTAAATGGCTTTTTCTGCTAACCGGGTTTAGAGCCTCTGAATCTAGCGTTGACTGTCGTATCCTCAGTGTTATCGCCGTTAATGCGGCGTTTGTTTTTGTTACGACGCGACCTGCCATTGCGGTCCTTGTAGTCCGGACTGCCAGAATTTTTGCTGAGGTTGTTACTGCGGGCTAGCCAGCTGTCCTCCCCCACACAGAAGCGGGTCATGAGTGATGTGAGTGCTGCCATGGATTTCGGCTTTTCCTGTCCTAAGTGCCGGGCCAGCCACTCGTCGCGGATGTTATGTTTGAAGGCTGCGAGGGCCTCTGCATCCGGACAGTCGACGATTTGATTTTTCTTTGTTAAGAACCGTGTCCAGAACTGTCTGGCCGATTCGTCTGGCTGCTGAATTATGTGGCTTAGGTCATCGGCGTCTGGTGGTCGCACATATGTGCCCTGGAAGTTGTCGAGGAATGCGGCTTCCAGGTCCTCCCAACACCCAATTGACTCTGCTGGCAAGCTGTTAAGCCAGTGCCGAGCTGGTCCTTTAAGCTTGAGTGGGAGATACTTGATGGCGTGGAGATCATCACCGCGGGCCATATGGATATGAAGGAGATAATCTTCGATCCAAACTGCGGGGTCCGTTGTGCCATCATAGGATTCAATGTTCACGGGTTTAAACCCTTCGAGGATTTGATGATCCATTACTTCATCTGTGAAGCATAGTGGGTGTGCGGCGCCTCTATACTGGGCAATATCACGATGTAGCTCAAGAGAGCTTTGTCTGTTGTGTTCGGCCCGGCCGGAGTTGTTGTATCCGGCGCGACGGTAGTCGTCATGGATCATGGGGCGCCCACATGATCCGTAAATGGATCTTGATTGTTTTGCCTTGTCCTCTAATATGTCTTGCAAGTCCGGCGCATTCCCCCGTGGCTTTGAGCTTTTCGAGCGGTGCCGGGGTACGGTCCTAGTGGAGGGCCTAGATGCCTCTCTGTCGCGGCCACGCGGTGGTCGGTCTGCCGTGTTGTGCGCTGGTGACGAAGGTTTGTATGCCTCCTCCTCTAATCGGGGGAGTAACTTGCATTTTGGGTAGCTTTTGGAGGGGCGTTCGAGTTCATGCTCTTCGGCCGCGAGGATCTCGGTCCATCTGTCGGCCAACAGGTCTTGATCAGCTCGAAGCTGTTGCTTCTTTTTCTTTAGGCTGTTTGCCGTGGCCATTAGCCCGCGTTTAAAACGCTCTTGTTCGACGGGATCCTCGGGCACGACGAATTCGTCGTCGTTGAGGCTTGCCTCGTCTCCGGAGGGAGGCATGTAATTGTCGTCCTCTATCTCCTCGTCTGCCGCCCTCTCTTGAGAGCTGGCTTCTCCGTCCTCCTGTGCTGAATCTTGCTGGAGGGGGTTGTCTTCGGCACTCTCTGGGGTGTTATTATCTCCGGTGCCGGAATCTCCATTCTTGCTGTGGCGTGATTTAGAGCGGCGCCGCTGACGTCGGCGCTTGGGTTGTTTCTTAGAGGAATCTGCCTCCGCTGATTCTTCGCCGTCCCCGTCCTTTGGGATGTCCACCATGTATATGCCGTATGACAAGGTGGTCTTCCAGTGCCCCGTAGGCGCTGGTTCTTGATCGTCTCCGGCATCATCGTCCATACCGTCGATGTCTTCGGAGTCGTAGTCTAGCATGTCGGTTAGGTCGTCGAAAGTGGCTACAAAGTGCGTGGTGGGAGGGTTTTGAATTTCTTCGTCGTCCGCATCCCAACCATCCTGACCGCATTCCGGCCAGGGCTCTCCTGATAACGAGAGATACTTTAGCGAATTCAGGATGTCGCCAAAGGGTGAGTGCTGAAAGATGTCCGCAGCGGTGAACTCCATGATTGGCGCCCAATCGGATTCGATTGGCAGGGGCGCAGGAGGTTCGGAGTCTGGCAAGGAGTCCGGCACCTCGGAGTCACGAGCTTTGCAAGGGACAAGGTCAGTATTCGGCTCCATCGTCATAGAGATTGCAGCCCCCGAGGCGGTGTCCAGCCACCTGTCCTCGATCTGCACAGTCGGCTCCGAACTATGGGTCAGAGCGGACTCGTGTGCAGCCTCCAGGGCACTATCCAGTAGCAGAGCTAAATCATGCCCACCGTGACAGTGCGGCGTGCTTGGTTATGGCTCGAATCCATCGAAGATCAAGTCTCCGCGGATGTCAGCCGTGAAGTTTAGGCTTCCAAACATGACCTGACGGCCAGGGGCGTAGCTTTCGATCTGCTCCAGATGGCCAAGCGAATTGGCCCATAGTGCAAAGCCGCCGAACACGAAGATCTGTCCGGGGAGAAAAGTCTCACCCTGGACTGCGTTGTTGTTGATTGAAGAAGCCATCAAGCCTATCGGTGACGACACAGAGGAACTCTCAATGAAAGCACCAATGTCGGTGTCAAAACCGGCGGATCTCGGGTAGGGGGTCCCGAACTGTGCGTCTAGGCGGATGGTAACAGGAGACAAGGGACACGATGTTTTTACCCAGGTTCGGGCCCTCTCGATGGAGGTAAAACCCTACTCCTGCTCGATTGATATTGATGATATGGGTAGTACAAGAGTGGATCTACCACGAGATCAAGGAGGCTAAACCCTAGAAGCTAGCCTATGGTATGATTGTTGTAATGGTTGTTCGTCCTACGGACTAAAACCCTCCGGTTTATATAGATACCGGAGAGGGCTAGGGTTACACAGAGTCGGTTACAATGGTAGGAGATCTACATATCCGTATCGCCAAGCTTGCCTTCCACGCCAAGGAAAGTCCCATCCGGACACGGGACGAAGTCTTCAATCTTGTATCTTCATAGTCTTGGAGTCCGGCCGATGATGATAGTCCGGCTATCCGGACACCCCCTAGTCCAGGACTCCCTCAGTGCCCTTCCTTGCACGACCATGGTTCATCGCTACAGCCTGCAGACAGACCGATCATATGTACGTACACATTCGTGACCAGAATGACAATGCTACGTACGCATCGACCGGGTGGGTCCCGACTATCAGGCACTTCCTTGCATGCCAATATGTAGCTGGTGGGTTCCAGCAGTCAGGGGGAAATGTTTTTTTGTGAAATACGATGGCCCGCCCAATGGGTCCCTGCTGTCAGGTGGAGGAATCATTATTTTCCGCGTAATAACGAGGCACTTCCTTGCTGCGGACGTGGACCCAGCTGTCAGCCTCTCCATGTACAGTACTCTTTCGATGGAAGTCGTTCCTTGACCATGTTGACCATGTCACACCGAGAGCACCAGGGCGATGGACGATGATGAGGCCTAGGAAGGGGACGACATGGAGCCGGGGAAGACGCGGCAGTGGATGCCCACGCGGAGGGGAGTACGTGGGTTGACTGCTTCGGCTGCGGTGTGAGGCTGCCATCGTCGGAGAATAACAGGAGGTGTGGGTGAGTATAGAGGGATGGCATGGCCAGCGGTGGCAGCACAGCGACACACAGGAGGCAGGAGCCGGCGGCATGGCCGATGCTTGTTTGGGCGACTGGAGCAAGAAGACCAGATTTTGAAGAGGCACTATGACCGTTGGATGGACATCGTATAGTCATTGGAGCTAGAATCGTTTATATTGACTAAGTTGACAAAGCCCCCCGTCCCCGTCATCTTAGTAGGCCCACAGTCTGCCTCCCACAATGGTGGGTCCCAACTAGCAGGGGGTATTCATTTTTTTGTGCGTAATAAGGAGGCACTTCCTTGTGTGCGAAGATATAGCTGGTGGGTCCGAGCTGACAGCGGGGGGAACATTTTTTTCAAGAAATACAGAGGCCCTTCTAGTGGTTCCTAGCTGTCAGGTGGAGAAATAATTATTTTGCGCGTAATGAGGCATTTCCTTGTGTGGACCCCTAACCTCACCGCGCCGAGAGCACAAATGCAGTGGACGAGGGCGAGGCCTAGGAAGTAAATGACCCAGAGCTGGCGAAGCCACCGCAGCGGATTCCCATGCTGAGGGGTGTATGAGTGCTGGCTGGTCGGCTGCATGGTGAGGCTGGCGTCGCCGCAAAATAACAGGATGTGCAGGTGGGTAGAGGGATGGCCTAGCGGCAGCACAGCCAACCACAGGAGGGGGGAGTCGGCAGTCCTGTCGGTGTTGATTTGGGCGGCTAGAGCAGGAAGATCAGAGATTGAGGAAGCACGACGGCCGTTGGATGGACATCCAACAGTCACTGCTCTGTGTTGACTAAGTTGACAAAGCCTTGCGTACGCGTCAAAAACAAATTTTAGGATAGCGTCATCGTCAACCTAGTAGGCCCAGAAGTCAGCCTCCAAATCTGTGGAAAACAACATACAGCCCATTAGCCAGTATTTTCAATAATTTACATCCCATTTGCTAATTCTTAAGGATATTTGAAGCCCATATTCTTTTTATTAGCATTACAAACCATATATTCTGGGCACTGCTAAAAAATTCAACAAAAATTTTCATATTTCGATCGGGTCCGAACTCTTTTAATCAAGAAATTTCAAGTCACGTTAAAAGTAATTTTAAAAAATTATATCAAAATAAAATTCCAAAAACAATTCTCCGCAAAAAAAGAATGAAATGTAAAGTAAGATGCCCGTGCATTGCACGGAACATGAAGATGCATTTGTATGAGTAGTTTATCTTGTGGGAGAAAAGACGATCTTTTAATGTAATTGCCAGTTGGCTTTGGTTTTTATAAGAGTAGAGAGTAGAGAAATCCAGAAAAAATGATATTTTAATGTAATTGTCGGTTGGCTTTGGTTTAAAAATTTACAGCCCATTTCTTACAACTTATAGCCCATTTTCTGGGGAAGCCCATTTCTTACTACTTTACATCCCTCCCTCCTCGTCTTGAAAGATTTGTTGCCCAGCAGGGCTGAGAAAAGCAAGTACGCCTTAGTTTTGGTGTTCTCCAAAAGAAATAACTGGGCTAGCCATTTTCAGAAAGAAAAAAGATATCAAGTGGGCTCATCATGTGCTTAAATAAAAGCGTAAGCATGGGCTAGACGGGCCACAGCCCCCGCACAGCGCGCAGCTCAGCTCCGTCTCTGAAACTAAAAAAACAACTGGGCGAGCTGTTGGGTCCCTGGTGTTGTCTGCTCATTGTGTAATTTTAACAAATCCTCCGCCGCGCCGGCTTATGCATCGCCCGTGTGAAATGAGACGTTGATGACTTGCCATGGCTTGTAATAACGAGGCACCTGCTTGCATAATGCAATGACCCTGGTGGGTCCCTACTGTCAGCCTCTCCACGTACAGTCATCTCCTGATTCCTCTTGGTTGTTGACCATGTTGACAATGCCACACGGAGCCGGGCACAGCGATCTAACCAAGGCGGAGAACGACGGCAAGGCCTCGGAAGGGAAGGAACAGCAGTCGTGGAAGATGCGGCAGTGTAGTGGCAGGTAGAGGGGAGTACAAGGGCAACAACATGCAACTCAAGCTTACAAATGGTACAAAAAGCCCAAGGATTAATTGTTCATCGAATTTTTAGACAAACCCCAGATTCAACATGGCAGTAACATCTAACCCAACCACTCTTTTTCGCAGTCACAAACAAATGGATCGGTCTGATCCATAAAATCAACATCCTGTGCATAAAAAATTATTGCACGATGACTACAACTTGTTGTAAATAGAAGCCGAGCACGTTTAGAAGCCCATTTGTCCACCTGAAACTTCTTTTTTTGCTCTTCAACGTGTCCGTCCGTCAGAAATCTCTTGCGGTTAAACTTAAGCCTCAGGGACAATATGTCGGTGGGAAACGACACCTATGAGATCACTAGAATCCCTACTACGGTTGCGGGGCGCGGGGATCGTGAGAAGAGCAGGACTAGTAGACAGAACAAAGGGGTTTTACCCAGGTTCGGGCCGCAAAGATGCGTAAAACCCTACGATCCTGCTTTGGTGGATGTGTTTAGTGTTCTTGAGCTCTTGAACTAGCTCTGGGTGCTACCAGGTTCGAAAGAGCCGAATCCTTCTCCAGTGAGCCATGGGCCTCCTTTTATAGGCGAAAGGGGCTGCCACAATGGCACACAGGAGGTGGAGACTGCTACAGCGCTGCGAGCTTATCGCTGGTATTACAGGACAAAGTGCATTTAGTGCGAGCTTAGGTGCCCCTTCACTTTATCGGGGATGGGAGCGAGGCCCGCCCTGTCCGTTGCTGCTCCTCCTTGCTTTGACACGCACCCTGGCTAGCGATGCATGCGGTGCCATGTAGGCAGGCAGGCAACTGAGCTGGCGCGGTGGTGAAGCCTCCACGAAGGGTTGCATGCTGCCACGCAGGTGCCTTCTCAGCTGGTTGGGTCGATTGCTGCATGCGAATGGCGGCGGAGACTTGGCTGGCGTGGGCCTGGCAGTGGCCCTGCTAGCGCGCTTGGCGGAGGCCTTGCCAGATGGCCCGGCAAGGGTCTTGCCGCGGCACGCCGTCATCCCCGGCAAGGACCTTGCCGAGGGTCTCGTGGTATTCCTCGGCAAGAACCCTATCGAGGATTGTTGCCTTCCTATCCTCATTTGATCTTGACTATTCTTTGGCTTCACAAAGATCTGCATGCCACCACGGAGGTGCCTCCCGGGCCCTGTCCCAATGTGTCTGTCTAGCGTTGGTGGGCTCAAAGGTGGCTCGCTCAGCTGGTGTGGGCGAGCTACCCCGGCAAGGGTCTTGCCGGGGCCGCTGAGGCTGCCCCGGCAAGGGTCCTTGCCGGGGAAACCTGCTTCGTCCATCTGATCTTTGTGGCCTTGGTCCTTGTCGTTGCTTTGTTTGTTTTGTGCCTTCGGCTTCTCTCTGTCTTCCCTTCCCTGCCCTATTATGTGTGGCCGTGGCGGGTGGCTCTTGACTGCCCGTGCACAAGTAAAGGGGTCAAAAGCAGAGCCCCTACTTTTGTACACCGACAGGATCCCCGGGGCCTGGGCCATACATAAGCGTAGAACGGTGTTGGGCCAGGCCCAGAACGGTGCGCGGGCAGTTGGGGCAGATTTTACCGTGGTAACGGTTCCATCCACCACGCATCTCCACGACCCGCGTTGAACGCTCGACGTGGGGGTTGCGCGTGCGCATGACAGAAGCATGCTGGTGTCACCTTGTGGTGGATAGTAAAGAGGCGGCTTGCGTGTCTCTTCGAGACCGCAGGGCCACCTCCCATTTACTGCCCTCACTTGGGAACCGTCGCTCCACGCGTCCCACTGCACCCACCCCTTGTGCCATGTTTGCTGCGTGCATAATGCAGAGCGAATGACAGGCGCGCAGGATGGGGGAAGTCGTGCGCGCGTGGGTCGATTCCCACGATCCTTCAATGGAGCGGGGAGGGCAGTCGACGGCCCCGCTTGCTGTCACTTCACCGGGCCGGATTGGTCGAGAGGGGGCGGCCGAGCCTCGCCCCCGCCACTTTATAAAGAGGGGAGCGGTAGGAACGGTGCTCCTCAATCCTTCATCATCTGCCCTTCCCCATTCTCGCTTCTTCCTTTCTTCTGCCATGGCGAGGGGCCGTGGCGACGCTTCATTGGTGGCGGCGAGGGTTTCGGCCACGCAGCGCATCGCTCCTCCCCAAGAGCTCGTAGCAGCGGAGCCGGACGCTAGAGGAAGGGGAGGGGGCGAGGTCGAGGCCGTCGTGGTGCTCGAGGGAGAGGAGGACGGGGCGGCAGATCAGCCTTGCCTCCGCCAGCAGCCCCTCCTCCGATGGAGGGCCACGCTGGGGACAACCCTTGCGAATTCTTCATCAGGCTGCGCCAGCCACCGCGTCGTCGCCTTCGCCTCCCGACTCCATTTGCGCGGGAGATGGAGCTGGATCCGCCGCAGGCGTTGCGGCTGCATATCAGGGGTTGTGGGAACAGTGGCACATGGGCCGACGCCCGCCGCTCGTGTCATGTATCTCCACCGAGGGTGCAAGACCTTCGCTCGCTTCCACAGCTTGACGGAGGGGCTCACTCTCCATTTAAAACTAATGGAGAATGGATCTTCACCCACTTCGGGACTCGCGTAAGGTGTTGCATGGAGCGGTCTTCTGATGACAAAGATTCCTCTCGAGAAAGAGTGGCGAGGAAGACAACGGCAGCGACAACGAGGCTAGAGGGCGACAGGATGACGGGTCCGACTAGGCATCGGGCGCCGCTTTGGGCGGCACCGGCGACCCCATCATCCGTGTTGCCGGCTCCTTGAACTTCTCGGGGTCGTCTCCTTGGGCGGCTGGCGTTGGGAGGCTGCAGAAGAGGAAGAGGGCGGGCGGCAAGGCTGTCAAGTCGGAGTACGCGGGCACTGACGCCTTTGTCGCGTATTGACGTCCTACCGCCTCGTCTTCGAGCTCTTCCTCCGGTGCCACCATCACCATCCAGCCCTTGGACGGCCACCGAGATGTTCTCTTGGTGTATTCTGCCACTCGTAGCTCGCCTAGTCGCCCCTTTTACCCTTCTGCTTTCTTGTTCCTTTTCATGAGGAGAGGGACAAGAAAGGTTACGGGCACCTTATCTCTTTTTAGTCCTGTAAGCCTTCGGGCCTTTGTTAGATTTAGAACTTGTAATCCCCTTGCTCATGTTTTTCATTTCATATGAACCGTACCTGTACTGGATGTTTTTTAATGAAAAAGGGATGTTTGCCGGGTTTTTTCATTCGCAAGTGGAACCCATGACAAGGAGTGAATCCTCGTTATCTTTAAGATAAATGTTTTTTCGCCCGGCAACAGGCCTTGCTGTACCCCCATTTCGCTCGACCTTTCTCGCGCCCTTGGCGGAGGCAGGGATGAGGTGGGCTTAGGCTCCTAGTTTCATTTCCTTGCTGCCGCGACTACGACCAAACTCGGTCCCAGGAGATGAGTCCTAGGGTTCGGAATGAGGGGAGCACGGTAGCCTAAGGATAAAACGAGGTTTCACATACCTCAGTCCATAACGAAATGCATGATAGAGGATAGAAGACTTATCTGGATCTGAAGCCCCCAGCAACCTTGGCTTTCCGCGGATGGATCCTTGCTCTTGTAGCCCCCGGCAACTTTGGCTTGTCGGTGCCCGGACGCCAGTTCGTCCCTTTTCTTCCAAAGCAGTTCGACAAGAATACTCATGTGTCCTGCGAACCAAAGAAGATAGAGAAGAACAGAGAGACGCGCACTCGAGCTCTAAGCTAGGGGTTAGCCGCTGCCAAGCACTATCAACCCTAACCGAGGAAGAGACTCGACCTAGCATGCATGCTATAACTTAGGGCACCAACGCTTCATTTATTTATGCTCTGGGTCTGCGCCTGGCTTTGTACAAAGGGTTACATGCCTTGCCAAGAAGGCTTGTACAAAAGGGTGGCTTGCCGGGAGGCCCGGCAGCCGCGCCTTATGGGTAAAACTTGAGGAGATGCTCGATGTTCCAGGAGTTGCTCACTGGAACGGCATCTTCAGTCTCCAGCCGGACTGCGCCGGGCCTGGTGACTCGTGTTACCCGATAAGGGCCTTCCCACTTTGGCGTCAACTTGTTGGAATTCTTGGCTGACTGAACGTGCCGAAGAACAAGGTCACCTTCCTCAAAGCTCCGGGCATGAACCTTGCGGCTATGGGAGCGGCGCAAGGCTTGCTGGTAGCGTGCTGCTCTCACAGCCGCCCAGAGACGATCTTCCTCAAGGAGCGTCGTGTCATCTTGCCGCAATCGCTCTTGCTCAAGCTCATCATAAGCGAGTACTAGAGGTGACCCGTATATGAGTTTTGTGGGGAGAACTGCTTCTGCCCCGTAAACCAGGGCAAAGGGTGTCTGGCTGGTGGCTCGATTTGTCGTCATTCTGATCGACCAAAGAACCGCCGGCAACTCATCAATCCAGCGCCTTCCACTCTTGCGCAGCCTGTCAAAAGTCTTCATTCTTAAGCCTCACAGGACTTCAGCATTTGCTCTCTCCGCTTGGCCGTTGCTCCGTGGATGTGCCACGGAAGCAAAAGAGACCCTGCTGCCGAGATCCTCAATGTATTGCATGAAGGCATGGCTTGTGAATTGTGTGCCGTTGTCGGTGATGATCCTGTTGGGCACCCCAAAACGGCACACTAGTCCCTTGAAGAACTTGATGGCTAACTGCGCTGTCACTTTCCTCACCGCTTCCACCTGTGGCCACTTTGTGAACTTGTTGATTGCGACGTACAAGTACTCAAAGCCCCCGACAACACGGGGGAAAGGGCCCAATATGTCGAGCCCCCAGACCGAGAAGGGCCAGGAGAGAGGGATAGTTTGAAGGGCTTGAGCTGGTTGATGGAGCTTCTTCGAATTGAACTGGCACGCTTCACACTTGGGTACTAGTGCGCGTCGCATCCTGGAGGGCGGTGGGCCAGAAGAAACCTTGCCAGAAAGCCTTGCCGGCAAGGGCCCTCGACCCTATGTGCGAGCCACATATGCCTCCATGTATCTCTGCCAACAGCTTTAGTCCTTCCTCCCGGGAGATGCACTTCAATTTCACCCCATTCGGTCTTTTTCTGTACAATACGTTATCAACAAATTGGTATAGAGCAGACCTGTGGGCTACTCTTTCTCCCTCTTCCTGCTCCTCAGGAAGCTCTCCTTTTTGAAGGAATCGGATGGTGTGCTACGCCCATGCCGGAGCCTGTGGCTCGACGACAAGGACCAAAGGCATCTCTTTTGCCACGGGAGCGGCCGCCTCCACGGCCCTGACCTGAGGTCCTGCCGGAGTCGGTTGTCCCACGACAGGATTTGCATCCACGGCAACATCTTCGTTGGCGGCTCCGGGGAGCTTGGTGGGGAAGTACTTGCCGGAGCCTAGCTTCCTCCGCTTGTTCTGCCCGGTCGACGGCTCAACGGATGGTTGAGTTAACTGAAGCACAAAAGTACCTGGTTCCACAGGTAGCTTGAGGGAAGCGCACTTTGACAGGTAGTCGGCAATGTCGTTCTCTGTCCGAGGGACATGCTCTGCTTGTATACCGTCAAAGCGCTCCTCCAGTTTCCTCACCTCATCTACGTAAGCTTCCATCAATGGGCTTTGATAATCTTTGTTGACCTGCCTGACGACGAGTTGCGAGTCGCCCCTGACGATGAGCTTTTTAACTCCGAGGTCCGCTGCAATCCTGAGACCGACAAGCAAACCCTCGTACTCGGCGGTGTTGTTGGTTGACATCTCCCGGGGAAAGTGCATTTGGATGACGTACTTGAGGTGCTCTCCGGTGGGTGCGACAAGCAGCACACCGGCACCGGCGCCTTGCTGCGAAAGGCCCCATCAAAGTACATGATCCAGTTGCCGCTTGTTTCCTCACCAGGGAGAGTAGTCTCCTGTACCTCTTCGTCAGGCGTCGAGGTCCATTCTACAACAAACTCCGTCAAGACTCGGCTCTGGATCGTCGAGGTACTTTCAAACTTTAGACCAAAACTTGACAGCTCTAGGGCCCATTCCACGATCCTTCCTGTTGCATCTGGGTTGCGCAGTATCCATTGCAATGGGAGGCGGGTGACCACCGTGATCTCGTGCGCTTGGAAGTAATGGCGCAGCTTCCTCGAAGCCATAAGGAGGTCGAAGGGCAGCTTTTGCACACCTGAGTACCTCGACCTAGCCCCCTGCAAGAGGGACCTGACGAAGTAAACTGGATGTTGTACCAATTTCTTCTTCTGTGCCTCTTCACCCGGTCGCGTGGGTCCTGTCGCGCTGGCGTTAGCCTCTGCCGGGGACTCAGCCTTGCCGGGAACGAGCCCTGCCGGAGAGGGTTCCAGCTTGCCATCTGTTGACTCTGCCGCTGTCGCTGCCTTCTCGTCGACCTCTCTCTGTGCCACTAGTGCGGCGCTAACCACCTGATTTGTTGCCGCTAGATAATGCAGCAACGGTTCTTGTGGTTTGGGCGCAACCAGCATTGGGGTAGAGGAGAGGTATTTCTTCAAATCATGCAGCGCTGCCTCGGCCTCTGGGGTCCACTCCACTGGCCCTGCCTTCTTCAAGATCTTGAAAAAAGGAAGGGCACGCTCCGCGTACTTGGAGATGAACTGGCTCATGGCAGCAACGCAGCCAGTGAGCCAATGCATGTCCTTGATCCGTTTGGGTGCCTCAATCTGCTCAATGGCCTTGATCTTATCTGGGTTTGCTTCGATCCCGCGCTAGGACACAAAGAACCCGAGAAGCTTGCAAGATGGGACGCCGAAGACACACTTCTCGGGGTTCAATTCGAGGTTGATCTTGCGCAGGTTTGCAAATGTTTCCTCCAAATCTTGCACAAGGTTGCTTTGTCCTTGGTTTTGACCACTCTATCATCCATATAAGCTTCCATATTTCTATGTAGCTGGGGCTCAAAACCAATTTGGACCACTCTTGCAAAGGTTGAGCCAGCACTCTCAACCCGAAAGGCATCCGTAAAAAGCAATACGTACGACATGGGGTGATGAATGTTATCTTCTCCTCGTCCTTGTCATGATCATCATCTTTCTAATTCTTGTCGCAGACCCGAGCGGGCCTCTCCTTCTGATTATCCTTGCCGCGGCGGCCTCCTTGGCCGCCACGTTTCTTGCCGGATCCTTGGCACCATCTGGGCATTTCTCCTTGTCCCACCGGTCATACTCGGCTTTTTGCTTCTCGGCGAGCAGCTCTACCTGCCGGCAGTTTTGGAGGTCATGGCCCTTGGTGCGGTGGATCTTGCAGTACTGCTTATCGGAGCCTCCTGGCTTGTCGGCGGCCGCCAAGGCCCGGCAAGCGACACACCCGGCAACCTCCTTTCCGGGTCGCTCGCCTTGGTCTTTTTGGTGGCGTCGGTGTCGTCGGATCCCTCAACGGCAAGCACGGCTTTGCCCTTGCACTTCCTATTATGGCGCTGGCCCTTCTTCGCTGGGGTGGCGGTGTCGCCAGTGGAATCGGTTTCTGTGTCGGCATCTTCATCGGGGTACTTCCTTCCCTCTTTAGCCCGAACGCATCGATCGGCCAGGACATAAAGCTCGGCCACATCCTTGACCTTGTTCATCGCCAGCTCTGCATGCATCTTGCGGTTGCACACATTCTGATGGAACGAACTAATCACGACGGCGGGATGAACATCGGGGATGTTGTACTGCACCCGGCTGAACCTTTGGATGTACTTGTGTAGGTTTTCTCCTTCCTTCTGGGGGATGATGTGTAAATCACTCGCCTGGCCATGAGCTTGGTGACCTCCGGTAAAGGCGCCAACAAACTCATGGCACAGATCTGCCCAAGAAGAGATGGAATCCACCGGCAAGTGCATCAACCATGACATAACATTAGGCTTGAGTGCCAACGGGAAGTAGTTGGCAAGCACCTTATCGTTGCGGGCCCCAGCAACTTGCATCGCGATGGTGTAGATGCTGAGGAACTCTGACGGGTGAGTCTTGCCGTTGTACTTCTCGCCAACGTCGGGCTTGAACGTACGGTGGGAGGGCCACTGGAACAACTGCAGCTCACGGGTGAAAGTCGGACAACCCGCCTCGTAAGGTAGGCCACCGTAGCCTCCCGACGATGGATGGTCCGTAGCGGGCCCTGCCTGCCTGTCCAACTAGTGGCGCGTGTCTCGTCGGCGCTCGATCGTAGTTCGAGCGTCCTCATTAGCCCACTCCCGAAGGACTTGACGCTGATCGCGGTTGGTTCGCGGGTCGGAAGACGCGATGGAGATATCATCACGAGCGTCGTCGCAACGGACCGACGCCCGGGGTGGCCGGGATGGAGGTGGGGAGTACACCATGGCCGCATCGCCTCCGGCACGGCCTCCGCTGGTATGCGGTGGCCCGGCGGAGCGACGGCCTACGGGTCCCGCCGGCCGCAACTCATCATTGTTGGTGATGCCGACGAGGCTCCGGACAGTGGACCTCCATTCGTCGAACTTCTCCGTTACGGGAGGAAAATCGAGGAGCAGCTGCGCGTGTGCTAGGGCCTTCGCTGGCGTGGGTGGCGGCGAAAGCTGGGTGGACCGCAATGTGCCTCGGCTTCTAACCACGTTAGAAGGAGCTGCGTCACAGCCCCGCAGCCGTTCGCCACCTCCATCAGCACCTCGGCGCGCATGCTGGCCCTCCTCACCATGTGATGGGCGCACGGGACTCTTCCCAGGGCGGTGCGCAGGGTCACCGGCAGGGTGACGCTGATCGTCACGCACAACCTGGGATGAGCGCGCCATGGGCGCCGGTGTTGGCGTCTTGGAGGTCGCCGTGCCACCGTCTGGCGGGATGGCGGCGCCCCTGGAGGGCCCCACGCCGCCTGCGGGGGCCCGACTCCATCTCTGGAGCCCGCGACTGGTGGCTCGTTGCCTGGTGCACGAATGGCTCCACTCACCAGGCCTGGACCGCCAGGGTGATGTGGATGTTCGCGGGCCGCGCCACGGGTTCTCTCCGCGATTGGCCCACTACTGGCCCACACCGGTACTGGCAACCCAGTCTCGATGAACCGATCGTCGTGGTCGTCTTCTTCTTACGATCCATGGCGATGAAGAACAGCTAGGTCAACTGCTAGACCAGATTCTCACAATCGCGCACCCCCTACCTGGCGCGCCAAAGATGTCGGTGGGAAACGACACCTATGGGATCACTGGAATCCCTACTATGGTTGCGGGTTGCGGGGATCGTGAGAAGAGCAGGACTAGTAGACAGCACAAAGGGGATTTACCCAGGTTCGGGCCGCAAAGATGCGTAAAACCGTACGATCCTGCTTTGGTGGATGTATTTAGTGTTCTTGAGCTCTTGAACTAGCTCTGGGTGCTACCAGGTTCGAAAGAGCCGAATCCTTCTCAAGTGCGCCATGGGCCTCCTTTCATAGGCGCAAGGGGCTGCCACAGTGGGACACAGGAGGTGGAAAGTGCCACAGAGCTGTGAACTTATCGCTGGTATTACAGGACAAAGTGCATTTATTGTGAGGCTTAGGTGTCCCCTCACTTTATCGGGGATGGGAGCGAGGCCCGCTGAGGGAGTCCTGGATGAGGGGGTGTCCGGATAGCCGGACTACCACCATCGGCCGAACTATCATCGGCCGGACTATCATCATCGACCGGACTCCAAGACTATGAAGATACAAGATTGAAGACTTCGTCCCGTGTCTGGATGGGACTTTCCTTGGCGTGGAAGGCAAGCTTGGCGATACGGATATGTAGATCTCCTACAATTGTAACCGACTCTATGTAACCCTAGCCCTCTCCGGTGTCTATATAAATCGGATGGCTTTAGTCCGTAGGATAACAACATCAACCCTTACAATCATACCATAGGCTAGCTTCTAGGGTTTAGCCTCCTTGATCTCGTGGTAGATCCACTCTTGTAAACATCCACAATATCAATATCAATCAAGCAGGACGTAGGGTTTTACCTCCATCAAGAGGGCCCAAACCTGGGTAAAACATCGTGTCCCTTGTCTCCTGTTACCATCCGCCTAGACGCACAGTTCAGGACCCCCTACCCGAGATCCGCCGGTTTTGACACCGACATTGGTGCTTTCATTGAGAGTTCCTCTGTGTCGTAACTGATAGGCTTGATGGCCTCTTCAATCAACAACGACGCAGTCCTGGGTGAGACTTTTCTCCCCGGACAGATCTTCGTATTCGGCGGCTTCGCACTGCGGGCCAACTCGCTTGGCCATCTGGAGCAGATCGAAAGCTACGCCCATGGCCGTCAGGTCAGGTTTGGAAGCCTAAACTTCACAGCCGATATCCGCGGGGACTTGATCTTCGATGGATCCGAGCCGCAGCCAAGTGCGCCGCACTGTCACGATGGGTACGACCTAACTCTGCCGCCGGACAGTGCCTTGGAGATCGCACACAAATCCGCTCCGACCCATAGTCCAGAGCCGATCGCACAGATTGAGGACGGGTGGCTGGACACCGCCTCGGGAGCTGCAACTTTCACGGTGATGGAGCCGAACACTGACCTTGTCCCGCATAAAGCTCATGACTCCGAGGTGCCGGACTCCCTGCCGGACTCCGAACCTCCTGTGCCCCTGCCAATCGAATCCGATTGGGCGCCGATCATGGAGTTCGCCGCTGCGGACATCTTTCAATACTCACCCTTCGGTGACATCTTACATTCGCTGAAGCATCTCTCGCTATCTGGAGAGCCCTGGCCGGACTACGGCCAAGATGGTTGGGATGTGGACGACAAAGAAATTCAGATCCCACCGACCACCCACTTCGTAGCCACTGTCGACGATCTAATCGACGTGCTAAACTACGACTCCGAAGACATCGACGGTATGGACGACGATGCCGGAGACGGTCAAGAACCAGCGCCTATAGGGCACTGGAAGGCCACCTCTTCACATGACATATATATGGCGGACACCCCAAAAGGAAGCGATAACGAGGAACAACAGGACGCGGCAGAGGATAATCCCACCGACAAACAACCAAAACAGCGACGCAGAAGCCGCCCTAAGTCCCGCCTCGATCAAAGCAGTATTCCTAACGACCCAGCAATAGAGCAGGGCAAACCAGTGGACGACGAACATGCAATCAAGTGACCATCCGAACAGGATGAACCGGATAATCAACCCCTTCCCGGAGCAATCAACAGTCCGGACACACCACCGGAGCATAAGAACCTTCACACAAGACTCGTCGCCCCCGCAAGAAGTTTGAAGAAGGAAAAACGGAAGCTCAAAACAGCGGAAGACATACTCAGAATGAAGTGGAGCAAAGTACTCAAGACCGCAGGCAAGTATGGCAATGTCCATCAAACAAACAGCTACCCGAAGCGCAAGCTGCTGCCAGAATTTGACAAGGAAGCCATAGAGCCCTCACAATCAAAAAATAAGGAGGCCGCCTGGCTGGATAGACTGCCAGATGACAGGCCAAAAGCGACAAACGGCGCCGCACTCAAGCCGACTTACGATCCTGGGAAAATAGACGGCCCAACTAGGTCCATCTACGGGCCAAAAAAGAGGGCCCCAGGAAGCAACACAACACGACAAGTGTTCAAAGACAGCGGCACACCCAAATACAGGGGCTCCGCACACCCACTATGTTTCACCAATGAGGTGCTGGATCATGAATTTCCAGCAGGGTTCAAACCCATAAACATAGAGGCATACGATGGCACAACAGACCCCGGAGTCTGGATAGAAGATTACATACTACACATACACATGGCTAGAGGAGATGATCTCCACGCCATAAAATATCTACCCCTCAAGCTCAAAGGGCCAGCTCGGCATTGGCTCAAAAGCCTCCTAGAAAACACTGTTGGAAGTTCGGAAGAGCTTGAGGACGCGTTTAGAGCAAATTTTCAAGGGACTTATGTCCGCCTTTCGGATGCAGACGATCTAAGTCATATAACTCAACAGCCCGGAGAGTCAGCGCGCAAATTCTGGAACAGGTTCCTTACCAAAAAGAACCAAATAGTCGACTGTCTGGATGCGGAAGCCTTAGCAGCTTTTAAACACAACGTCCGAGACGAATGGCTCGCCAGACACATCGGCCAAGAGAAGCCAAGAACAATGGCCGCGCTAACAAGCCTCATGACGCGCTTTTGCGCAGGAGAAGACAGCTGGCTAGCAAGATGCAGCACCAGCGACCCGAGTACATCCAAGATCAGAGATGGAAACAGAAAATCACGGCGCAGGAAGGATCAGCGCCGGAATAAAGAAAAAGCCCAAAGAGCACGGAGGTCAATGCCGGATTCCAAAGCTCGAGGCCAAACAATAAAACACTGCCTCTTAAGGACAACAGTGACGAGCTATCCAACTTAAACAAAATTTTGGATCGGATATGTCAAATCCACAGTACCTCCGGAAGGCCTGTAAACCATACCAACCGAAATTGTTGGGTTTTTGAACAGTCTGGCAGACTCAACGCCGAACACAAGGGGCTCGGTACGCCAAGCGAGGATGATGACGAACCCCACCAGCAGAGCACCGGAAGTCAGAAGACTTTCCCACAAGAAGTCAAAACAGTAAACTCACTTCATGTGATAGTTCGGAAATACAACACGGCACTCACTAAGACAAGTGTGGCACGGTCCACCCCGGCAGAACATCGGGATTGGATGTCAAAACCAATCACCTTCGACCATCTGGATTATTCCAGAAGTATCCGAAACGCAGGATGGACTGCTCTGATATTGGATCCCATAATAGACGGACTGCGATTTACGCAAGTTCTGATGGACGGCGGCAGTGACTTAAACCTGCTATATCCGGACACAATCCGCAGGATGGGGATAGACCCTACTACAATTCGACATAGCCGCACTTCCTTCAAAGGAGTGGCGCCAGGCCCTTACGCCAGGTGCACAGGTTCATTATTACTAGAAGTTGTGTTCGGGTCACCTGACAACATCCGACGAGAAAAGCTAACCTTTCATGTCGCCCCATTCAAAAGTTGCTATCAAGCACTACTGGGACGTGAAGCTTTCGTCTGCTTTAACGCAATACCAAACTATGCGTCTCTTACGCTTAAAATGCCCGGTCCACATGGCATCATTTCATTAAAAGGTCGGCTAAGCCCCCGGACACGGCTGGACGGGTCCGGAATAAATAAGCTAGGGGCTACCTAGCCGCACACCCCTTCACAAGGGTTTGTGTATATAAGCTATAATGAGCTAGCACAGGCTCAACTTTCTAAATTTATATTTCAATTTTTTCATGTACCTTTTTGCACGATTTCTTTTCAAACTAAGTTCCTCTCTTTTTACAGATGAACAACGTGCACACCCGTCCAGGATACGGCACAACGGAGACACAGGCGCAGACGTGCAGTAGGGACCCGTTTCAAGGATTCTTTTCAGACTAAGACCCTACGTAAACCTTTCTTACTGTCTCTTGTTGCTATAATCCCCTGGTTTCTCATTATAACCAGAGTGGAGGCTGGCGTTTTGGCATCGGCCGCGCCAGAGGAACCTGCACGTACATGGACACAAGGGGCTTAGGGCATTATGCTGCCCGCTATTGTAAAAGACCGAACACCTTCGGGAGTGTTCGGCGTCTCGAGTTAGGCCTTATATGCATCAGCTCTGAATCATGTCTTTGGTCAAATGTTGGGTTTGCCCAGCTCCTGTGTTTTGCTGCCTTACGTTCCGTATCATTGGCTAACGCGGCACCAGGAGAACTACTGCGATTGTGCCCAGTTTGGCTGGGCGAGCACCTCAGTAGAGAAAGCCGAAAACTGACTGTCATGATACAGCGAGAGACTAGTCAACCACTCGATCGACCAAGGGAATGTTTAGAATTCCTCCGCTTTGACGAAGGGCCGTTTCCCGGTCAGGCACATACGCGCCCCAAATTCGGAGAGCGCGGTGCCCCCAGGGGCTATGTCGTAGCCCCACCCTCGAACTCCATGGCTAAGTGAAAGTGATAAAGCATTATAGTCCGGTTGCCTCGTTTGCTACACTACCACCTCCTTTACAGGACCGAGACGTCGGATTAAGTGTGAAAACGCGATATTTTTTGCGAACACCCCCGCACCTTGTGCGTGGGGGCTGAAGCCGACGACTGCCATCTTTCAGGTTATACACACGTATACATGAACGGCCGCATAGGAGATATTACATTACTTGAACGCACAAGTATAAAAGGCGATTACATCATAAATATTGTTTTACAACATAAAACGTTCATTTGAACGTAACATTTTTTGAACACTGCGACTCTATTACACGAGCACCACGCAGCACTTCGCCAAAATAGTGCTCGGCGGGTAATCGGCTATCGTCCAAACCCGGGGTCGCAACAGCGGTGGCATCCATCTCTGTCCAATGTGCCTTCACACGGGCGAGTGCCATCCGCGCACCCTCTATGCATGCCGACTGCTTCATCGCCTTCATATGCGGCACCGCCCCAAGAAATTGCTGTAATAAGCCAAAGTAACTCTTCGGCTTGGGCCTATCCAGCCAGACATGGGTCACGATATCCGTCATGGCAAGCCCGGACAACCTATTCAGCTCAGCCCACTCGGCCAAATGGTCGGTCAGCGGAAGTGAACGCTCCGGACTATGGAATTGACACCAAAACAGCTCTTCCGTCTCGTGATCCTTCTGGCTTCGGAAATGCACAACGGCATCCACCGCACTCGCTGCTAAGTCCATATAAGGGTCCTCCGGACCCCACAGTTGGCCCAACTGAGCATACTTTGGATCCGTAAACCTTCGGCGCAGTAGAAAAGGCTTGCCAGCTACAATGTCTCCGGCCTGGCGCAGCTCTTCCTTTATAGCCCGCATTGCAGAGCGGGCATCCTTGGCTTCGGCGGTGGCCTTCCCCAGGTCTTCTTGCCCCGCCAGGCGCTCCTTCTCAAGGGCCTCATTATGGTCGGTAGCATCTTTTAACTTCACGGCCATTGCGGCCATCTCTTCCCTGCTTCGGCAGTGTCCGGCCCTTTCGGCCGCTAACTCTTCGGCCGCCCTCGAGGCCGCCGCATTACTCCTTCTGGCCTGCTCCTTGGCTTGAGCAAGTTCGGCCCGAAGGCTCTCCACAGCAGCGGCACTATCTGCATTTCACACACATGTTGTAAGAAGCTGGCTTCGGCTCCCTTACCAAGTGACCGCACAGAAACACTTACCTTGCGACTCATCAAGTCGCATGTTGACCAGCGTGATGTCCGCATCCGCAACGGTGAGTTGCCGCTTTAGTTCAGCAACTTCATCAGTCCGGGTGGCCCCCGGACGACCCGCCACCTACATAGGCACGGCGAAAATTTAAACCTGCGATTTTGATCCTCGGCACACTGTCGTTTTCGACAACCTACCGAGTGTCAGGGGCTACTATCTATACAGGGCGCATTCTATATGCAAAACTGTCAAAAGGTGTGTCATTTTTACGTACCTCAAACCCCGCCAGCAAACTCCTGACGGCATTATGCAACCCGCCTTCGGCGGATGAAATCCTTTCAATCACCACACTCATCAATGCGCGGTGATCTTCTGAGATAGACGCCTTCTCAAGCAGATCCTTCAGCCGTACACTAGTTGGCGCCGAACTATCCGACTTCGCCAAACCCGGGGGCTCCCTCCTTGGCGACACTTCAGGCTCGTCCGCCCTATCTGACGGCGCCTCGGACGGAGGCGTCTCGCTCTCCACCATATCCGGACGAAGGTCCCCCAAAGTCAAGCTCATTTGTGAAGGACAGAGATCCGAACTACAAGGTAAAAACTTTAGTTATCCTCAGAAGCACAAATAGGGATGCCCTTTATTATGAAAATCCTTCCTTTCTACTTACGGCTCGTTGGAGGGCTGATCCTTTAAGGGAGACTGTGCGGCCGGGGCCTCCCCGGACGCAGGACCCTCTGGCGAAGATTTCCTCCTCCGTTTAGGGGCTTTGGCCCCCGGGTCCTCGGAGGCAATCCTCTTCTCCCCTTGGAGGGAGGGATTCTCGATCCCCCCTCTTTCAAAAGCCTCCTCAGGCGAGGCAGTAGCTTTTCCACTTTCCCCTTGGCCTTCCTCTGGAGACGCAACCTCCAACATCCAGACCAGCACGGATTCCGGCGCGGTCTCTGGGAGGGGGGCCGGACACCATATCAATTTTGCTCCCGCTATCCACTCCTGTTTAGAAGGAAATTGGTCATACGGTGAATCATCGAAAGGCAAACAAACGGTATTTCCGGACTTGGAGCTACTTACTTGAGTATCCGGGCGATTGCAGCTTAGGCCAGCATCCTCGGTCAATTCCGGACGCGCCTCTTGCGATCCGAAGAATAATTTGTACATCTCCAGGGGTGTCATACCCATGAAGTGTTGAAGAATCCGTGGTCCCTCCGAATTAAATTCCCATAGTCGGAGAGGACGGCGTTTGCAGGGCAAGTAACGCCTGATTAGCATAACCTGCATCACCACGACCAGATCGATTTCCCTCGCCTGGAGATCTCGAATCCGGCCCTGTAGTAGGGGCACGTCCTTTGACGGCCCCCAGTTGAGCCCTTGGTTGACCCACGACATCAACCGTTGTGGAGGTCCCGGGCGGAATAAGGGCGGCGGCTTTTGTTTGCGGCCCCTCGGAACGGTAATATAGAACCACTCTTGCTGCCACAAGCCGAGCTCCTTTTGGAAGGAGCCTGCGGGCCACGGGGCATCGGCCCTCCTACTGACGACCGCCCCGCGGCACTCCGCTTGACGCCCCCCGATCATCTTCGGCGCCAGGTCTTCAGCCACAGGCCGAAGTGAGGGGTGACGCGGAGGAAGGCTTCACAGAAGACGATAAATGCAGAGATGTGGAGGATGGACTCCGGAGCCAAATCGTGGAATTCCAACCCATAGTAAAACATGAGCCCTCTCACAAAAGGATCCATCGGGAAGCCTAAAACCCGATGAAGGTCGGATACAAAAACAACATACTCGCCGGGCTCGGGGTGGGGATGGCCTGCCCCTCGGCAGGCAACCTGTGTGAAATCTCGTAAGTCAGGTACTTGGCCTCCCGCAGCTTTAGCACGTCCTCCTCCGTGACGGAGGAGGGCATCCACCGGCCCTGGAGGTCAGAACCGGACATCGTTGAAGGTCCGAAGCGCTCGAATCTGGGGCTCTAGGTGTTGGAACTTGGAGCGGGGAGAGGATTCGATGGAGGATTGAAGAAAAGAAACGAGCCTTGGTCCCGTTATAAACAGGGAGAATACCGAGAGCCGTCTTCGTGACCGTTCGGGACCCGCCTTCGATAGAGAGGGCGTGGCGACGGGCGCGGTTGGGTTACCCACGTCCGTATTGATGAGAATCCCGGAATAAGGGGAAACACGATCTCTGCTTCGACAAGACGTGCCAAGGAAACCGCTTCGCTAAATGCGCTGAGGTGGCAAAATAAAAAACGATTCAAGTAATGGCTTGGTAGTGGTGTGATGTCACGCCGCAAAAAACGTCAGGGGATTGAACTTGTGTATATATTATTCTCTCTACGGTGGAATGTGGAATTTATTTTGCAGAACCGGACACTATCCTGGTGTTCACAATCTTCTACGAATTATTCGGAGGAGGAACCCGCCTTGCAATGCCGAACAATATGCGCGTCGGACTCATCGTCATTGAAGCCTGGTTCAGGGGCTACTGAGGGAGTCCTGGATTAGGGGGTGTCCGGATAGCCGGACTACCACCATCGGCCGAACTATCATCGGCCGGACTATCATCATCGACCGGACTCCAAGACTATGAAGATACAAGATTGAAGACTTCGTCCCGTGTCCGGATTGGACTTTCCTTGGCGTGGAAGGCAAGCTTGGCGATACGGATATGTAGATCTCCTACAATTGTAACCGACTCTATGTAACCCTAGCCCTGTCCAGTGTCTATATAAACCGGATGGCTTTAGTCCGTAGGACAACAACATCAACCCTTACAATCATACCATAGGATAGCTTCTAGGGTTTAGCCTCCTTTATCTCGTGGTAGATCCACTCTTGTAAACATCCACAATATCAATATCAATCAAGCAGGACATAGGGTTTTACCTCCATCAAGAGGGCCCGAACCTGGGTAAAACATCGTGTCCCTTGTCTCCTGTTACCATCTGCCTAGACGCACAGTTCAGGACCCCCTACCCGAGATCCGCCGGTTTTGACACCGACACCCGCCCCGTCCGTCGCCGCTCCTCCTTGCTTTGACACGCGCCCTGGCCAGCGATGCATGCGGTGCCATGTAGGCAGGCAGGCAGCTGAGGTGGCGCGGCGGTGGAACCTCCACGAAGGGCTGCATGTTGCCACGCAGGTGCCTGCCCAGCTGGTTGGGTCAGTTGCTGCATGCGAACAGTGGCGGATACTTGGCTGGCGTGGGCCAGGCAGTGGCCCTGCTGGCGCGCTTGGCGAGGGCCTTGCCGGGTGGCCCGGCAAGGGTCTTGCTACGGCACGCCATCATCCCCGATAAGGACCTTGCCGGGGGTCTCGTGGGCTTCCTCGGCAAGAACCCTGCCGAGGATGTTGCCTTCCTATCCTCATTTGATCTTGACTATTCTTTGTCTTCACAAAGATCTGCATGCCACCACGGAGGTGCCTCCCGAGCCCTGTACCAATGCGTCTGTCTAGTGTTGGTGGGCTCAATGGTGGCTCACTCAGCTGGTGTGGGCGAGCTGCCTCGGCAAGGGTCCTTGCCGGGGAAACCTTCTTCGTCCATCTGATCTTTGTGGCCATGGTCCTTGTCGTTGCTTTGCTTGTTTTGTTCCTTCGGCTTCTCTTCGGCTTCCCTTCCCTGCCCTGTTATGCGTGGTCGTGGCGGGTGGCTCTTGACTGCCTGTTCACAAGTAAAGGGGTCAAAAGCAGAGCCCCTACTTTTGTACACCGACACAATAGTAACCTCGCATTCAACAGGAAGAATGTGACAAAGCTTCTGTTTGCCTGGTTGGATGTATATCCTTCCATCGTTATTGTCCTCAAACGAATGTCATGAGAATTGAGAAAATCCTGGTGCTTATTACGCCATCGATTGGTTATACGTTTTTGTCCATGTACTTGCAGTACCTAAGTAGACATGAAGATTTGAAAACAGTTAAGGTCTGAAAAAAGAGTATTTCGAAAGAGCAACAATTGAATGGTTAATTCTAGTACAATATATACAGTCTTTCAATGTGCATGAAATCATCACCTGCATATATAAATTCTCCAGAGACCGAAAGCATCGCAGCAAGCCAATAATTATGTTCAGATCATAACTATACATTCCGATATATAAGATCTTGACATAATCCAGTAGCATTGATAGGCTATCCATGGACGAACTCTTCATTGAGCATATAACAAAATATTAGTACCCAAAGTGTACTCCAAGATGATATAAAACTTATGCGCACAAATGAAAAATGCAGCTTACGATTACAAATGTGTAGATGATAATATACGGTACATGAAAAAGTGAGGAGCCAAACACCAACTTCTTGTGATCATTAAACAGATCATGAATTATACCCAAGGTCTCCAGTTTGGGCGCAGAGATTACAGTTATTTGCGAAGGTTTATAACAATTATCTAGGAGCAACCTTTCAAGTGGAGGGGCATCTTCGATGATCAGTTGTTGTCCTTCAAAACAAATTCCAATGCTTTTAAGGTGAGGCGACTTTATTTGGAGACAACTGATAGGGATTTCTATTCCCAAAACAATCAGCAAGAGCTCCAGGGCAGGGCAACTGGAGTGGATGATGATGTGCAGTGAGGCCTCCCATAGATAAACGACCACAAGCGGAAGTTTTTTTAGCAGTGGGAGTCAAAGCATTTGTACCAGATCATCTGTGGTAGATGGCACCGGGCGAAGGTGGT
Organism: Triticum dicoccoides; assembly: GCF_002162155.2. Taxonomy (NCBI): domain Eukaryota; kingdom Viridiplantae; phylum Streptophyta; class Magnoliopsida; order Poales; family Poaceae; genus Triticum; species Triticum dicoccoides. The sequence goes on along the minus strand of NC_041391.1, from coordinate 418,637,658 downwards.
GGTGTGGAGAGAGGAGGAAAACCGCGAGATGGACAACTGTGGTGTGGGCATGAATTCTTGGTATGTTTGTGGTATGAAACTTTCGTGGTAATGGTAGAACTCAAACTGCTGGAGTTTTCCGGATTCAGGGGATGTCAGCCAAGCGTCCACCGTGCTGGGTATGGACAGCAGGTAGCGTGTCGTAATGCAGAGGCATTGAACGGGGCCCTGCTGGTGAGAGGAGATGATGGCTCTGAGGAGATCAAATTCAGGAAGGACAGATATCTGACGACAATCGAGATTGAGGGGTGCGGTGCGCCATAGAGGACGCCACCGAGTTGAGACGACTTGTGTGCGACTGCAATCCTTGGTGGGGAGAAGCGAGATGATTTTCTCAAGGATGACGTCCGGGAGATCGCTGATGTGGTCCACCGGAGATTCTACCT
>NC_041391.1:418618629-418636827 GCF_002162155.2 Triticum dicoccoides | reverse complement strand
AGCCTCATCTTCTTGGCGCTGGGGCCAGTCGACTCTATTTTCCTTGTGGGTGTTGCACCGAGCTCACGGGTTTGAGCAGAGTAGCCAGAGATGAGCCTACTGGAAGTGCGAGTGGGGAAGAAGGAGGGCTGGGGTTTTCTGTTGGAGTGGAAGAAGAGGAGCAGGTGTTTTCTGTACGAGTGAGGAAGAAGGGGAGCGGGGGTTTTCTGGACGAGTGAGGAAGATGGGGAGCGGGGGGAATTGGGGGGCGACGGAAGCAGTGTAAGTGAAAGCGAGGAGGAAGGAGGGTTTTTCTGGGATCACCCCCTCTTCAATAAATATGGGCTTCTCCTTGCAAAAAATAGAAACAAATGGGCCTTATGATGGATAGGCTTTTGTATCAGCCCAGTCGGCTGCCCGTGTTTCATACTAGAGGGCCTTAACACTAGAGGCAGCCCATTAGAGATACTCTCCAGCTCTCCAGCTTATTGCACATTCGAAAGAAAAGAAGAGACGCCTCCAGCTTATGGCTACTCATCGGTAAGCTTTTTCAACTTGGCATCCACCAAATTAGAGGATGCCGTACTGGATGCAGACACTCACACTAGTCACGTAGCACGACAAAGTGAGGTGTCAAATAACAGACCTACAATATACTTACTAGATTGTGAAGGTTCACACGCTAGTCAACATTTACATTACACTAAGCTTCAGAAGATACGGTATGCATACTAACATTCAGAAGAACAAAATTTCAGCATGTTTATGCATTTCAATGATTCACCATACTATAACCAATACAAAACTGTGAGAAGGTGTGGAAATAAAGAAAACCGGTCGATGCTTCTCTGAGCAAAGGGCCTCCCTGCACACGCATTAATTTCCTTAATTTCCTGGGCATGCCTGTTTCTTCTCAATGTTGCGAGCACTTTGAGCATGTTGGCAACTCCACAGCTAGCTAGCTGCCTCATCTTGCAATTGATGCTGACACATTTGCAGCAAACACATGAGGCAATAGAGATGACTTAACATGAGTCCATATTGTGCAGTTCCCTTGAAATCATCTTCATTGTCCTGAATCTGAAAAGATAGGAAAACAATAGATATACTTAAACGGTGTTGCAAAACAGTAACCCATATCAATAGCTCGGCATGACAAAACATGATCATCTGGATGAAGGGGATATTGACCTGCCTGAGGAAGATTATATATAATTTCATAAGTCCTTGGTTGATTTCCACCTTAGGCTGCACTTCTTGTTTGCTACTCCACACATGACAGGATCGTTCTGCACTGCAATCAGCAAGTCAACGTACGAATAAGCTTATTTCATCTTGCGGTGGTGATTGTACCTATTTACGAATGTAGGAATACCTGGAGCACCAGGAGGTTAGCTGACAGCAGGTAGATGCAGCCATATAAGTTTTGTGCGGTGCTACCAAAATTGAGGTTTGTATCCCTTCAGAATTCTTGTTGAAGTTGGTAGAATGTGACGGCTTGTTCTTTGCATCAAACTTGCATTTCCCCTGAGATTTGTTCTTGTTGTTTTGGGGCTGGTTGGGCTGGAAGTTCTTCTCGTGTACCATGTGGGAACTAGAAGCTCCCTCAGCGACCCAAGCACATGTGTCTTTTTCTCTCGCCTTCTCTTCAAAATGAAGAGTGCTAATGAGATCCGAAACACAAAACTCATGTCTCTTGTTTTTCACAGAAGTAGCAAAATCGTTCCACGAAGGTGGAAGCTTGGCAATGATGGTCCCAGCAACAAATTTGGCCGGCAACACACACTTGAAGTACTCAAGTTCCTTAGCGAGTGACTTTATCTCATGATTTGCTGAGCAACAAAGCGCTCATCAGTCATCTTGTAGTCAGAGAATTGCTCCATGACGTACAACTCGTTGCGCGCGCCCGAGGCCCCAAATGTGGCCTCGAGCGCAATCCACATTTCTTTGCCGTTGTCAAACGACATATATGAATCCACAATGGAATCGTTAAGAACACTCGGTAGGGCGACTTTGAAGAGGGTATCCATGTTCTCAAAAGCTTCCTGCTGTGTAGGATTAAGATCGCCCTCGGGCTTACACTTAGTGGCATCATAGCAGTACATGATCTGAAACCAATATACTGCTCTTGTGTGTCACCTTTTATATTGCACCCCCTTAAAAGTAGGCGGCTTCAAAAGCACAGCAAAATCACTTGGAGTAACCTATAATCAGGTTTTTGGATTGGATTGTTGAATATATGAGCAATTTACTATGAGATGTAATCTGAATCAATAGTAAATAGATCATGACGACAATTGCAAAGATCAAAGTAATGATGCGGACTAAACCAGGAGGACAGAATCACATACTGTACGGCGGGAGAAGAACCGCTGTGGTTGATGTTGTCACTCATGTCGTTGATGAAGAGGTTACCGAGGTCGGGGAAGAAGGATGTCGTTGAGGAAGTCATCGCTGGCAGCAGTCACAGGAGTGTGCTCCCCAAAAACCTGACCGCCAATCTCCGGTACAGGATCACGAAAGGCGGGGTTCAGAGGACTGTTGTCCCTTCTCGCGGTGCACGCCGGGAGGAGGGATGGAGAAGAATTATGTGGCGGCGCTAAGATATGGAATGGTGCGAAACCATATGATATAGTGGCGCCTAGGATAGAGCCTGTCAGGTCGTTTGTGCGAGTAAGATCAAGTAGTATAATAGTAGGCCTTTGGCCCAAACCCCACGTCCAAGTCAATAATAGCCCCACTATCCAAAAGAATCAGAAAAGGCTGAGTAATTAAGGCGTACGTTAATTATTAATTAATGACTTAGTAAATTTTCGGACTCACACCACACTTAGAGCATGGTTAATAGTATAGCCAACATCCGGCTATATGAAGTTGACACATCATCTAGAACAAACCTAATACGGAGCCTACTTACAATAGTTAGTCCCTTTAGTATAATACTATATCATTAATAATGGCCCCACCTTTTGTCTCACAAAGTATGTGTAGTCTGAAATGCCGGGCGTGCAGCGGGCGGCGCCCTCGGTTGGCGCGCCACTTCAATGGCAGAAGCAGTGAGAGGTTGCGTTGCCCTGACTTGCCAACAATGTGGAGAGGCGGGAAGGTTTTGATTTTTGATTCAGTTGATGTGCTGCTACTGTCCAATATTCGCGTGTGGTTGTTTCTAGAATAAAAAAAGGAGGTACTCCTACTTATGTTACTCCCACTATGGCTAGCCTTGCGCTTGGCTCTTCGCCTCATTCGGAAGTCGAACAATAACGGTGGTACTACAGTAGTACTTCTGGAAATCTGACACCAAATGAACTGTTGCATGTCCACAGCTTGTAAGCAAAAGTTTCTCCTCGTGCTGAGAGCCACTGCGCACCCGTTGGCGAGGGAGAAGGCGTAGTAAGCAAGCTTCTTGTCGTTCTGCGAGTAGACGGGACACATCGAAGTTATTTAGTATGTACTCTCTCCAAAAAGGGCTGACCATGTTATGGCTACCATCCCGTGCTACGTCGTTGAGTACGTGCACTATTCACGTGCCATCCAGGAGAAAAAATATTGCGTATAGGAGTAGGTGCCATTGAAGTGCACGACTCACTTACGCACTGCTTATCTGATTATCTCCATTTTCTTGCATGACACGTGCACCTTGATGCTAGAGGTCTCGCGTGTTGGCAAAAGGATGAACAAAGCTCACGTAAAAAAAGAGTGGAAGAACATAGATTCCCGACGACCGAGAAGGAGCAAGGAACCTCGCGGTAGAGCGTCTCCAAGGAACCTTGCGCGTTTTCCCCTATTTTTTGCCACCTGCCCGCCTATAAACAAATAAAAGAACATGAACTCTTCGCTAACCACTAGAGATGATACATCAGGATGCTAAGTTGAAGATATTTTATTAGTTTATATTGATAACCACGCAAGAAACCACGCATGAACAGGACGCATGCAGCCACGCATGTACACACGCCAACGCACTACCCCATGCCGATCAAACTCATGCACAAACACGCACAGCATGGAGCACACAACGCACATACACAACACATGCATGCACGCACACACACACACACACTCGGCCGGAGAATGCACATGAATAACACATGCATGTGCACACACTCGGCTGCATGGAGGCGTGCACCATTTGCGGTGAAGTCCGGTTCGTCGTGCTACGGTGAAGCTCGCACACAACGGCGCCTACGCATCTCTTGCAGCACCTCTTTGCCGTCGTTGCTCAACGACTAGCCGGAGACAAAGACGACCGCAGCCCTGGCCTTAGAGCTAGCACCGATGGAAAAGCACGCACGCTGCACGCACACGAGCACGTATGGAGTGCCCACGACATGGTGCGTCCCCAGTCGCCTCTACTCCTTCTGCGCATGTTGTCTATGAAGGTGGTCGCATGCCTAATGATGATGTGGGTGAGATCCTCTAGGACTGAGATGATGACAAGGAGGATGTCTCCAACAGCGTTCCTCAGCTCGCACCTCTTGCATCACGGTGGTCGAGCTTGGAGTCATTCATCTGGTACACGTGGCATCTCAGATCTGGACACAAGGTGACGTGAACCGTCAAGGGGGTCAGGGCGGACGCGACCTCTCACTGCATCTGCCATTTGAAACGGTGCGCCGGCCCAGGGCGCCGCCCGCTGTACTCCCAGCTGTAGCCGCCTCCTCGCCGCATTCAAAAACCTACATTTACTAGTATGTATACACATGCAAGGCATGTGTTAATATAACTGTTCCGTGCAATGCACGGGCACCTTACTATAGATTAGTACGACCAAAAGTTGAACTAACATTATATATAGTATGATAAATGTTGATGCATGTCACCTAAAATTATATCATTGAAACTATGTTCAAATACTCATCCAACAATATAGTTTTTGTTGACATGCACTAACATTTTGTCAGTTAAATCTTCAGTCAAATTCAATGGGGGACTAATAAACCATGACCGATGTAATACTAGTGTAAAGGGCGGCGCTGCACGTGAGTCTCACCCCGCTCGTGGCGCGGCAGTAAAGCCTTCATATCACAAAACCCAACCACTCCCAGTAATAAGTGGCCTGGAAAAATAAACGGACAAGCAACCATCACATTCCTCCGTCTTGATTGTTCTAGAACACAGGTGAGGTAGCAATAGTGTATTGTTCACGCGAATCCTACTGATATTGGCCGCTGGATTTAGAAGATCAACGGTTATGATTGATGTTCTTAGTCCTGCTTAAAATTGGTACACTATATAGTAGTATAGAAATAGATATAGATATAGAAACCCGCGTGGAATGTGAGAAAAAAACTCCGGCCACACACGTCCGTTCAGGAGCAGGACGCCGGCCAAGCTCCTCCTCCACCATTTTGTCCACTCTTTCGGCGGCATCCGACGAGCAAGAAGAGCAGTTCTCCAGCATAAAAGCTGTCTGGGTGGCCCGCCGAGCCCGGCACCTCGCTTCTCCACCTAGCTAGCCTAGCCCATCGGAGGTAGTTGTCGCACTAAGTCAGCATGTGGTTCTGCAGCTGGCCTCTCCAATATAGCTCGAGGAAGAATGCCGACTTGCTCCACGCCGGCTTGTCGGGGAGCACGGCGGCACGGGCATCGTCGCCGCCTTCAACGCCGCCGCATCATACAACGCATCCAGTGTCTGTGACTGCGTCATCCGCCGTTGATGCATGCGTAGCCGCGACATGCAGGCAGAGAAAGAAGCCGCCACGGATGTCGACGAGGTCATGCGGCTACACGGATGTGGACGAGGTGATGGGCAGCACGTCCCTGCCCGCCGCTATCATCGAGGAAAAGTAGAACACGGGAAGCCGCCGCCGATTGTATCCCATGAAGGCCATCACCGAGGCGACGCCGGCGAATACAGCCGGTGTCTTGCTCGATTCTTCCTCTGTCAGATGCTGGAGGAGGACAAAGAGATCGGGCGCCGACCACTTATATTAGGTATTTTAATTCTACCAGGCTCATTGTAATGGGAGTATTATTGGTAGTATCATGCATGCCAACTACTCACTCCGTTCCTAAATATAGGAGTATTATAAGAGCATTGTTCCGAAGTCGAACAATGATGATGGTACTACAGTCGATAGTGTACGTACTAGAAAGCAAAGCTTCTCCTTGTTTGCGAGTAGACCGGACACATCAAAAGTAGTGCATTAGTCTCCAAAAAGGGTTGACCATGTCCATGGTTACCATCTTGTGCTCCATCATTCAGTGTGTGCTTTCGTTTTGTGAGTTGACGGGACACATCAAATTTAATACATATTTAGTACTCTCTCCAAAAAGGGCCGACCATGTCCATCAGTCCATGGCTATCATCCCGTGCTCCATCATTGAGTACGTGCAGTATTCACGTGCCATCGAGGAGGAAAAATATTACGTAGTACTAGGTGCCATCGTAGTTCACGACTCACTTATGCACTGCTTATCTCCATTTTCTTGCATGACACGTGCACCGAGATGCTAGATGTCCTGCGTGTTGGCAAAAGGATGAACAAAGCTCATGTACAAAAAAGAGTGGAAGAACATAAATTCCCGACGACCGAGAAGGAGCACGGAACCTCGTAGTGGAGCGTCTGCACTCATAATATTTTATATTATTTAGCGATATAAAATCAACCAATTATATCCATAGTAGACCGCAAGAGTACGAAACACGGCAGCCCAGTGTAGTTATATCATACTGTACGTGGCCAACTCACGCGATCACCATATTTCTTGGCCTCCGTGCGACACCTAGATCTAGTGATCCACCAGCCCGTATCGCTTCTTGCTCCTCGTCTCTCTCAAAGTGCGGCGGGCTGGCATTTTTGCCGTCTATTGAGGTCGGTTAACTCATCACATGTTAGCGACATGCCAAGAGCATTCTAAAAAAATTAATGTACTCTATTGTTATGCCAAGAAGAGGAAGCGCTTTGACCAACGGACCAAACGAGACAGGCGTGTCGTGCCGTGAGTGGGTCCAGTTTCCCGTTTTGAACTTGTTTGGTGTAGTAGTAACACTTGGTTTTGACTATTGGTAAGATTTTATATACTCCCTCCGTCTAGTGAATAAGTCATCTTAGATTGTGCACCATGACCAAGGAAGAGGGGGAAACAAGAGAAATTAATATTTATTTGCTAATTAATAGCATTGCATGCAATGAACTAACCGTTGCATGTCGTGTTTGGTAGTCTAAGTCATTGAAAACATGCACGCCCCACATCTCTTATTGGTGGATATGTCAAGAAACAAGAAACAAGGTGGGAGTTAATGCACCGCGCCTAAGTATTTTGGGATTATTTGGTTTTCGTAAGGTGACTTATACACCTAGACGGAGGGAGTATGGCCTAATGCATTCTTCGAGGATGCCTTTGACCATTGATAAGATTTTATATAATTTGAGAATTATATCACTCGAAGATCCTTTCACGTTCCGTTTTCAAAAAGAAAAAATCCTTTCACGTACGAATTTGACTGTATGCTTTGAGCAACATGCATGTCCTATACGGCTCTTGTTTGGATACTCTAACTTAGCTAGAGGTTAGACTAACTCATGACTAACCCTGAACTAACTATAGCTAAAGAGGTTTTTCAGTGACAGGGTTAGATTGAAAATAAATGCACTTGATGGAGAGAGAAAAGTGATTTTTCAATGGGCCCAAGGAGGTACTTACTGTGGGAAAGGTGAAGTGATGGTTGCTTCGCTCGAGCAACTTATTACTCTGGGAATATGGGAGTACCAACGGATTCAAGGATTAGAGAAATGACGGTTGCTTCATCCGAGAAGCTTACTTTGGCGAAGGTGGGGCTCTGTGATTTGACTGCTCACTAGTCATTACTAATGTGGTGCAACGACCAGGGTGAATCTTTCCCTGCAGTTGTGCACTCAATATTGTTGCACGGCAGGTGGAGCCGGATGAAGGATGTCCCACATGTCAGTGAAACGAAGTTGAATTGTTTCTGGCATTGCTATCAATCCTTTAGGATTTGTTTATATGTACGCATAATTTTAATGAAATTGTACTGTGATGATATGAAGGTTTCAACTTTGGTGCCCGCAGGAAAAAAAGGTTTCAACTGAGGATTCATGTGTCCTCTTGCCTCAAGATTATGTCGTTACAACATTCCATCAAATACAAATGAAACTACCATGGTTGCTAATGAATCTCAATGGTTTGCAGATCAGCACCAATATTCACATCACAACTAAAGACAAAGTTGTGAGAAGGTGTACAAATAAAGAAAAATATATAATTGATCGGTCTTGTTCGTAGGCATGGGTCTATTTGCTGGGCATAGTGTTCATTGCTTGGCAGCTAGTTTCACCCAGCGCTGTAGCCAAAAAGGGGGTGTACGGAGGACACCACAATTCGATCATTTTGTGCAGCTCCACTAAAATCGAGCTGACCATCCCTGTTTGCAAAGATATCCAGCCAGTGTGATTACAATAATAGTGGAACTAGATGATGAAACATAACACACACAAATAGAAGATGATCACCTCTGCAATCTCTCTTTAGGACTAACTACTTGTTGGAGAAGATTAGGCAGGAGTTGGATGAGGAGGATAGCAAAACCAATCTCCCTTTCTGCAGTCCCACGGAAATGTAAAATCGTTGCCGTGTGACATTTTGGCAGAACTGCACGAAACACTCTTAAGAAAAAAAGTGATTTGTGCAGTTCACCAAAAGGTTGCAATAGCAATGAGGTGAAATGGCTAGCCCTGTTTGCAAAAAAAAGTGGTAGAAAGGAAACAATTACTGGCGAATAACACGAGTTGAAGACACATACGCCGACAAAAAAGAAGAATATTCCATGTAATAAGGGAAAGATAGCGGCATGGTGATTTATCAAAAATGGTTTCAGGATGAGATTGCAAGATGGAAAGTACGCCGGCCGAGATACGTTTTAAGCAAACAACTAAAGCAGATCCATATGCAGCAACGTGGGAAGATGGGCAGTGGAGCAAGGCTGGAGGAAGCTGTACCTGAGGGTCGTCGGGATGTTACTAGGAGGGCGCCGGCGGTTGGGATCTTCCCATACTGCAGCAGCGAGCAAGTGGCAAAGGCCCTACCGCGCCGGAGCTTGGTCAGATAGAACAGCGGCTACCGTAGATCGGGACGTGCTGCCTCAACACCGTCGAACAGAGAAACGAGGCACATTCTCCCTTTCCGCTGGCGGACGGGATGCGGCCGGATCACAGACCAACGGCGAGAGAGAGAGGCCACCGTTGCCTTGTGTGAGATGGTGTGACGAGAGACAAACCCCGGCAGGCAGCCTCCGTTGTATATAGTGGAGCAGATTTTTCCATTTTCCCCAAGGCAATCATTTTATATTCTATACTACGCGCCATTGAGGAGGAATACATAAGTGTATTTAATACAAACGCGTCAAGTGGAACTTTGTTCTGTCTAGGCGTGGTACCCGACCCTCCTTCGAGTAAACAACCTCTACACGCGTCAAATTATCACATGGGCTGCCTTTTCATACAGAAATGAACTCCACCGTGTACCCGCGTGGGTGTGGCCGAGAATGAGACGTGAGCATGTGCGTCGTGCGTGCACCTCTTCTTTAGGTTCATGTACGTATGTGGTTGTGTGTGAGAGAGATGGTTTGTGCAAAACCGAGGCAATGTGTCGATGATATCTCAAACAAAAAAATGTAACATATGCAACGTATGTGAAACAGAGTCATGGATATATCATATATAGAGGGAGAGATCCACGAGAAGAGAGTGGAGGGATCATCGGCGTGAGATATCGATAGAATAAAAAATAGGGATGAAGTGTGTGGCTGCACGATCGATAAAGAGTGCCGTCGAATTTATGTTTGCCCATGTCAAAGATACAGGGCGACTGGCCTACTGGAATTTGAGAGGGGAGAGGTGCAGTTTTTCTCTGTGGCATGGATACCTACCTACAATGTTCGACTATCGGTGGGGGGAGGGGGCAGAGACCTAACTATAGAGAGGTAGATCGACTAGTATATGTGTGGAGAAGGAGAGAGACCTAGCTATGTATAGAGGGAGATCGATCGACATCCATGGATATGTGTAGCAGAGGAATAAGGTTGGGAGAAAGACAAAGGTAGAGTGTCGGAGGTTTGGTGGTGGAGTGGCGTCTCACAAATGGTGGGAGAGGCCTGCTAGACAAACGGAGGGTACGAGTGCAATATCAATAAGAGAGGGCGGGGATGTCTGTCTGTCTATGCACGTGCTTGTGAGAGACGGGTCAGGAGGTATGCGAGGATTATGAGGGGCCGGGAGACGATATGGTTGTGGCAAGCATACATAACAACATAGGAAGATCAACTGTCGTGTGTCCGAGAAAGGGAGAGACATAACTAGTGAGGTAAGTCTATCAGTGTGTGGGCAAAAGAATTATAGCCGACCTAGCTATATGTAGGGAGATCAGTACGTATACATGCATGCATGTGTTAGAATCAAATAAGGACCGGAAAGACAGACATGGGGAGAGGTGTGTGGCTAGGAGGTGGTGTGAGAGGCCTACTATGTCGAGGGGAGAGGAGTATGCGACTATGAGATCGATGAAAAGAGGGGCAGGAGTGTGCACCTACATGGAACCGTATTGGACATAGGGGGCATGGACGGTGAGAAGAGAAGAGGGGAAGTATGTGTTTCTGGTAGGCACACTTGGCTAGAGAGGTATATCGACCGGTGTGTGCTGGAAAGAAGGAGTCGGGGGGCCTACACACACCGCCGGTGAACGACCTAAAGAGAAATAACGAACGTGTGCGATGGAGGGGACACTGAGGGAGGGTGAGAGGGGGGCGGGCGTGTGTATGCACGATAGAAAATTAGCGCTATCTAGCTACAAAAAGAAGAGGATCGTGAAGGTGTTAAAGACGAACATAGATCATAATTCATTATAAAAAAGTGGATACAGATACTGATGGCGACATGTACCTAGGGTAGGGTCATAGGCCTGACCTAGACACCCTCCCTAAGGACATTACCCTAAAGTCAGTAGCATTCAAGGGATAACATCATCCACTCGACCAGAAGCATTCCACTCAGAAGATTCAATTTCACTCGACCATAGCAATAGTCACTCGACGACCAGAAGATCTAAAGTCACTCTGTATAGCAATGGTCGGGCGTTTACTCCGTATACTTAATGGTCATTCATGTATCTTTATTCCTGGCGTTACCTGTAACACCCTATCTTTATGTACCTTAAACCCTGTGTAACTGAGGGTCGGAGGGGTCTGGCGAACTCTATATAAGCCACCCCCCTCCTCAGGGACAAGGGTTCACACCCCCTGTAACTACACACACATAATCCAATCGACCAAGCTCCCGAGCACCGAGACATAGGGCTATTACTTCCACCATGAAGGGCCTGAACTCGTAAATCTTGTGTGTACGACTTCACCATAGCTAGGATCTTGCCTCCTCATACCTACCCCCCCCCCATTCTACTGTCAGTCTTAGAACCACGACAGTTGGCACCCACCTTGGGGCAGGTGTCTTAGCGACTTTCCGGTGAGGTTGCAGTTTTTTCCGATTCCCATCATCATGGTTTCTTGCAGTGGATTGGCCGAGGGCCGCGAGATCCGTCTTCGCGCTCGTTTTAGTTGCCGACGATTCCGTCTGGCTCCAGGAGGCTCCCCTCGACGTCGAGACACTCCCTGTCCGCGGGGCGACGCACTTTCGCGCATGCGTTCGCAATGTCCTTCTTCGGTAGCCATCGACCCAGTATCGGCCATCGCCCGTGGTGTCCTCGCTCCCCGCTGTTCGTCGATGCAAGCGATCCGATCGGTCGCGGCTTCAGTGGTGGGTGAAACATGCGGTGGCTCGTCAGTCGGCCACCCCACAAGTCGCGGCAATCGAGCCTGACGAATCTCTCTATGGCATGTTTGACCTGTCGACTAGCTCCATCGAGACCGCATCCGAGTGTGATAGCAACGATCCTGTGGCTGAAGTCTTGATGGTCGATGCGCCCTGTAGTCCGCCTGGTTTCCATCATGATGGTGGCGGTGATGGCGGCGGTGATCCGTCGCGCGTTCACGAGGAGTACCACCCTGGAACATTCTTCACAGCAGAGGGAGGAGCTTCACTGCCGCAACATGGAGATGCTCCACACGCCCATCATTGGGGAAACCTCTAAGGCTCGGGCCTTGGACGAGGCGCGCCTGGACAATTTGGCTGAGCGCACTCCACTGAAGAACCTTCAACATGCACTTGACGAGCATGCTCGGCAGCGGATCCCTGAGTCTAGTCAATGATAGCGACAACTTTTCCCGCCTCAGCCTCAGGTATACCACACTCCGATTCAAAATCTCACAGCTGCGGCCCGTATAGCGGATTCAATTCAGCCTTCCCAGTCGGAGGCTGGTAGGGGTTTGATGCAGATCCGGGCCTTACTCCGGGCAGCAGGAGAGCAGAACACAACGGTATCTCAGTCGCAGAATAGGATTCATAGCAGATATGTGATGGCAGATATGGTTCGGTCGGCCCACAGCCCAAGATCGCCCCCATGGCGTGAGGGACGTGGGCACCGGTAGGATCAGTAAGTGGGCCGGAACCACGAGCAGTATGATCACCGACTTGGCCGTGATGACGTCGTCGAGTGCCCACACCTCCTCCGAGGAGTGGTTCATATGTGCCCCAGCAATATGATGACATAAGCCTGCACAGTGGCAAGCGAAGAATACCAGTCGACCTAAGGGAGCCAGGCTTTGATGCAAGATCTATTCTCGTTCAAGGTCTGGTCGACAGGAACAGAGCACACAGAGAGGGCCTCGATAGAGATCGCCCGACTGGCAGCAGAGTTCATGTTTCCAGTCCAGAGTGTTTCAGCAGAGCCATCAGGGCTGCAGAGATTCCTCCCAACTTCAGGTTGGCGACTGGAGTCAGTAAGTTGACTGGTGAGTCCAAGCCAGACACTTGGCTTGAGGATTACCGAGTGGCTGTGCAGATTGGTGGCGGCAATGATGAGGTGGCCATGAAGCATCTTCCTCTGATGTTGGAAGGTTCGGCCAGAGCGTGGCGGAATCAGTTGGCCCCAAGCAGCATATTCAGTTGGGAGGAGCTTGCCCGAGTGTTTGTCAGAACTTTTGAGGGTACTTGCAAACGGCCAGTAGGATTGACGGAATTGCAACATTGCGTGCAAAAACCGAATGAGACTCTGAGGGATTACATTTAGAGGTGGACCACTTTGCATCACACAGTGGAAAATGTATCTCAACATCAAGCAGTTTGTGCCTTCAAGGAAGGCGTTCGGTATCGAGAGCTTAATCTGAAATTCGGTCAGATGGGAGATATGTCTCTGACTCGGATGATGGAAATAGCCACTCCGTATGCTAATGGAGAAGAAGAGGATCGACTCTAGAGTGGAAAGAGCAAACCAGTCGGTCAGGACACCGGTGGAGGCAATTCCAATCGGAAACACAAACGTAAAGCTGAGCCTACAGTACCTAATGAAACTGCGGCAGTGATTCAAGGAAAGTTTAAAGGGAAACCTAAGGGGCCCTGGACCCCCAAGATGGTAAAAGATCAAGTAGGAAATGATGTGTTGGATTTGCCATGTCACATTCACACCAAGAAGGATGAAGAGGGTAATCTGATTTATCCTAAACACACCACTCGACAGTGTCGACTCCTGATCCAGCAATTCCGAGAGAAGCAGCCCAGTGAAAAGGAAAAGGAGTCAGACAAGGATGAGGACAAGGAAGAAGGTGATGATGGTTTTCCCAACGTCAATTCCATTCTGGTGATTTTTGCTGATGTTGAGAGCAAAAGTCGACTGAAAGAGATAAATAGAGAAGTGAATATGGTTGCTCCGGCAATGACAACATACCTAAAGTGGTCACAAACAGCTATCACATTCAACCAATCTGATCATCCTGCACATGTTTCCACTCCAGGGAGGCAAGCGTTGGTAGTCGACCCAGTTGTTGGAGGCACTCGACTGACCAAAGTGTTGATGGATGGCGGTAGCGGCCTGAATATTCTTTACGCTGAAACCTTTAAGGGGATGGGCATTCCGATGTCCAAGCTTAGCGAGAGCAACATGAGTTTCCATGGCGTTATCCCTGGAAAGAAAGCCGAATCACTCGGCCAGATCACTCTTGACGTGGTTTTCGGTGATTCAAAAAATTACCGTAAGGAAAAGTTGACATTTGAAGTAGTGGATTTCCAGTGTGCTTATCATGCTATTTTGGGTAGGCCTGCATATGCACGTTTTATGGCTCGACCATGTTATGTGTACCTCAAATTGAAAATGCCTGGTCCCAGAGGAGTGATCACGGTCACTGGCAATCAGCAGAAGGCATAAGACTGCCTCTAGAAGGGTTCAAAAATTGCCGGTGCACAAATGGCAGCAGTTGAAATGCAAGAATACCAGAAGAATGCAGATCCGAGTGATTTATTGCGAGCCAAGAAGCCTACCACAGATTTTGCATTTCAGTCGTTCGGTGAAACAAAGTCAGTTCACATTCATCCGACCGATCCTAATGCTGCTCCTACTCATATCTCAGCATCACTCGACAGCAAATAGGAAGAAGTGCTCATCCAGTTCCTCCGTGAGAACTGGGACATCTTTGCATGGAAACCTTCTGACATGCCATGTGAACCCAGGGGACTGGCTGAGCATCATTTGCGAGTCGACCCAAAAGTGAAACCAGTCAAAGAGCATCTTCGATGGTCCGCCGTACAGAAGAGAAAAGCAATTGGCGAGGAAGTGGCTCGGCTTCTGGTAGCTGAGTTCATCAGAGAGATTTACCACTCCGAGTGGCTCGCCAATGTTGTCAATGGTCCCCAAGAAGGATGATTCACTTCGTATGTGTATTGATTTCAAGAATATCAATCGGGCCTACTCGAAAGATCATTTCCCTCTCCCCCGCATCGACCAAATTGTTGACTCAACTGTGGGGTGTGAGCGTTTGTCTTTTCTGGACGCATATTCCGGGTATCATCAGATCCGACTGTATGGACCCGATGAAATAAAAATAGCTTTCATCACCCCATTCAGGTGCTTTTGCTATGTCACCATGCCATTCGGCCTCAAGAACGCTGGTGCCACGTTTATGAGGATGATTCAGAAGTGCCTGCTCACTCAAATCAGTCGGAATGTGGAAGCATATATGGATGACATTGTGGTCAAGTCGCGTAAAGGTTCCAACCTACTGACTGACCTCGCTGAAACCTTTGCCAACCTGAGAAGATATGATATTAAGCTTAATCCGTCGAAGTGCACATTCGGATTTCCAGGTGGAAAGTTACTCGGTTTCCTCGTTTTCGAACGAGGGACCGACGCGAACCCAGAGAAAGTTGGTGCCATACTCCGGATGAAACGCCCTGTGCGTGTGCATGACGTTCAAAAGCTTACTGGTTGTTTCGCCGCCTTGAGTCGATTCATCTCTTGCCTCGGTGAAAAGGCATTGCCTCTTTACCGACTGATGAACAAATCTGATAAGTTCGAGTGGACTCCTGAAACTGACGCAGCGTTTGCAGAGCTCAAAGCCCTGCTTTCCACCTAGCCGGTGCTCGCTGCCCCAATCAGCAAAGAGCCTTTACTGCTTTATATTGCAGCTACTGGACAAGTTGTCAGTATAGTACTCACGGTCGAGCGGGAAGAAGAAGGAAAAGCCTATAAAGTTCAGCGCCCAGTATACTATATCTCTGAAGTCTTGACTCCATCCAAGTAGAGATATCCGCATTACCAGAAGCTTGTTTATGGAATCTACATGACCACGAAGAAGGTTGCACATTATTTCTTAGATCATTCCATTACAGTCGTCAGCAATACACCATTGTCAGAAATTCTGAACAACAGAGATGCAACTGGTCGAGTGGCAAAATGGGCAATTGAACTCCTTCCATTGGATATCAAGTTTGAGGCAAAGAAAGCTATCAAGTCCCAAGCAATAGCAAATTTCCTCGTTGAGTGGGTTGAGCAGCAACAACCGACTCAGATTCACTCGGAGCATAGGACCATGTTCTTTGATGGATCCAAGATGTTGAATGGTTCTGGTGCTGGGGTGGTATTGGTATCCCCCTGAGGCGACAGGCTCAGCTATGTTCTCCAGATTCATTTTGATTCCTCCAATAATGAAGCTGAATATGAAGCACTTTTGTACAGGTTGCGTATGGCCATTTCACTAGGCGTCCGTCGCCTAATAGTCTACGGCGACTCAGATTTGGTGGTTAATCAAGTAATGGAGTGGGACATCTGGAGCCCAGCTATAAGACTGGCTATTCTAATGCAGTGAGAAAGTTAGAAAAGAAGTTTGAGGGGTTAGAACTTCATCATATACCCCGACTGAAAAATCAAGAAGCTGATGATTTGGCAAAGATAGGTTCCAAGTGTGAGCCTATTCCCAGTAATGTGTTCTTGGAGCATCTTCACACGCCGTCAGTTCAAGAGGATCCCTTCACGGAAGAGCCCCCACAACCTAAAAGCTCTACTGATCCGACTGAAGTTGAAATCCTAGCCATGGTCAACTTGATCATGGAAGTTTTGGTTGTCATACTCGATTGGACAGTGCAGTACATTGCATATATTCTCAGGAAAGAGCTCCGAGAGGATGAAGAAGAGGCCCTTCAGATTGTCCGTCGATCTAAAGCTTTCACAGTATGGGTTGACAGCTTTACAGAGAAAGTGTTACCAGAGTCGCTCAGAACTGCATTACACCGGAAGAAGGTCGAGTGATCCTCAACGACATCCACTCGGGGACCTGTGGTCACCATGCCTCCTCTCGGACCATTGTGGCCAAAGCATATCGAGCGGGGTTTTATTGGCCACGAGCGAATGAAATGGCAAAAGACATAGTCGACAAATGTGAAGGTTGTCAGTTCTACTCCAACATGTCCCACAAGCCGGCATCAGCCCTAAAGACCATTCCACTCATCTGGCCTTTTCTGTTTGGGGATTAGATATGGTTGGACCCTTGAGGACCGGCAGGAGCGGCTTCACTCATGTGCTTGTAGCAGTCGACAAGTTCACCAAATGGATTGAGGCTAAACCAATCAAAAACCTTGAAGCAAGTACTGCTGTCAGCTTCATTAGAGAGTTAACATTCAGATATGGAGTTCCACATAGCATCATCATAGATAATGGCTCGAACTTCGATTCCGATGAGTTCAGAGCTTTCTGCGCTTCCCAAGGTACTCGGGTCGACTATGCTTCAATCGCCCATCCCCATCGAATGGGCAAGCTGAAAGAGCAAACGGATTGATTCACAAAGGGCTAAAACCCCGATTGATGAGGGACCTCAAGCATGCAGTAGGCGCTTGGGTAGATGAACTTCCACTAGTACTTTGGGGATTGAGGACAACTCCTAATCGGTCGACTGGTCAAACTCCATTCTTCTTGGTCTATGGGGCTGAAGCTGTGGTTCCGAGTGACTTACTTCATAATGCACCCCGAGTCGAACTTTTCTCAGAAGATGAAGCAGAGCAGGCTCGGCAAGATGTAGTTGATCTCCTCGAAGTGTAAAGAGAGATGGCCCTGATCCGGTCGACCATTTATCAGCAAAACCTGCGTCGATTCCACGCCAGAAACGTGAGGGGTCGAACATTTTAAGAGGGGGACTTGGTTCTTCGAGTGGATCAGCAGCGACCACACAAGCTCGCTCCTGCTTGGGAAGGCCCCTTCATCATCACGAAAGTGCTCCACAACGGAGCATATCGCCTCTACAATGTGGAGCAGAATAAAGACAAGCCACGCGCTTGGAATGCAGAGCTGCTCCGCCCCTTTTATACTTAAGCATTCAGACTATTGAGATGTAATAAGAAATACCTCCTAGTTTGATTACCAAAGACACAGTTTTACAGTCTCCTAATTGATTATTGTTCCTTTTTATATGTTCTAAATCCCCCAGCAGGTGCCTTAGCTGCGAATCCACTTCGCCTAAGTTCCAAAAAATCCTACCGAGTGAAGAGCAAGCCTCTCACTCGGAGGCTTAGCTGCAAATCCGTTTCGCCTAAGTTTAAAAAATCCTACCGAGTGAAGATCAAGCCTCTCACTCGGGGGCTTAGCTGTGGTCCAGTACTCGCCTAAGTTTGAAAAAATCCTACCGAGTGGTGAGCAAGCCTCTCACTCGGGGCTTAGCTGCAGTCCAGTACTCGCCTAAGTTTGAAAAAATCCTACCGAGTGGAGAGCAAGCCTCTCACTCGGGGGCTTAGCTGCAGTCCAGTACTCGCCTAAGTTTGAAAAAATCCTACTGAGTGGTGAGCAGGCCTCTCACTCGGGGGCTTAGCTGCAGTCCAGTACTCGCCTAAG
>NC_041391.1:418610859-418618360 GCF_002162155.2 Triticum dicoccoides | reverse complement strand
GAACAAGCCTCTCACTCGGAGGCTTAGCTGCAGTCCAGTACTCGCCCAAGTTTGAAAAATCCAACCGAGTGAAGAGCAACCCTCTCACTCGGGGACTTAGCTGCAGTCCAGTACTCGCCTAAGTTTGAAAAATCCCATCGAGTGAAGAGCAACCTTCTCACTCGGGGGCTTAGCTGCAGTCCAGTACTCGCCTAAGTTTGAAAAATCCCACCGAGTGAAGAGCAACCCTCTCACTCGGGGGCTTAGCTGCAGTCCATTACTCGCCTAAGTTTGAAAAATCCCACCGACTGAAGAGCCACCCTCTCACTCAGGTGCTTAGCTGTAGTACCAGTACTTGCCTAAGTATAAAACACGTTCCAAGTGAAGAACGATCTTCTTGCTCGGGGACTTGGCCACACGCTCTGTCCTGATCCGCAAGGACGACGAGGTGCAGGTCGGATGCGACCTTCTCCTCAGAGCTACGCCATAAGTACAATGCACGCTCCATCCCGATCCGCAAGGACGACGAGGTGCAGGTCGACTGTGACCTTCTCCTTAGAGATGTGCCATAAATACAATGTGCGCTCCATCCCGATCCACAAGGACGACGAGGTGCAGGTCTCCTGCGACCTTCTCCTCAGAGCTATGCCATAAATACAATGTGCCCTCCGTCCTAATCCGCAAGGATGACAAGGTACATGTCGACTGCAACTTTCTCCTCAGAGCTACATCACAAGTACAAAGATTGTTCCGTGTGAAAAAACAAGTTCCACTCGAAGGCAAACACCAGCATAATTGCAGATAAACCAAGTTCAGATAAATCCTAAGGTTCAAGACTGCGGATGAAAGTACTCGGGCATTAGGCCCAAAGGAGTTTAACGGTTAAAAAACCACTCGGCATACTGAGGCAAATTTAAGCAAAGGTATAAAGTTTGTTCACTCCTCAGTAGGAGGGCTGGCAGGTTCAACGAACTCGTCCAAGTTGATTCCATCTGCGATTCGAATGGCTGCTGTCACGCCCAATATGCGATATTATCCTAAAGAGAATTGAAGGTCCCGCCAAGGATAGAACCGCATATTGATACACTTTTGCAAGGTGGATATCATTACATCAACATTACATAATAGATGGGGATACATACAAAAGGAATACAATGCCACACGAATACAACATCATCTTACATAAGAGCATCATCCGACTACGGATGAAACACAAACAGAAACTCAGACGACATCCACCCTGGTAGCCCAGGCTGCCGACCTGGAACCTATCCCCTGATCGAAGAAGAAGCAAAAGAAGAACTCCAAAACAAGCAAACATCACTCTTGCCTCAAGATCATCGCATAACCTGTACCTGCAACTGTTGTTGTAGTAATCTGTGAGCCACGAGGACTCAGCAATCCCATTACCAACGGTATCAAGACTAGCAAAGCTTAATGGGAAAGGAAGGGGTAAAGTGGTGAGGTTGCAGCAGCGACTAAGCATATATGGTGGCTAACATACGCAAATGAGAGCGAGAAGAGAAGCAAACTGAACGGTCGTGAAGCTAGCAATGATCAAGAAGTGATCTTGAACTCCTACTTACGTCAAACATAACCCAAAACCGTGTTCACTTCCCAGACTCCGCCGAAAAGAGACCATCACGGCTACACACGCGGTTGATGCATTTTAATTAAGTCAAGTGTCAGGTTCTCTAGAACCGGATATTAACAAATTCCCATCTGACACATAACCACGGGCACGGCTCTTGAAAGTTTATACCCTGCAGGGGTATCCCAACTTAGCCCATCACAAGCTCTCACGGTCAACGAGGGATATTCCTTCTCCCAGGAAGACCCGATCAATCTCGGAATCCTGGTTTACAAGACATTTCGACAATGGTAAAACAAGACCAGCAAAGCCGCCCGATGTGTCGACAATCCCGATAGGAGTTGCACGTATCTCGTTCTCAGGACACACCGGACAAGCGAAGCATTCAGGTACCGATGTAACCCAAGTTGCCAAGGGATGGTCCCGCACGGTGCTCTAGTTTGGACCAACACTTAGACAAGCATTGGCCCGGGGGGCTAAAATAAAGATGACCCTTGGGTTAATTACTCCCAAGGGAAAAGTATAGGTGGTAGGAAAATGGTAAAACCAATGTTGGGCCTTGCTGGAGGAGTTTTTTTCAAGGCGAACTGTCAAGGGGGTCCCGTAAATCACCCAACCACGCCAGGGTAGCAAGAGTGGAACACCACACCAGGCATAAGGCTAAGCCTTCCACCCTTTACCAAGTATATAGATGCAATAATTAAATAAGAGATATTGTGATATTCCAACATAATCATGTCCATCATGGAGCAATCTTCAACTTCACATGCAACTAACAACGCTATAAGAGGGGCTAAGCAAAGCGGTAACATAGCCAAGCAGCAGTTTGCTAGGAAGGGTGAAAAGGTTAGAGGCTGACATGGCAAATTGGGAGGCTTGATGAACAAGTGATAGGTAGCGCAGCATAGCGATATAATGAAGCAACTAGCATAGCAATGATAGTAATGAGATCCAAGGTGACGGTCATCTTGCCTGAAATCCCGCTAGGAAGAAGAATGAGTCCATGAAGAAGATGAAGCCACGAAGACGAACCAAGCGTAGACGAACGAATCCTCACGATCGCAACGAAACAGGAACTAACGAGAAGGAGCACAACCGGAAAGAAGCAAACAACAAGGTAAACACACCGCACATGGACATGACATGATGCTCAACCAAGCATGATGCATGACAAAGCTAGATGAGGCTACTCATGGCAATAGATGATGCATACAAGAGTAACATATCAAAGCAAGTTTAAATGAGGCCGAAAACACATATAACAAATCCGTTAAGTCCTCATATGAAAATTTAGAAATTGGTCCAGAACTGAATAAGCCTTATGTTCCATTTGTTAAACAGCAAGTTAAGATGCACCAAGATGATCTACACGAAATTCTAGTCAAGTTACATATAAAGTTCGTATAACTCGGAGCTACGGCCTAGAAGATATGAGCAAAACAAGTTAAACATGGCATTGATGCAAAATGCATTCAAACATCAAGCAAACAGACTCAAAACATGGATGCAACAAGGTAATATGAAACTACATGCAATTCTAAGCAAGTTTCCTATAGAGCACACTCAAAACGGAGCAACGGTTCAACACACTCTATACAAGTTTAAAGGACAAGCTGTCAAACAGCAACTAGGCATCTAGCAAGCATCAAAACAATATGCTACAGCATCTCAACGTGAAAATAAAAGGCATGGGCATGAAGTAAAGGTAAAGCATGACAAAACATGAACACTGAGCTATCTCTAGAAAACAATATAACATGCTCAAAAGGACATAGCAAGATTGCAAATAATAACAGTTTCAGACTTAACAGAAATAACATCAGGTTGCAATGTTTTGAGCTATAAAACAACATGTTACAGGAACTTAACATGGCAAGCAAAGGCATGGCATGCTAGTACTAAATACAAAGAACAAAATTCCCTTACTAAACTTATTCCAAAGATCAACAGAAAACATGGTGGCATCCATGCAAACATGGCAAGTGATATGACAGATTCAGACATGGCAGGAACAACAATAAGTAGGCATGTTGGTGAGCTTGTACCACTCACGATAGAGAAATAAATGGCATGAAAAGTTTACCAAAAGTAATATGACATATTTATGAAGCTATGCATGGCAAGAGAAAGTTCATAGGGTGCATGGATCACTAGCAAAGCTCATGGCAAAACTGAACTTAATGTTAACAGGCTGACAGCAACATTATTTAGCAATTTGAGAGCAACATTACGACAAGCTACAGCTGGCTATAAATGCAACTATGGGCATGGATGGATAGAGCATGATATGTATAAAAAAACACCCTTAGTGAACATCTCCATATTATGCATAGAATGACTTGTAGCAGCAGGTTTACATAGCATCATGATATAGCAGATTCAGCCTAGCAAAACAGAAACAGCAAGTAACCTACTTCACGAGCTTGATGCACTCACCACAAGACTCACAAAAATACATGGAGTGCACTACAGAAAAGCTGGCATGATGTAGTTCAAAACACATGTAGACATCAAGCTCATAGGATGCACACACAAAATGCAATGAAAAAGATAAATCACCAAGTTCTGATAACAGACAGCAGATAACATCATATAGCACTCTTGCAACGATGATAAGGGTATCAAGATGGACTCAAACAAGTATGGCACAATGGAATGCAATGAATAGGATATCATGGTGAACATTTTGATATATTGCACGCACAAAACAGAGCGGTGGTCATGGAGATACGACATGATGAACAGAGGCATAAAATGTTTCAGAAAAGGGACTTGCAAAATTCGGGGTCAACCTCAAATGGATCTGGATCTAGGGTTTGTCTTGCACGCAACCCGAGGTTCACCAGATCCTTGCCGGAGTTGGAGAGGACGACGGAGATGAGGCCGGAGAGGAGGGGGGATCGCCGGAACCGGGTCGGTGGAGGCGCTAGCGGGGTCGGAGGAGGCGCGAGACGGCGGATCCGGGCGTCGGGGTGCCGGATCCGGACGGTTGCGGGGCAAGGCGGTGCTCTCTGGCGAGCTCCGATCGCCAGAGGCGGCAGCGACGAAGGAGAGCGGCGCGGTGGCGAGGGGCGCGCGCTACGGGAGCTGGGCGACCGTGCGGGGACGGGGGGCGCGCGGGCTCGCGGCGGTGGGGCGGACGGGCCGTTCGGCCCGAGGCGGGCCTTCCCTGGGCCCAGGCGGGCCGCGGCGGCTGGGTGCCGGCCAGGGACGCGTGGCGCGGCGTGGTTGGCTTGGAACGGCAGGGACGGCGGCACCAAGTGGCGGGGCAGGGTCGGCCGGTGCGGGGAACAAGGGGAGAAGCGGCGGCTGATGATTGGGGAGGCATGGAAAACAAGGAGGGAGGTTAGGGGTGACAAAAATGGCAAGGGGGCTACTATTTATAGAAGGAGGGATTAGGGTTGGGGTTTTTGGGAGGTTTTCGAGCCGTACGATCGCGGTCGTGCAGCTCCGGACAAAGGGGGGACTAGGTCGGCTGTTTAACTGGGCTAGGCTTTAAGGAGAGAAGAGATAGCAGCCCGGCAAGGGTTTTTACGGAGACCAAAATACCCGACGAATACACCGGCTATATTGCGGTTGTAGGAATAACGGTTGGGCTATCAAACAAGCTCTGAATGCGACGAAAGTTGATAGGCGGTCTACCTACTCTAAAACAACACCGCACGCCAAGTTTCATCCCATTCCGAGAACATTTTTATCCCGCTCACGAAACAAGGTCTGAGAGGGGGCGACTGGGCATGGCGAGAGTGTCGGATCGCGAAACGGACAACGGGGAAAAAGACCGGATGCAAGTTTTGAAAAACATGCAGATGAAATGCAGATGATGACAAGGCAAAATGCAACACGCAAGCAATGACATGGCAGCGAGGGCGAATAACTGGAAGACATCTGGCGCATCGAATCCCAGGCGTTACAACACTCCTCCACTAACAAGAGATCTCGTCCCGAGATCTTAGGACCAATACGGGGAGGAAAAGAGGGTGAGGTGAACCAAGAACGCAAGAGGGAAAAATGAACAAAGTCGAGAGCACTCAGGTAGAAAAGAGGAATGACAATTACGATGGGAATCAAAAGCTCAACGAAGAAGGTAGACTCTGAAAGCACTCCGGTTAGAACAAGCTAGAAAAAAGGAATAATAACGAAGGAATTTATGCAGCACTTCGGCTGAACAAGGGAAAGAATAGAACATGAACTTAAGAAGATGGAATGCTACTTGACGAGAGGGACGACACAACGCCTCCGGAAGAATTGAAAGAGTTGAACGAGAAGAACGGAGAAGAAGATGACATCTTCTTCCACGAATGAAATAGAAAGCAACCTTAGAAGAAAAGATTGAATTGTTGAGAAAATTCAACAACGAAAGAATAAGCTTGTTGTGGACTTATGGATAACATCTCTAGATTATGAGGTGATAACCGGCCACGAGCGGAAAAGATTAAGTAGTTGAGTAGAAAGAAAAAATGCAAAACTCCACTTCAAAAGAATGCGGAGAAGTAATTGCACTTCGAGATGCAAGAAGAAAAAGATACTCGAACTCCTTGAACAAGAATCTTGATGAACTATTGAAGAATGGATTAAATACTGACGGACCACCGTGAAGAACTCTGGTAACGAAAGGATGATGAGATAAAATTGAAGGATGAAAAAGAATAAGATTAAAGCTTGCGTCGATTTAGATGGAGGTTCCGACGAGATGGTCGAGGAAACTTTGAACTCTGGAAAAGAAAAGATGAAAACACTTCGAACCGAGAATTTAAGATGATGAACAAACTCCAAAAGGAAGAGGTTAATCAACTTGCTGAAAGAAGAATAAGAATTATGTTATGCTTATCCTCCACCAAATAAATTGATGAGAAGCCATGGATTTTCATACTACTTATTCTTGTTGAAAAGGATTAAGGGGGGTATATCAGAAAACTTGAGAAAGTCTTCATGAACCACCGGTAGGATTGGAAAGAACGAATGAATTAATATGATAATCAAAGAAAAGAATCTTGAACGAACCACCGTAAGAATTTGAAAATGACTGATGAAAGAGAATGAATCACCGGGAAGAATTAGAAGAACCAATATGCTCGAGGGGATTTAGATGCAAAAGAACAAAGAGATCATGAACTGATTAAAAAAACACTTAAACGAAGCACCGGGATAATAGGATAACGGTAGCTGAAATGTGAGGACAAAGAAATCTTCTGGAACAATGGCCTCCGGTGAAAAGAAACAGGAAAACAACTTCTGACATACTCCGGATGGGTAAGAAAAAGGAATATCTGGCAAATGGAATAATTCGAGAGGATAACAAGAGACTAGAACCGCGAGTCTTCGAGAGAACGGGCAAGATTTAGAGAAACTCTTCCTCGATCTTCAAAGCTGAGAATGACGACGAGAAACACCACCGAAATTGTTGAGAAACTCCAGAATAATGAAAAAGAGGAAAGGTAGAACCAAAGAAGAAAAGAATTTGAAAGCGATCTTGGAGATGGCATCTGACTGATGAAATTCATTCTTACGTCAAACTTGAAAAGAATTAGGGATGGCTCCGGAATAATTAGAAGAGTCAGGTAAGATCCTGGGAAAATACCTGTGGGTTAGGGCCCACTAAAAGAAAAACACCATTGGAAAGGATTGTTGAACAGACAGATGATGCACTGGAACAATTGAAATATTTGAATGAGGTGATAACCTCGAATTAATTGGAACACAGATGAATCTCCTGAGATGACTTGAGCACTCCGGAAGGATAAAATGGCGAGAGACTAACGAGCAGGGAGAACACTTGATCGAAGGAAAAGAATATGATCAAGCCAAAAAACTTGAATTGAGTCCACCGAAAAAGAAAAAAAAAGATGAAGAATGTCGAACGAGACGAGAATTCACCGGTTGAAATAATTGAGTGAAGACTGAAGAGGCTCAATACGAATGAAATTGATG
>NC_041391.1:418583697-418610616 GCF_002162155.2 Triticum dicoccoides | reverse complement strand
AAATTGATGCTCGAAACAGACTCAGGCTCCGGGAAGAAGAGGGTGGGAGGGCGGGAAAACAAAGGCAACTTGGAAGGGGGAACTGACGAATATCTTGAAGAGAAAACACCGGTTGAAATATTTGAGGAAAGAAAGCAAAGACTTCGCACGAGTAGGATGGATACTCAATTACGGACTCCGGCTCCGAGAAGAAAAGGGTGGGCGGGTGGGAAAAAGAAAACAACCGAGGATTGAACTTGGCAAAGATGAAGAGGCTCGAGTCAACTTGACGAGAAATGCACCAGATGAAAAGTGCTGAGAACCAACGATCGGAAAACCAACTGCGTGATCCTAAAGAAAATTTTGAAGGGGAAGAGGAGTAATTCAAAACACCTACGTCAACATTCCTGACCAGAGCGACGAAGGGGCTGAGGAGTAAAAGTAATTCCTACTCTCTGATATAACTAGACTCCGAAAACAGTTTTCTACTAGACTCAACAACGGCCAAACTACATGATCAATCAAGGGGGCTCCTAAGGTCGGTCGATGCTCTGATACCAACTTGTCACGCCCAATATGCGATACTATCGTAAAGAGACTCAAAGGTCCCACCAAGGATAGAACCGCATATTGATACACTTTTGCAAGGTGGATATCATTACATCAACATTACATAATAGATGGGGATACATACAAAAGGCATACAATGCCACATGAATACAACATCATCTTACATAAGAGCACCATCCGACTATGGATGAAACACAAACAGAAACTCAGACGACATCCACCCTGCTAGCCCAGGTTGCCAACCTGGAACCTATCCCCTGATCGAAGAAGAAGCAGAAGAAGAACTCCAAAAC
This sequence comes from Triticum dicoccoides, assembly GCF_002162155.2. Taxonomy (NCBI): domain Eukaryota; kingdom Viridiplantae; phylum Streptophyta; class Magnoliopsida; order Poales; family Poaceae; genus Triticum; species Triticum dicoccoides. The sequence continues at coordinate 418,609,774 of NC_041391.1, read as the reverse complement.
AAGCAAACATCGCTCTCGCATCAAGATCATCGCATAACCTGTACCTGCAACTGTTGTTGTAGTAATCTGTGAGCCACGAGGACTCAGCAATCCCATTACCATCGGTATCAAGACTAGCAAAGCTTAATGGGAAAGGAAGGGGTAAAGTGGTGAGGTTGCAGCAGCGACTAAGCATATATGGTGGCTAACATACGCAAATGAGAGCGAGAAGAGAAGCAAACGGAACGTTCGTGAAGCTAGCAATGATCAAGAAGTGATCCTGAACTCCTACTTACGTCAAACATAACCCAAAACCGTGTTCACTTCCCGGACTCCGCCGAAAAGAGGCCATCACGGCTACACACGCGGTTGATGTGTTTTAGTTAAGTCAAGTTTCAGGTTCTCTGCAACCGGATATTAACAAATTCCCATCTGCCACATAACCGTGGGCACGGCTCTCGAAAGTTTATACCCTGCAGGGGTGTCCCAACTTAGCCCATCACAAGCTCTCATGGTCAACGAAGGATATTCCTTCTCCTAGGAAGACCCGATCAGTCTCGGAATCCCGGTTTACAAGACATTTCGACAATGGTAAAACAAGACCAGCAAAGCCGCCCAATGTGTCGACAATCCCGATAGGAGTCGCACGTATCTCGTTCTCAGGACACACCGGGTAAGCGAAGCGTACATGTACTGACATAACCCAAGTTGCCAAGGGATGGTCCCGCACGGTGCTCTAGTTTGGACCAACACTTAGACAAGCATTGGCCCGGGGGGGGGGGGCTAAAATAAAGATGACCCTTGGGTTAATTACACCCAGGGGAAAAGTATAGGTGGTAGGCAAATGGTAAAACCAATGTTGGGCCTTGCTGGAGGAGTATTATTCAAGGCGAACTGTCAAGGGGGTCCCATAAATCACCCAACCGCGTTAGGGACGTTAAATCTAGGAACATAATACCGATATGATGGAAACTAGGGCGGCAAGAGTGGAACAACACATCAGGCATAAGGCCGAGCCTTCCACCCTTTACCAAGTATATAGATGCACTAATTAAATAAGAGATATTGTGATATCCCAACATAATCCTGTCCATCATGGAGCAATCTTCAACTTCACCTGCAACTAACAGTGCTATAAGAGGGGCTGAGCAAAGCAGTAACATAGCCAAGCAATGGTTTGCTAGGAAGGGTGAAAAGGTTAGAGGCTGACATGGCAAATTGGGAGGCTTGAAGAACAAGTGATAGGTAGCGCAGCATAGCGATAGAACGAAGCAACTAGCATAGCAATGATAGTAATGAGATCCAAGGTGACGGTCATCTTGCCTGAAATCCCGCTAGGAAGAAGAATGGGTCCATGAAGAAGATGAAGCCACGAAGACAAACCAAGCGTGGACGAACGAATCCTCACGATCGCAACGAAACAGGAACTAACGAGAAGGAGCACAACCGGAAAGAAGCAAACAACAAGGTAAACACACCGCACATGGACATGACATGATGCTCAACCAAGCATGATGCATGACAAAGCTAGATGAGGCTACTCATGGCAATAGATGATGCATACAAGGGTAACACATCAAAGCAAGTTTAAATGAGGCCGGAAACACATATAACAAATCTGTTAAGTCCACATATGCAAATTTAGAAATTGGTCCAGAACTGAATAAGCCTTATGTTCCAGTCTTTAAACAGCAAGTTAAGATGCACCAGGATGATCTACACGAAATTCTAGTCAAGTTACATATAAAGTTCGTATAATTCGGAGCTATGGCCTAGAAGATATGAGCAAAACAAGTTAAACATGGCATTGATGCAAAATGCATTCAAACATCAAGCAAACACTCCCAAAACCGTACCCCCGCACCGCTCAAAAAGCGCGAAGCCACGAGGGAATGCGCCAGACTTGCGGGATATATTGGAGGACAAGGCAAGACAATCCAGATCTATCTATGGATCACGTGGGCGCCCCAAGACCCACGACGAATACCGTCGCGCCCGATACAACTACTCCGGCCGGGCCGAACACAGCAGACAACGCTCTCTTGAGCTACGTCGCGATATTGCTCAATACAGAGGCGCCGCACACCCACTATTCTCCATTGACGAAGTAATGGATCATCAAATCCCTGAAGGGTTTAAACCCGTTAACATTGAATCCTACGATGGCACAACAGACCCCGCAGTTTGGATTGAGGATTATCTCCTTCATATACATATGGCCCGCGGTGACGATCTTCACGCCATCAAATATCTCCCGCTCAAGCTTAAAGGACCAGCTCGGCATTGGCTTAACAGCCTGCCCGCAGAGTCAATTGGGTGCTGGGAAGACCTGGAAGCCGCATTCCTCGACAACTTCCAGGGCACGTATGTGCGACCACCGGACGCAGATGACCTAAGCCACATAATCCAGCAGCCAGACGAATCGGCCAGGCAATTCTGGACACGGTTCTTAACAAAGAAAAATCAAATCGTCGACTGTCCGGATGCAGAGGCCCTCGCTGCCTTCAAACATAACATCCGCGACGAGTGGCTGGCCCGGCACCTAGGACAGGAAAAGCCGAAATCCATGGCAGCCCTCATATCACTCATGACCCGCTTCTGTGCGGGAGAGGATAGCTGGCTAGCTCACAGCAACAACCTCAGCAAAAATGCTGGCAGTCCGGATACCAAGGACCGCAATGGCAGGTCGCGTCGAAACAAAAACAAACACCGCATTAACGGCGACAGCAATGAGGATACGGCAGTCAACGCCGGATTCCGAGGCTCCAAACCCGGTCAACGGAAGAAGCCATTTAAAAGAACTACTCCGGGCCCGTCCAATTCGGACCGAATACTCGACCGCTCTTGTCAAATACATGGAACCCCCGAAAAGCCAGCTAACCACACCAACAGAGATTGTTGGGTATTCAAGCAGGCAGGCAAATTAATTGCCGAAAACAATGACAAGGGGCTACACAGCGATGACGAGGAAGAGACCTGGCCGCCGAACAACAGAGGACAGAAGGGATTTCCCCCTCAAGTTCGGACGGTAAACATGATATACGCAACGCATATACCCAAGAGGGAGCGGAAGCCTGCACTAAGGGACGTATACGCAATGGAGCCAGTCGCCCCAAAATTCAACCCATGGTCCTCTTGCCCGATCACTTTCGATCGAAGAGACCATCCGACCAGTATCCGCCATGGCGGATTCGCCGCACTGGTTTTAGACCCAATCGTCGATGGATTTCACATCACGAGAGTCCTCATGGACGGCGGCAGTAGCCTGAACCTGCTTTATCAGGATACAATGCGCAAGATGGGCATAGACCCTTTAAGGATTAAACCTACAAAGACGACCTTCAAAGGCGTCATACCAGGTGTTGAGGCTAGTTGCACAGGCTCAGTCACACTGGAAGTGGTCTTCGGATCCCCGGATAATTTCCGAAGCGAGGAGTTAATCTTCGACATAGTCCCGTTCCGCAGTGGCTATCACGCTCTGCTCGGACGAACCGCGTTCGCAAAATTCAACGCGGTGCCGCATTATGCATACCTTAAGCTCAAGATGCCAGGCCCTCGCGGAGTTATCACGATCAATGGAAACACGGAACGCTCCCTCCGAACGGAGGAACATACAGCGGCTCTCGCGGCAGAAGTACAGAGCAGCCTTTTAAGGCAATTTTCGAGTCCGGCCGTTAAATGACCGGACATGGCCAAACGCGCCCGAAGCAACATCAACCAAGACCACCTGGCACGTTCCGAGCACGCGTAGCAATGCGGCCCCAACCCCAGCCCTCGCACAATTGCAAGACAAACTCTCCGCGTACATAATTACGCCCTGGAGATACCATGGGTCTAGGGGAAGGGGCACGACCACAACAAACCCAGAGTGCGGTTCGACCACACCAGGGGCTCCCAAGTGTGTCGCTCTTTTCTTTTATTTTTCTCTTTTTTTATACAGGACTCTGTCCGGTGGCGAACCTGCCGAACTCATGATGCAATAGCCAGGGAGGGACAAAGGCCGCGACGAACACTCAGGTGGTCTCCATTACAAGCATTAAATTTGTTAAATACACCATTCCGCGGCCTACCCCTGGAGGGAGACGCCTTTAATTCGTCCAATCCCTTGCTTTCTGCACTATTTGTATCATTCCGCTCTCATAGCAGACCTTCTTGAATAAAATGCAGCACTTTTTGCCCATAATTGCATTACTTTCTATATGTTCATTTACGACATGTTGCATCCGTATATTTTGGTACGGCCAAATACACCAGGGGCTTATGTTCCCCGCATTATGGTGTGATAAAGTCCGAACACTTTCACAAGTCCGGCACCCCGAACTTATAGCATTATATGAATCGACTCTGAATCATGTCATGGGTCAATAGTTGGGTTTGCCCGGCTCCCATGTTTGGCACCTTACGTTCCGTTCTATCGGCTAAGGTAGCACTGGGAGAACCACTGCGATTGCGCCCCGGTTGAGCCGGGTTAACGCCTCAGTGGAGAAAGCTAAAACTGACTGTCATGATAAAGCGAGAGACTGGTCGCTGTTCGAGAGGTTTTTTCGGGTCCTTAAATACCTACGCCGCTTCGAGCGAAGTTCCGGATAATATCCGACGAAGGCGTGGATAGCGCCCTGAATTCGGTCTTCCGAATACTAGGGGCTTCGCTGAAATTTAAAATTATAGAATTCTATGGCTAAGTGAGAGTGTTCAAGCACTATAAGTCCGGTTGCCTTGTTCGTTGTGTTGAGCGCCTCCCTAGATGGACCCAACAATGGGAACAAGAGTGCTCAAGTTTATCCCGAACACCCCAGCACTAGTGTCATGGGGGTTGAAGCCAACGACTTGCCATCTCTCAGATTTTATAAACGGCCGCAGAGAAGGTAATATTTTAAATCAAACAAGCGTTGCTTAGCGCATATGAACACAGTTTTCAGCGCACAGGATAATACATAGCGAGTTTACTCAATAATTACATCTCGGGGGCACTCATCCGCAATCTTGCGGGCACCCTTCAGGACAGTCTTATAGTACATCTCGGGCGTACGATATTCCTTGCCCGCTGGTGGCGCGTCAGTGATTAGCTTCTCCGCATCCAGCTTGCCCCAATGCACCTTTGTGCGGGCAAGGACCCGACGAGCACCTTCCATACAGGCGGAGCGCTTGATGACCTCCACCCAGGGGCACGCATCCACCAGCCGCCGCACGAGGCCAAAGTAGCTCCCAGGCATGGCCTCTCCAGGCCACAGTCGGACTATGAGGCCCTTCATGGCCTCCTCAGCTACCTTGTGGAGCTCGACCAGCTACTTCAGTTGGTCGCTAGGGGGCACCGGATGGCCGTCCTCAGCATACTGAGACCAGAAGACCTTCTCCGTTGAGCTTCCCTCCTCACCATGGTAGAATGCGGCAGCATCGGATACACTACGAGGCAAATCTGCAAACGCCCCTGGAGAGCTCCGAATTCGGGTAAGTGTCAGGTAGTTTACATTAACATGCTTGCTTTGCATGAAAAATGCCTTACCCGCCGCTATTTTCCTCACATCTTCCACCTCCTGAAGGGCCTTACGGGCCTCGGCCTTGGCAGATTTGGCACTTTCGAGAGCCGAGGCGAGCTCGGACTCTCGAGTCTTTGAGTCGCGCTCCAAACTCTCATGCTTCTCCATGAGAGCCTGGAGCTCTTGCTGCACCTCCGCCACCCACGCCTCCTGCTTCTCTCGCTCTGACCGTTCCGCGGCCGCATTACGTTCGACCACGGACACAACCTCCTTCAGGGTTGCCACCTCGTTCGTGGCCCCTGCAGTACCCATGTTATCCTTGTTATTTTTTTGTTGCAACCTAAATCCTTTTCTGTAAGGTAACTATTCAAAGTGGTGTTACTCACCTTCTTTGTCCTGGAGCTGCTTCTTGGCACGGTCGAGCTCTTGCTCGGACTGCTCGAGCTCCTGCTTCAAAGCACCGACCTCCGCAGTCAGTGCGGCAGAGATCAATAGCGCAGCCTGCAACCCATATTGACATAACTTTTTAGCAACCATGCGTATATCTTTTTAGATCCTCAGTCCGGCTTTTCTTTCCGAACACCGAACCGAGCATCAGGGGCTACTATCTATGCGGTATTACATTGCATATTTTTAAACTTCTTACCTCAAAGCCTGATAGAAGGCTACTGCAGGCTTCGGTCAGCCCGCTCTTGGCGAGCTGAACCTTCTGAATCACCGCACTCATAATAGTGCGGTGTTCTTCCTCGATGGAAGCTCCTTTGAGCGCTTCCAGCAAGTTGTCCGGCGCCTCCGGTTGGACGGAAGTCGCCGGCGTCACGGTCTTGCCCTTCTTGCGAAGGGGCCGCCGGCCGGACTCTGGAACCACTGCGGGTTCCGACGTGGAGTCCGGCGCAAAGTCCGGGAGGCCGCCTTGAGGCGCCTCCGGAGCCTCCCCCTGATGGGTCCCTTCTTGGGATCCCACCTCGGCGTCCTCGGCGTCGTGAGGGGTGGAGGCGGTCGGGATGGAGTCCACATCCGACGGAGCCAACGACCCGCTCGATGAAGCGGGGAGATCATCATCGGCCGGACTGTAGGCAATATGCGGCATTAGAAGGACGCTACGTGACATAAAAAGAAATTATAAATCATTCAGGAATCCGGATACTTACGATCTCGCCGGAGGCCTGGCCCTTGAAGGCCATTCTTCCTCGCCAACGTTGATGTTGGCGGAGCTGTCCAGGGGAATAGTCCTTCCCCTCTTGGACCCTTCGGCCTCCCCTGTTGGGGAAGCCTTCCTCTTCCTCTCTCCCTCCTCTGGGAGAGAGTCCTGTTTCTCCTCCTCGTTTTCGGGGGAGGAGTCCGCCTCGAAGTCGTCGGACACCTGAAAACGGGAACTCTTTCGAGTGCCCGTGGCCTCCTTCTTGGCCTTCTTCTCCGGCACCACGTGTTGTGCCGGAACCAGCAGCCTCGGTAGACGGGCGTCTACTGGGTTTTTTGGCATGGGAGCCGGGCAGACGATCTGCTCCGCCTTCTTCATCCAGTCTTGTCAAAGGAAAAGGGCAAATTAAAACCCGCATAGAGTCAAACTATGAAAAGAAAGTGTCCTGTAAAGGGGTAGAATCACTTACCTCGTCAGCTTGGCGCTGCGAGCGAAATCCGCGATCTTCAGTCACGGATGCGGGGGCTTCGGCGCCCTTAAACAGCACCCTCCAGGCGCCTTCGTACGTCGAAGAGCCCGCTCAACGCTTGGTGCTGTTCCGGATCGAACTCCCACAGATTGAATGCCCGCTCTTGGCATGGGAGAATCCGGCGGACAAGCAGGACTTGGACCACGTTAACCAGCCTGAGCTTCTTCACCAGCTTCTGGATACAGGCTTGGAGTCCCGTCACCTCCTCCGAACTACCCCATAGCAAGCCCTTCTTTTTCTAGGAGGTGAGCTGTGTAGCAATACCAGATCTAAACTCGGGGGCCGCCGCCCACGTAGGGTCGTGCGGCTCAGTGATATAGAACCACCCCGATTGCCACCCCTTGACGGATTCCACGAAGGCCCCTTCAAACCAAAGGACGTTGGGCATCTTGCCCAACATGGCGCCTCCGCACTCCGCTTGAGTGCCCTTCACTACCTTCGGATTGACATTGAAGGTCTTGAGCCACAAGCCGAAGTGGGGCTGGATGCAGAGGAAGGCCTCGCACACGACGATAAACGCCGAGATGTTGAGGATGAAGTTCGGCGCCAGATCATGGAAATCCAGGCCGTAGTAGAACATGATCCCCCGGACAAAGGGGTGAAGTGGAAAGCCCAGTCCGCAGAGGAAGTGGGGAAGAAAAACGACCCTCTCATGGGGCCTGGGGGTGGGGATGAACTGCCCCTCGCCGGGCAGCCGGTGCGCGATGTCGCCGGACAGATAGCCGGCGCTGCGCAGTCTTTCGATGTGCTCCTCCGTAATGGAGGAGGTCATCCACTTGCCTCCCGCTCCAAACATGGTCGGAGAAGGTTGAGACGAGATGCACGAACTTGGGCACTGGAGTTCGAGTGCGGGGAGATGGATAAGCAAAGGAGGAAGAAGGCGTAGGTGAAAAGGTGAATCCTTATCCCTTATATAGGCGGACGAATGCGTCCCCCGCCAGCCTGGTAAAACTCGCTTATCTCCCAAGCGCCACCATCAATGGCGCGGTTGAGTTACCCATGTCTGTATTGATGAGACTCCCGGATTAAGGGGGAACACGATCTCTGCTTCGACAAGACGTGCCAAGGAAACCGCCTCGCTAAATGCGCTGAGGTGGTAAAGTAAAAAACGATTCAAGTAATGGCTTGGTAGTGGTGTGACGTCATGCCGCAAAAAACGTCAGCAGATTGAACTTGTGTATATATTATTCTCTCTACGGTGGAATGTGGAATTTATTTTACAGAGCCGGACACTATCCTGGTGTTCACAATCTTCTACGAATTATTCGGAGGAGGAACCCGCCTTGCAATGCCGAACAATATGCGCGCCGGACTCAACGTCATTGAAGCCTGGTTCAGGGGCTACTGAGGGAGTCCTGGATTAGGGGGTGTCCGGATAGCTAGACTACCATCATCGGCCGAACTATCATCGGCCGGACTATCATCATCGACCGGACTCCAAGACTATGAAGATACAAGATTGAAGACTTCGTCCCGTGTCCGGATGGGACTTTCCTTGGCGTGGAAGGCAAGCTTGGCGATACGGATATGTAGATCTCCTACCATTGTAACCGACTCTATGTAACCCTAGCCCTCTCCGGTGTCTATATAAACCGGATGGCTTTAGTCCATAGGACAGAACAACAACAATAATACCATAGGCTAGCTTCTAGGGTTTAGCCTCCTTGATCTCGTGGTAGATCCACTCTTGTAACATCCACAATATCAATATCAATCAAGTAGGACGTAGGGTTTTACCTCCATCAAGAGGGCCCGAACCTGGATAAAACATCGTGTCCCTTGTCTCCTGTTACCATCCGCCTAGACGCATAGTTCGGGACCCCCTACCCGAGATCCGCCGGTTTTGACACCGACAGTGAACATCTCCTAATTATGCATAGAATGACTTGTAGCAGCAGGTTTACATAGCATCATGATATAGCAGATTCAGCCTGGCAAAATAGAAATAGCAAGTACCCTACTTCACGAGCTTGATGCACTCACCACAAGACTCACAAAAATACATGTAGTGAACTACAGTAAAGCAGGCATGATGTAGCTCAAGAGACATGTAGACATCAAGTCATAGGATGCACACACAAAATGCAATGAAAAAGACAAATCACCAAGTTCTGATAACAGACAACAGATAACATCATATAGCACTCTTGCAACAATGATAAGGGCATTAATATGGACCCAAACAAGCATGGCACAATGCAATTAAATTTAGAGCATATCATTATGAACATTTTGATATATTGCACGCACAAAACGGAGCAGTGATCATGGAGATATGGCATGATGAACAGAGGCATAACATGTTGCAGAAAAGGGACGGGCAAAATTCCGGGTCAACCTCAAATGGATCTGGATCTAGGGTTCGTCTTGCACGCAACCCGAGGTTCACCGGATCCTTGCTGGAGTTGGAGAGGACGACGAAGATGAGGCCGGAGAGGAGGGGGATCACCGGAACCGGGTCGGTGGAGGCGTCGGTGGGGTCGGAGGAGGCGCGAGACGGCGGATTCGGTCGCCGGGGTGCCGGATCTGGACGATTGCGGGGCGAGGCGGTGCTCACCGGCGAGCTCCGGTCGCCGGAGGCGGCAGCGACGAAGGAGAGCGGCTCGGTGGCAAGGGGCGCGTGCTACAGGAGCTGGGCGACCGTGCGGGGACGCGGGCTCACGGCGGCGGAGCGGACGGGCCGTTCGGCTCGGGGCGGGCCTTCCCTGTGCCCAGGCGGGCCGCGGCGGCTGGGTGCCAGCCAGGGACGCGTGTCGCGCCCTAGATGGCTTGGAACGGTGGGGACGGCGGCGCCAAGTGGCGGGGCAGGGTCGGCCGGTGCGGGGAACGAGGGGAGAAGCAGCGGATGATGATTGGGGAGGCACAAAAAACAAGGAGAGAGGTTAGGGGTGACAAAAATGGCAAGGGGGCTGCTATTTATAGAAGGAGGGATTAGGGTTGGGGGTTTTGGGAGGTTTTCGAGCCGTACGATCGCGATCGTGCGGCTCCGGACAGAGGGGGGACTAGGTCGGCTGTGTAGCTGGGCGCTTTAAGGAGAGAAGAGATAGCAGCCTAGCACGGGTTTTTTCAAAGAATCAAACACCCGACGAATACACCGGCTATATTGCGGTTGTAGGAATAACGGTTGGGCTATCAAATGAGCTCCGAATGCGACGAAAGTTGACAGGCGGTCTACCTTCTCTAAAACAACACCGCATGCCAAGTTTCATCCCATTCCGAGACCATTTTTATCCCGCTCACAAAACAGGGTCTGAGAGGGGGCGACTGGGCACGGTGAGAGTGTCGGATCACGAAACGGACAACGGGGAAAAAGACCGGATGCAAGTTTTGAAAAACTTGTAGATGATTTGCAGATGATGACATGGCAAAATGCAACACGCAAGCAATGACATGGCAGCGAGGGCGAATAACTGGAAGACATCTGGTGCATCGAATCCGAGGCGTTACAGCTGCATCGATGAAGGTTTCCGGAAAAGATTGAAAGTTGAGCCTCTTGGTATTGGCAACCTTGATCGCTGCAAGCTTCTCCTCTTTGGGTTCTTTGCAATGGACTCGAACAAGGGACAGAGCCATCAGCGCCACATCGAGCAGAGGACTTCTTCCATTCTTGCACTTGACCAGGAATCTGGTAAAGCCGAGTCATCAGAGATTCAAGGTCGTTCGGAAGTGTGGCTCTGGGCCAGAGCATGGTGTCGATCCGTGAGACCGCCACTTTCAGTCGAGCAATGTAATCCGCGACACTCTCAAGACGGGATTCCAGTTGGAGCACATTCATGGCAGCTTCATTTTTCACTGGGGAGTTGATAGGGTCCAAGTTCGTCTCAATCCACCCGGTCTCCTCCTCAAAGTTCTGGCACAATTCTATGTACACAAAGGAATGGTGAGTCAACAATGATGTAACGAGTCGACAGCAACTAGTCAATCGGAAAGGGAAAATACCTTCAAGCATAAGGGACAACTTTTTGGCAAGGCCTCCCAGATAATCCTCCATCTCATCTCTTTTGCGGGAAATCTCTTCTACTTTGTCATTCAAGGTCCTCTTGTCCTTCTTCAGACGAGTCGCCTCCTTGTTGGCTTCATCCAAGGTAGTCTTCAGCTTGGCGTTCTCTTCCTCCAGTTTACCGACTGAAGCAAGTTTCTGGTCGGCGGGTGCGGTTTTCTCTTCTACTGCCTTCTGCACAGCTGCAAGGTCCAGATCCTTCTTCACCAGAGCCTGGTTCAATGTTTCTGAAAGAAATAACACTTGGTTTAGAGAAAGGAAATAACACTCGGTTCATAAACAAATCAGTCGACAAAATTTTCTTACCAGCGGCTTCATCCTTGGCCTTCTGCAAGTTCGTCTTGGCCAACTCCAAATCAAGATAGAGCTGAATCTGCTTCTGCTCCAGGACAGCAAAACAAGCTCCAAGTTCACAAGATTTCTGTGATCAAAGGATGGATAGTCGACAGATGCGATGATCGGTTACTTCAGAACAATAGAGTGACAAATTCAACAAGTTCTAATACTACTATCGAATCAAACATCCAACTGTAGTCTCAGGGACTACACCCAGTGGGTGCACTTAGCGTGCCCCCACTGGTCCAGTTTCCACTCGACATGATCCGTCCAGGCGGAGTGTAAAAAAAAGGAAAGTTGTTCTCAGACCACAGTCGACTGCCTGCAGTCGACTATGGTCTCGGGGACTACACCCAGTGGGTGCACTGAGCGTGCCCCCACTGGTTCAGGTTCCACTCGACGTGATCCATTCAGACCGAGTGAGAAAGTTCTGATTCTCAGACCATTGCTGACTGCCCGCAGTCAACTATGGTCTCGGGGACTACACCCAGCGGGTGCACTCACCGTGCCCCCACTGGTTCAAAGACTCAATTGACACAACCTAGTCGACTCAAGAAGCAAAACTATTCAGCGGTAAGTTAAACACCCAGTGGGTGTACAAATGCAAAATGCAGACTGACGAAAAGATGCACAAGGAAAGTTTTCAGGTAGCATATCCTAACAGAACAAGCTACAAGCTAAAGTATCAGTCGGTAATCAACCAACTTGGACGTTGCTCTAGAGAGCTGAGCTGGCGTCATAAGCAGCTTGACTAGCCTCCCGAACCTCCTTCATCTGCTCCATCATGATGCCTGCCTGACGTATAGCTTCCTTGGCAGCACCCACTTGGTCCTCTAGGACGTGATGCACAGTGAAGAGCGAAGACGGTGGATCGGCTAGAATCTGTGCAGTCGATGCTGAAGGCTGGGCACTCGACAATGGTACGGCAAAAGTCAAAGAAGCTCGGTTGGCATCGCCCATCTCCTGGAGCACCAGTTCCATCATTGGCTTCGACTGAGGCACCTTGCCAGTTGATGTCTTCCTGGTTCTCCTTCCCATGGGCCTTAGTGGCACATCGTCGTCGTCGTCTGGAAGATCAATGACATTGGGAGGAGCTGCAAAAGAATCAATCTCCAGAATTCAGTCGACCAACAAAATGGCTGAGAAAGTAAAGACAAGATTGCAAAAGTCATACCCGGGTTGAAAGTGACCGCGTCTTCCATTTCCTCGTCACCATCTCTATAAGCAGAAGTCCCAGAGGTAGCAGCACTGCAAATTTCAAGATTCACTTGGTTAAATCATGAAGAGAGTCGACAACACATGTCCTTGAGCAAAAAATGAAGACAAGACACTTACGCAGAAGCGACGAGACCATCGGTGTCGGTGTCAAAACCGGTGGATCTCGGGTAGGGGGTCCCGAACTGTGCGTCTAGGCGGATGGTAACAGGAGACAAGGGAAACAATGTTTTTACCCAGGTTCGGGCCCTCTCGATGGAGGTAAAACCCTACTCCTGCTTGATTGATATTGATGATATGGGTAGTACAAGAGTGGATCTACCACGAGATCAAGGAGGCTAAACCCTAGAAGCTAGCCTATGGTATGATTGTTGTAATGGTTGTGTGTCCTACGAATTAAAACCCTCCGGTTTATATAGACACCGGAGAGGGCTAGGGTTACACAGAGTCGGTTACAATGGTAGGATATCTACATATCCGTATCGCCAAGCTTGCCTTCCACGCCAAGGAAAGTCCCATCCGGACACGGGACGAAGTCTTCAATCTTGTATATTCATAGTATTGGAGTCCGGCTGATGATAGTCCGGCTGTCCGGACAACCCCTAATCCAGGACTCCCTCAGTAGCCCCTGAACCAGGCTTCAATGATGATGAGTCCGGCGTGCATATTGTTCGGCATTGCAAGGCGGGTTCCTCCTCTGAATAATTACAAGAAGATTGTGAACGCCAGGATAGTGTCCGGCTCTGCAAAATAAATTCCACATTCCACCGTAGAGAGAATAATATGTACACAAGTTCAATCTGCTGACGTATTTGGTGGCATGTCGTCACACCACTACCAAGCCTTTACGTGAATCGTTTTTTACTATACCACCTCGGTGCGTTTAGCAAAGCGGTTTCCTTGGCACGTCTTGTCGAAGCAGAGATCGCGTTCCCCTTATTCCGGGATTCCCATCAATACGGACGTGGGTAACCCAACCGCACCATCGATGGTGGCGCTTGGGAGATAAGCGAGTTTTACCAGGCCGGTGGGGACGCATAGTCTTCGTCCGCCCATATATAAGGGGATAAGGATCCACCTTTTTACCTACGCCTTCTTCCTCCTTTGCTTATCCATCTCCCCGCACTCGAGCTCCAGCGCCCAAGTTCGCACATCTCGTCTCAACCTTCTCCAGTCATGTCCGGAGCGGGAGGCAAGTGGATGGCCTCCTCCGTTACGGAGGGGCACATCGAAAGGCTGCGCAACACCGGATACCTGTCCAGCAACATCGCGCACCGGTTGCCCGACAAGGGGCAGCTCATCCCCACCCCCAGGCCCCATGAGAGGGTCGTATTCCTTCCCCTCTTCCTCCGCGGACTGGGCTTCCCACTTCATCCCTTCATCCGGGGGCTCATGTACTACTACGGCCTAGATTTCCACGATCTGGCGCCGAATTTCATCCTTAACATCTCAGCGTTTATCGTCGTGTGCGAGGCTTTCCTCTGCATCCAGCCCCACTTCGGCTTGTGGCTCAAGACCTTCAACGTCAAGCCGAAGGTTGTGAAGGGGAATCAGGCGGAGTGCGGAGGCGCCATGTTGGGCAAGATACCCAATATCGTCTGGCTCGAGGGTGCCTTCGTGGAAACCATCAAGGGATGGCAATCGGGGCGGTTCTACATCACCGAGCCGCGTGACCCTAAATGGGTAGCGGCCCCCGAATTTAGATCTGGAATCCCCATGCGGCTCACCTCTTGGAAGGAGAGTGGCCTGACCTGGGGTGATTCGGAGGAGCTGACCGGACTCCAAGCCTGTATCCATAAGCTGGTGACCAAGAAGTTCAAGCTTGTCAACGTGGTCCAAGTCATGCTCATCCGCCGGATTCTCCCGTGCCAAGAACGGGCATTTAAATTGTGGGAGTTCAATCCGGCACAGCACCAAACCTTGAGCAGGCTCTTCGACACTAGGTACGAGGATGCCTGGAAGGTGCTTTTCAAGGGCGCCGAAGCTCCCGCATCTGCCACTGAAGATTGCGGATTTCACTCGCAGCGTCCAGCTGATGAGGTAAGTGATTCTACCCCTTTACGGGACACTTGTTTTTAATAGTTCGACCTTACGCGGGATTTAATCTCCCTTTTCCTTTGACAGGACTGGATGAAGAAGGCCGAGCAGATCATCTGCCCGGCTCCCATGCCAGAAAACCCAGTAGATGCCCGTGTAGCGGGGCTGCTGGTTCCGGCACTTAATGTGGTGCCGGAGAAGAAGGCCAAGAAGGAGGCCATGGGTACTCAAAAGAGTTCCCGTTTTTAGGTGTCCGATGACTCCGAGGCGGACTCCTCCCCGGAAGGCGAGGAGGAGGAAGAAGACTCTCCCCTGGAGGGGGGAGAGAGGAAGAGGAACGCTTCCCCAACAGGGGAGGCCAAGGGGTCCAAGAAGGGAAGGACCCTTCCTCCGGACGGCTCCGCCAATGCCAACGATGGCAACGAGGAGTGGCCCTCAAGGGCCAAGCCCCTGGCAAGATCGTAAGTATCTAGATTCCTGAGTGATTTGTAATTTCTTTTTCGTGCCACGCAGTGTCCTTCTAATGCCACATACTATCTGTAGCCCGGCCGAGGAGGATCTTCCCGCTTCATCCAGCGTGTCCTTGGCCCCGTCGGATGTAGATTCCATTCCGACCGCCTCCACCCCTCGCGATACCGAGGACGCCGAGGTAGGATCCCAGGAGGGGACCCGCCAGGAGGGGGAGGCTCCGGAGGTGCCGCAAGGCAACCTCCCAGACTTCGTGCCGGACTCCGCGCCGGAACCTGCAGTGGTTCCGGAGTCCGGCAAGCGGCCCCTTCGCAAGAAGGGCAAGACCGTGACACCGGCAGCCTCCGTCCAACCGGAGGCGCCGGACAACTTGTTGGAGGCGCTCAACGGTGCTTCCATCGAGGAAGAACACCGCACTATTATGAGTGCGGTGATTCAGAAGGTTCAGCTCGCCAAGAGCGGGCTGACCGAAGCCTGCAGTAGCCTTCTAACAGGCTTTGAGGTAAGAAGTTTAAAATATGTAATGTAATACTGCATAGACAGTAGCCCCTGATGCTCGGTTCGGTGTTCGGAAAGAAAAGCTGGACTGAGGATCTAAAAAAGATATACGCAGGATTGCTAAAAAATTATGTCAATATGGGTTTGCAGGCTGCGCTGCTGACCTCTGCCGCACTGACTGCGGAGGTCGGTGCTTTGAAGCAGGACCTCGAGCGGTCCGAGCAAGAGCTCGGCCGTGCCAAGAAGCAGCTTGAGGACAAAGAAGGTGAGTAACACCACTTTGAAATTTGTACCTTACAGAAAAGGATTTAGGTTGCAATAAAAACAACAAGGATAACGTGGGTACTGTTGGGTCCATGAATGAGGTGGCGACCCTGAAGGAGGCCGTGTCCGCGGCCGAACACAATGCGGCCGCAGAACGGACGGAGCGAGAGAAGCAGGAGGCGCGAGTGGCTGAGGTGCAGCAAGAGCTCCAGGCTCTCATGGAAAAGCATGAGAGTTTGGAGCGCGACTCAAAGACTCGAGAGTCCGAGCTTGCCTCGGCTCTTGAAAGTGCCAAAGCCGCCAAGGCCGAGGCCCATAAGTCCCTCCAGGAGATTGAGGCGGTGAAGAAGATAGCGGCGGGTAAGGCATTTTTCATGCAAAGCAAGCATGTGAATGTAAATTACCTCTTACTTACCCGGATTCGGAGCTCTCCAGGGGCATTTGCAAATCTGCCTCGCAGCATGTCTGATGCCGCCGCATTCTATCGGGCTGAGGAGGGGAGCTCAACGGAGAATGTCTTCTGGTCTCAGTACGCTGAGGCCGGACATCCGGTGCCCCTAGCGACCAGCTGAATCAGTTGGTCGAGCTCCACAAGGTAGCTGAGCAGGCCATGAAGGGCCTCATAGTCCGGCTGTGGCATGGAGAGGCCATGCCTGGGAGCTACTTCGGCCTCGTGCGGCGGCTGGTGGATGCGTGCCCTTGGGTGGAGGTCATCAAGCGCTCCTCCTGCATTGAAGGTGCCCGTCGGGCCCTTGCCCGCGCAAAGGTGCACTGGGGCAAGCTGGATGCTGAGAGGCTTCTGATGGACGCGCCGCCGGCGGGGAAGGAGTATCGTACGCCCGAAATGTACTATAAGACTGTCCTGAAGGGTGCCCACAAGATTGCGGATGAGTGCCCCAGAGATGTAATTTTTGAGTAGACTCGCAATGTGTTATCCTGTGCGCTAAAAACTTTGTTCATATGCGCTAAGCAATGCTTGTTTGATTTAAAATATTACCTTCTGTGCGGCCATTTATCAAATCTGAGAGATGGCAAGTCGTCGGCTTCAGCCCCCATGCCACGAGTGCTGGGGTGTTCGGGATAAACTTGAGCACTCTTGTTCCCATTTTTGGGTCCATCTAGGGAGGCTCTCAACACAACGAACAAGGCAATCGGACTTATAATGCTTGAACACTCTCACTTAGCCATAGAATTCTATAATTTTAAATTTTGGCGAAGCCCCTAGTGTCGGAAGACCGAGTTCGGGGCGCTATCCACGCCTGGGCCGGACACTATCCGGTTCTTCGCTCTAAGCGGCGTAAGTCTTTAGGGACTCGAAAATACCTCTCGAACAGTGACCAGCTCTCGCCTTATCATGACAGTCAGTTTTACCTTTCTCCACTGAGGCGCTCGCCCAGCTCAACCGGGGCGCAATCGCAGTGGTTCTCCTAGTGCTACCTTAGCCAACGGAACGGAATGTAAGGTACCAAAACATGGGAGCCGGGCAATCCCAACTATTTACCGAAGACATGATCCGGAGCCGATGCATATAGTGCTATAAGTTCGGGGTGCCGCACTTGTGAAAGTGTTCGGACTTCACACCATAATGCAGGGAACATAAGCCCCTGGTGGATTCGACCGTACCAAATTGTAGGGATGCAAGATGTCATAAATGAACATATATATATAAAGGAATGCAATTATAAGATAAAAAGTAATGCATTGTTTATTCAGGGAATTCTGCCATGAGTGCAGAACGATACAAATAGTGCGGTAAGCAAGGGAGTGGACTATTTTAAACATGTCCCCCTCCAGGGGTGGGCTGCGGAAATGCTGTAATAAACAGTTTTAATGCTCGTAATGGAGACCACCTGAGTGTTCGTCGTAGCCCTTGTTCCTCCCTGGCTGTTGTATCGTGAGTTCGGCCGATCTACTGCCGGACAGGGCCTCTTGTAAACGAAGTCCTGTGGATAAAATAAAATAAAAGAAGGAAAAGAAAAAGAGTGACACACTTAGGAGCCCCTGGTGTGGTTGAGCCGCACTCTGGGCCTGTCGTGGTCGTGCCCCTCCCCCTATGCCCAAGGTATCTCTAGAGCGTAATGATGTACGCGAAAAGCTGGCCTTGCAATCATGCTAGGGCTGGGGTTGGGGCCGGATTGCTACGCGTGCTCGGAACGTGCCAGGTGGTCTTGATGTATGTTGCTCCGGGCGCGTTTAATCATGTCCGGTCTTTTAACGGCCGGACTCGAAAATTGCCTTAAGAGGCTGCTCTGTACTTCTGCCGCGAGAGCCGCTGTGTGTTCCTCCGTTCGGAGGGAGCGTTCAGTGTTTCCGTTGACCGTGATGACCCCACGAGGGCCTGGCATCTTGAGCTTGAGGTATGCATAATGCGGCACCGCGTTGAACCTTGCAAAGGCGGTTCATCCGAGCAGGGCGTGATAGCCACTGCGGAACGGGACTATGTCGAAGATTAACTCCTCGCTTCGGAAATTATCGGGGATCCGAAGACCACTTCCAGTGTGACCGAGCCTGTATAATTGGCCTCGACACCTGGTATGATGCCCTTGAAGGTCGTCTTTGTAGGTTTAATCCTTGAGGGGTCTATGCCCATCTTGCACACTGTATCCTGATAAAGCAGGTTCAGGTTGTTGCCGCCATCCATTAGGACTCTAGTGAGGTGAAATCCATCGACGATTGGGTCTAGAACCAATGCGGCGAATCCGCCATGGCGGATACTGGTGGGGTGGTCCCTTCGATCAAAAGTGATCGGGCAAGAGGACCATGGATTGAACTTCGGGGCGACTGGCTCCATCGCATATACGTCCCGAAGTGCACGCTTCCGCTCCCTCTTGGGTATGTGGGTTGCGTATATCATATTTACCGTCCGCACTTGTGGAGGGAAACCCTTCTGTCCTCTACTGTTCGGCGGCCGGGTCTCCTCCTCGTCGTCGCTATGCAGCCCCTTGTCATTGTCTTCGGCAATTAACTTGCCTGCCTGCTTGAATACCCAACAATCTATGTTGGTGTGGTTAGCTGGCTTTTCGGGGGTGCCATGTATCTGGCAAGAGCGGTCGAGTATTCGGTCCAAATTGGACGGACCCGGAGTGGTCCTTTTGAATGGCTTCTTCCGTTGACCGGGTTTAGAGCCTCTGAATCCGGCGTTAACTGCCGTATCCTCATTCTTATCGCCGTTAATGCGGCGTTTGTTTTTGTTTCGACGTGACCTGCCATTGTGGTCCTTAGTATCCGGACTGCCAGCATTTTTGCTGAGGTTGTTGCTGCGAGCTAGCCAGCTGTCCTCTCCCGCACAGAAGCGGGTCATGAGTGATGTGAGGGCTGCCATGGATTTCGGCTTTTCCTGTCCTAGGTGCCGGGCCAGCCATTCGTCGCGGATGTTATGTTTGAAGGCTGCGAGGGCCTCTGCATCCGGACAGTCAACGATTTGATTTTTCTTTGTTAAGAACCGTGTCCAGAACTGTCTGGCCGATTCATCTGGCTGCTGAATTATGTGGCGTAGGTCATGGGCGTCTGGTGGTCGCACATATGTGCCCTGGAAGTTATCGAGGAATGCGGCTTCCAGGTCCTCCCAACACCCAATTGACTCTGCTGGCAAGCTGTTAAGCCAATGCCGAGCTGGTCCTTTAAGCTTGAGTGGGAGGTACTTGATGGCGTGGAGATCGTCGCCGCGGGCCATATGTATGTGAAGGAGATAATCTTCGATCCAAACCGCGGGGTCTGTTGTGCCATCATAAGATTCAATGTTCACGGGTTTAAACGCTTCAGGGATTTGATGATCCATTACTTCGTCTGTGAAGCATAGTGGGTGTGCGGCGCCTCTATATTGAGCAATATCGCGACGTAGCTCGAGAGAGCATTGTCTGCTGTGTTTGGCCCGGCCGGAGTTGCTATATCCGGTGCGACGGTGGTCGTCGTGGGTCGTGGGGCGCCCACGTGATCCATAGATAGATCTGGATTGTCTTGCCTTGTCCTCCAATATATCCCGCAAGTCCGGCGCATTCCCCTGTGGCTTCGTACTTTTCGAGCGGTGCCGGGGTACGGTCTTGATGGAGGGCCTAGATGCCTCCCTGTCGCGACCACATGGTGGTCGGTCTGCCGTATTGTGCGCTGGTGATGAAGGTTTGTATGCTTCCTCCTCTATTCGGGGGAGCAACTTGCATTTTGGGTAGCTTTTGGAGGGGCGTTCGAGTTCATACTCTTCGGTCGCAAGGACCTCGGTCCATCTGTCGGCCAGCAGGTCTTGATCAGCTTGAAGCTGTTGCTGCTTTTTCTTTAGGTTGTTCGTCGTGGCCATTAGCCTGCGTTTAAAATGCTCTTGTTCGACGGGATCCTCGGGCACGATGAATTCGTCGTCATTGAGGCTTGCCTCGTCTTCGGAGGGAGGCATGTAATTTTCGTCCTCCTCGTCTGCCGCTCTCTCCTGAGGGCTGGCTACTCCGTCCTCCTGTGCTGAATCTTGCTGGAGGGGGTTGTCTTCGGCACTCTCTGGGGTGTTATTATCCCCGGTGCTGGAATCTCCATTCTTGCTGTGGCGGGATTTAGAGCGGCGCCCCTGACGTCGGCGCTTGGTCTGTTTCTTAGAGGAATCTGCCTCCGCTGCTTCTTCGCCGTCCCCATCCTTTGGGGTGTCCACCATGTATATGTCATATGACGAGGTGGTCTTCCAGTGCCCTGTAGGCGCTGGTTCTTGATCGTCTCCGGCATCGTCGTCCATACCGTCGATGTCTTCGGAGTAATAGTCTAGCATGTCGGTTAGATCATCGACAGTGGCTACAAAGTGGGTGGTGGGTGGGGTTTGAATTTCTTCGTCGTCCGCATCCCAACCGTCCTGACCGAAATCCGGCCAAGGTTCTCCTGATAACGAGAGGTGTTTTAGCGAATTTAGGATGTCGCCAAAAGGTGAGTGCTGAAAGATGTCCGCAGCGGTGAACTCCATGATCGACGCCCAATCGGATTCGATTGGCAGGGGCGCAGGAGGTTCGGAGTCCGGCAAGGAGTCCGGCGCCTCGGAGTCACGGGCTTTATGAGGGACAAGGTCAGTATTCGGCTCCATCGCCGTGGAAGTTGCAGCTCCCGAAGCGGTGTCCAGCCACCTATCCTCAATCTGCATGGTCGGCTCCAAACTATGGGTCAGAGCGGACTTGTGTGCGGCCTCCAAGATACTGTCCGGCGGCAGAGCTAGATCATGCCCATCGTGACAGTGCGGCACGCTCGGCTGTGGCTCGACTCCATCGAAGATCAAGTCTCCGTGGATGTCAGCCGTGAAGTTTAGGCTTCCAAACCAGACCTGATGGCCAGGGGCGTAGCTTTCGATCTGCTCCAGATGGCCGAGTGAATTGGCCCGCAGTGCGAAGCCACCGAACACGAAGATCTGTCTGGGGAGAAAAGTCTCACCCTGGACAGCGTTGTTATTGATTGAAGAAGCCATCAAGCCTATCGGTGAAGACACAGAGGAACTCTCAATGAAAGCACCAATGTCGGTGTCAAAACCGGCGGATCTCGGGTAGGGGGTCCCGAACTGTGCGTCTAGGCGGATGGTAACAGGAGACAAGGGACACGATGTTTTTACCCAGGTTCGGGCCCTCTCGATGGAGGTAAAACCCTACTCCTGCTTGATTGATATTGATGATATGGGTAGTACAAGAGTGGGTCTACCACGAGATCAAGGAGGCTAAACCCTAGAAGCTAGCCTATGGTATGATTGTTGTAATGGTTGTGTGTCCTACGGATTACAACCCTCCGGTTTATATAGACACCGGAGAGGGCTAGGGTTACACAGAGTCGGTTACAATGGTAGGAGATCTACATATCCGTATCGCCAAGCTTGCCTTCCACGCCAAGGAAAGTCCCATCCGGACACGGGACGAAGTCTTCAATCTTGTATCTTCATAGTCTTGGAGTCCGGCTGACGATGATAGTCCGGCTGACCAGACACCCCCTAATCCAGGACTCCCTCAATCAGTCTTGATCTTGGGTAGGGTCTTCCGAGACGTCGATGCTGCAACTTTGGGCTGCTTTGAAGCCTTCTCAGTCGGCACAGGGGAAGAGGTCCGAGTACGCTTGGAAGTCTGTCCAGTCGGCTTAGCCACTTTGCCACGGATACTTGCTGGGTCATGCAGATGCTTGGAACGCCTTTTGATGCGAGGTGGTGACTCGACTTCTTCGTCACTACTTGAGTCCTTGCTTTCCTCCTCCTCTCCTCCTCCATCAGACTGCCAATCCATGCTTTCGCCTCCGCTTTCTTCTCCTTCCTGGTACTGCTCTTGCTCCCCGTTCAGCATTGAGTTTGTCTCTGTATAGATCTGTGAAGCAAAAGAGGTGAACAAAGGATGGTCAAATCAATAAGCAACTGCAAATTAGAATGAAAAACACTCGGAAATAAAGAATAGACCTGGTCTGGTTGATTGTTGGCGTTGAATGGTAAAACTCTTCCGGATCTCCTGGGTTATCCTTATTTCCTGTGATGCCTTGCACCCACTGCGCCACCGTCTTCTCATCAATGTCCTCCAGGTGGATCCGAGTGGAATCTTCAATCCCCGAGTACATCCACATCGAGTGATCACGAGCCTGGAGAGGCTGGATACGTCGACTGAGGAATATCTCGAGCAGATCCATACCAGTCACACCCTCATGGATCCGCTGAACTATTCGCTCCATCAACATGGTCACCTCCACCTTCTCTGCTAGAGTCACTTTCAAAGAAGTGGGTTTCTGGACTCGCTCCAGGGAAAAGGGAGGAAGCCAGTCGAATGACCAGGGTCGACTTGTCTTTGCAATAAAACCAACTCGACTGCCACCCTCTCACTAAGTCTGGGAGAGTCATCGCGGGAAAGGCACTCTTCCCCCTCATCTGGATACCTAAGCCCCACACATCTGGATCACCTGGGTTCTCTCCTCGCTCGGACTAGCTTTTTTCACAGTATGCGTGAAGATGTTCTTAAACAGACCCAGTGCGGTCGACAGCCCAAGAAATTCTCACACAGGGAGACAAAGGCAGCGAAGTACATGATTGTGTTGGGAGAGAAATGGTGGAGTTGAGCCCCAAAGAAGTTCAGAAAAGCACGGAAAAAGGGATGTGGGGGCAAAGAAAAACCGCGGTCGACGTGAGTGGCGAGTAAGACGCACTCACCCTCCTGAGGCTGCGGCTCAGTTTCCTACCCCGGGAGCCTCCAGGAACCATGCTCAATCAGCCTGCTCTCAGCCAGATCTTGCAAGTCCTCCAGCTCGATTGTGGACTGGATCCAGTCGCCCTGAACCCAGCCGCGTGGCAAGGCGGATCTCGACGATGACCCGCTCCTACCGGTCTTCTTCCCCTTCCCCTTCGCCGCCCCCTTCTTTGCGCGCTTCAGCGCCACCGTCTTGTCCTTCGCCATCACAGCAAGAGGCGCACTGGCTGGAGGCGGCATCGAGAGCGGAAGCGGTAGCGGTGGAGAAGCAAAGGAGGAAGAAGGAGAAATTGGGGCGCATTGTGCAAAATTCCCCAACCCAACGCCTTATATGGAGTCATTACCGAGTAACTAACTGCTGGGCCTGGGCAATCCTATCAAATCCCGCAACTGTCGCCCGCTTGGTACATGGCGAAAAAGGTGGCGCGGAGATCGAGGCGCCTCTGCCTAATCCATCCCGATTACTGCGGCCTACTCCGTCTCGCGCGCTTCCCATAATTTTGAATCCCGCAAGATTTGGGAGCAGCAGAGCAGTCTGTCGGACTAAATATTTTTTCCATATCAACACTCGAAGCTTATCAGCAAAGTTCACTCAACTACTTTAGAATGGATCAAGGCGACTGAAAATGAAGTCAAAGTTGTCACATGGTTCATCAATCCAAGGAAAACGCTTTCGCATCATGTAACTCAACCGGAACCAACTTCAACTCCTTTTTCCACTCGAACCCTAAACCATTCGGGGGCTAATGATAGCGACATGTACCTAGGGTAGAGTCATAGGCCTGGCCTAGTCACCCTCCCCAAGGACATTACCCTAAAGTCAGAAGCATTCAAGGGATAACATCATCCACTCGACCAGAAGCATTCCACTCAGAAGATTCAATTTCACTCGACCATAGCAATAGTCACTCGACGACCAGAAGGTCTAAAGTCACTCTGTACAGCAGTGGTCAGGCATTTACTCGGTATAATTAATGGTCATTCATGTATCTTTATTGCTGGCATTACCAGTAACGCCCTATCTTTATGTACATTAAACCCTGTGTAACTGAGGGCCGGCGGGGTCTGGCGAACTCTATATAAGCCAGCCCCCTCCTCAGGGACAAGGGTTTGCACCCCTTGTAACTACACACACATAATCCAATCGACCGAGCTCCCGAGCACCGAGACGTAGGGCAATTAATTCCACTATGAAGGGCCTGAACTCGTAAATCTTGTGTGTACAACTTCACCATAGCTAGGATCTAGCCTCCTCATACCTACCCCCCATTCTACTGCCAGTCTTAGAACCACGACAGATACTTGAAGAAGATATCATAATGTAGAACATTGATTATAATTTGGGCTAATGTGTGGCTTTTGCGGCCCTGGGCTAAATACTTGTCATAATGTAGGGGGCGGGGCACTATACTTTGTGTGATAAACATGGTGTACGTTTGGAACATGGTTTAGATTTTGAATATTTAGTTAGTACATCAGATGTACTATTATTTGGAATCAACATCTAGTGTATTCGAAAGATTGAATTCGAGTTCATATGGTACACATAGTTCATATCTATCTCTATAGTAATCATGTGGTGTGTTGTGAAGGTAATACAGGAATGATAGTTGAAGTTGGCAACAATCATGATTGTAGATCCTTATTGAAATAGAGAAACGAATTCAAATTCAGTTTGAATTGAAGCGGTACTATAAACATTTGGAATGCATTAAAATGTTGGTATGAGTAGGTTACATGCATTATACAGCCAGCGAAAAAATTTAATTGGACATAACATGGATTCATACTCTCTCTTTGTGTAGCTTTGAATAGCATTTGTATAGTAAAATGGGACAAGACTCTCTCTTTGTGTGGTGTGAATAGTTTTTATTTATTTTTTCATTTTTTCGTTGAGGGAAGTGCGAATTGATTTGGTACATACAAGTACAATATTGCACGTTAGGCTTGTCCCAAAAATTCAACCCGTGCCTTGTTATATCCGGAAAATTCAGATATCGTGCTCCCAAAACTGGTGTCTTCACAACCGCGCCTTGCTATCCTGAAATTACAATGCGCACGAAAACTCCCTCCAGCTGCCAAATCCCGACATGCGAAATCCCCCTTCTAACCCTGAGCCAAAAGGGACGCTAGTTCAAATCGGTGGGGGTACTTTTGTAACACACCCTACATTTTGGACAAGCGTGTCCCTAAGTCATGGTTTCCCCCCTCCCATCGCCTCCTTTTCGCCATTCAAAATCCAGGTCTCCATAACCTCTCCACTCAAGCCGTGAAACCCCACCCTCCCTCATCCACCTCCCCAGATGAGGATCCGTCGTCCCGCCGGTTCAGACGCCCCATCCTCCAACTCCAAGGAGCTCCTCCGATGATCGCCTCGTCTATCACGGCTTCTCCATCCCCACAGTGCTGCCTTAACCTGCTCCAGCGGAACCGCAGCATCCACACCGACTCCTCAGACGAAGCAGAGGCCTACTTGGCGCCACCAAAGAGGTTGTACACTCATCGCATCGCACCTTCTCCTTAACTCGACCTCCCGGCCCCAACGGTGCTCCATCTCGCACCCCCATGGAGCGGATACATCGAAGCCAGCGCCGCGGGCGACATCTCCACGGCGGCTCTCCCAAGTGCGAGGCCCCTTCGGCGGTGGCGGCCATACCATCTAGATCTGTTGCTGCTGCTCCGGTTGTCGCTCGGTCGCTCATGCTGCTGCTGCTGCTCCGGCTCTCGCTCGCTCGCTCGTGCTGCTGCTCTCCCTCTCGCTCGTGCTACTGCTCTGCTCCGATTTAGCTACACTTCGGTCGACTGAATCAACTTTTGGGTCAGTCGATTTTCAGGGGGTGGTGGGTCTCACCGGAGTTAAGGAAGAACCACCTGCAGCGGAGAGGGGGCTCGCCGAAGAGGTACCCCACTATCTATCTTAGGGTTCTGGGTGGGGTGCTACTCGCCGGCGGTGGGGGCGTGGTGGTGGGG
>NC_041391.1:418546851-418582873 GCF_002162155.2 Triticum dicoccoides | reverse complement strand
GTGGGGATCGTCGAAGAAAAATCTTGGTGCGGGGGGGCTAGAGGGTTGGCCAGGGTGGCGGCGGACCGACAGTGGGGAGTTGTTTCAGGGTGGTGAGGCGGACCGGCAGTGGGGAGTTGTTTCGGGGCGGTGAGGCAGCGGCAAACCGGCGGTGGGGAGTTGTTTCGAGGCGGCGAGGCGGCGGTGGGGAGTTGTATCGGGGCGGCGCGGTGGCGAGGTGGCGCGGGGTTCGGCCGGTGGTGGCTGGCGGCTCAGGGGGGTGTAGGTTGAAGATGAACTGCAGGCCCTCCCTAAACTATCCCATGTGAAGTGCCTCTCTACTACCATTTCGTTTAGTTTCGACAGTAACATTCAGATTCCACAGTAAATTTCAGTTTTGACAGTTAAGTTCAGAGTCAACAGTTTTTACCTCATATGTTGTAGTCAGGTGGTTTTTGGTGATGTAAATCTTACATCTATCACTTTTTGGTAATGCATTTTACATCATCTATTGGACATGCTATTAGAATCCCACTTGAGATTAACGATGTTTGTCTTGTGCTACTTCAACCTTGACATCTTACGGCTCACCGGCGCTGCTCCAAGGACGGAACGATCCATCACAACAGAGAAGTGCCCTGGACGCCATCTACAGATTCCTCAGATCTTCCTTCACACCTCCGACAGCCACCTGTGCCTCAACTTCTTCAGCGACCAACCAATGATGCTAAGGTCGACACGGCTACGGCAAATAGGTTGTACACTTGTCGCATCACTTATTACTCTACATTCATGTCGATCCATTAGGGCTATTGTGGTTCAACGGAAAAACATTGCAATAGGAAATTTTCCTATGGCACTCTACTATTCAATTATTCATGCATTTTGTTGGAAGGAATGGAGCAAAACATCCACCTGGACCTACTTTTCAAAATCCTATGCATGAAAACAAGAACAAGTGCATTAATGGCAGAATAACATTCTAACTGTACACGCGTTCATATGGTTTCACATTATTTTGGCCATGTTTCTTTGCATTCCTCTGCTCCTCCTTTTCCTGTGAACCAAACACCCAAGTTGACAGAAATCTTGTGTTCACAAATGCTCTGTTTCCCATGTGCATTCCTATCCTATTCTGGTGTTTTTCCTCCTATCCCTGCGTTTTTAGAATCATGCAAGCCAAATGAGCCCTTACAGAATTACTTCAGTTACAGGTAGGTGTCGAAGAAAACTTTGTGTGGTTTGTCTTGCTCCTGCCGCAACGTCATCCACCTCACCTGAGCTGCTCCATCGACAGAAGCATCCACCAAACCAGACATCACGACTTCTGACCATCTTTCACCGCCTCAGATCTCCTTCCTTGCCGCCGGCACCCACCGCAACGGCATCACCATCATCGAGTCAGCAGATCAACCAGAGGAGTACATGGGTCCACAAGAGAGGTCGCACTCTTTTGTTTCTGCTTATGTTATGCATTGCTTAATATTACCTGCTACTTTATTGTCATGTTCACCTCTTAGGCTCCAAGTCTGGTCCAAATTAATGTTCAAACTTGAGTTCTAAATTAGTTGTGGGGCACATATCGAGGCAGCAATGAATAGTATCTCTGTCTAATATCTGGTTCACCTGGGGTATGCCTATGCTATTCATCTTGGGTGGGAAACCAATAGTAAAGCAATCATCATATTTATTTTTTATTAAATTAAAGCAATCATCACCCTGCTATCATTATTTTTGGATCCATCCACTGGTTGTTACCATTACTATAGATTGTTACCATTACTCTAGATTTCTGCATGCTCTCCTTACATAATCTTACTATATTGTTTTTGTATGCATGTCAGATATTGTACACAGTCATGCTGAACATGTAGAGAAAAAGAGAAGAGTTTTGCGCGGCAATACAATGTCATGCAGACATTGATCCATGGTAGGTTCAATGGCAACCCCCCCCTCTCCAGATTGTAATCCAGAGGAAGATATCTGTTCTGAGGCGGATTCAGACGCAGCTGACCACTCCTATTTACCCCCCAAGATGTTTTCTCTAACTTGGCATGATGATGTTAGTCATATCATGCATATGTTGCCTTGCAGTGCCTACTTTCGACATCGTATATGTCACCTTTTTCTGTAATGCCACTTGTTTAGTTCAATATCATATATGGGAATTATGCAATGCCATCCTGTTTAACGAGGCATCATATATTTGAATGATATCTGGCCCATCCTTTTCTTCATTAAATTTCCACTTGTCGACAATGTTTGTACATTAAACTACTCTTCCTGTGAATCAGCCATTTGAGTGGGTGATGGAAAAATCTGGAGTGAAAACAGGGCCTTCAGAGCAGACAGTGCTACCTGTCAAAGCAGATCTCTTGCTGGGTCCCGATAGCTCCTTAGAGATGGATTCAGAGACAGATGACCAGTCCTATTCCCCCGCCGAGGTGTATGCTCTAACTTGGCATGGTTCTACTGCTCATATCATGCATATGGTGTCTTGCATTGCATAGTTTAGACATCATATACACAATATTCAACACCATGTTCTTAGTTCAGACATCATATATGTGAATGCCCTCCACTTAGCATATAAATCACATATGTGAATTAAATCATGCGATCCCGGTTACTTAGATAACATGTATGTGAATTATGTCATGCGATCCTGTTTAGTTAGTCATCATATCTTTGAATTATGTTATGCTATGTTATCCAGCTTAGATAGACATCATATATGTGAAATTATGTCATGCTATCCATTTTAGTTAAACAATATACATGTCAATTATTTAATTCCCTCTTTTTTCCACACTATCTATTGCATATGTCTCTCATACAATGTCTGTACATTCAATTATGTTTCCTGTTTATCAGCCATTTGAATTGGAGCGGGTGATGGCAGTATCTAGTAGAGTAAAAACATGGTCTTCAAATAAAACAGTGCTACCTCTTGGTGGAGATAGCACCCTGGTTGTACATGCACGAGAACCAGCCCTACCACACATAACCCAGACTCTCACAGATTTTACCCCTTCTGCGATGGACAGAGAACCAGCTTCACCCAATCTAACCCCAACCCCAGCAGATAGTAACCCAGTTCCTGTTGACACAGCACCATCTCCACCACAGAGCTCCCAAACAAGAGTAGTTAGTAAGGCAGCTCCAGTGCCCAAAGTGCCAGTACTACCACGGCAAACCCCAACTCCACCAGTTAGTACACCTATTCCTGTGGAGGAAGCACAACCAGCCATTCAAGTTTAGCATCTATCGCATTTGATGTTGTTAAATCCTATGTGCGTATCTTCCCATCATGGAAATATTATACTGAGGATGAAGGAAAATGCCAGTTGCAGGTGTTTGTCCAGGAGTTATGTGTAAGTATTCATGGCAATTACTTTGCTTTGTCCCATACATTCTACCTCCATGATGGTTATAATACAGCAAATTTTCCCATTTTTCTCCATAGAGAAGGACCGATTTGCAAACTCGGGATGAGGTAACCTGTGCGAACACCTCTGCTATCTTCAAGAATGCTTGGTGGCAGTATTGGAATTACCTGAAGAAAAAGTACTTCATTGGCAAAGAAACTCATCAAATTCCCTTATGTTCTCCTGAGACACATTTACTAGACGATGACTGGGAACGCCTTGTTCTTTACTGGTACCGAACCAAGAATGTGGTAAGGTCTATCAGCCCATTTTATTTCAAGTACTATATGCTTGCGTCTTACTATACTCTGTTCATGTAGAACAAGTGCTTAAACCTGAAGAACAACTGTTCTCATTAATATTCCATTGCTATCGTGCATACTGCTTTGCTCTTGTATCATTGTATTTACTCATACAAACTTATTTTTAAATTGAACTATCCAATGGAAACTCCAATGGCACAACAGGTATGCTTACGCATGTTTCTTTAACAGGTTTGCTCTTATAAATAGCTCTATTGATTTCAATTTCAACTGTATATACAGTTGACTTCTTATATCATGCACATTACTAGCATCATAACAGGGGCAATAGTGTTGTTGTACATGTAGACCCATGGTACCCATATGAAATCTTGTTGTGCCATTTAGTTTCCCACGCTTTGTATTCTTTTAGTGTTGCTTTCTCTTGAACTGATATGATTTGAACCGTGTCTCTATTTTGATTTGGCAAGACAATGCAGTGACCATAGGACATAGATATATGTTTGTTTGATGCTTTTATAATGTACTACTTGGCAATAGAAGACTTGGTAGTTTAATCTTGTCCACCTTACTAATGAACTGGTTCACCGAAATGAGTTTCATATACTAGTACATGCTAAACATGTTATGTGTCTGCTTGTTTCTTCTTTTAGAATGCTAACAGAATATTGGGGAAGTGTGCCTTATTGAGCAATGATAAAGGAAGTAATGCAGATAAGGTTCAGGATTGTGAGACATCCTTGTTGGTCTCCAACAAAGCTGATAAAACAGCTAAGGAAAACTATCTTCAAGACAGTGAGGCAAACCCAAATTCCTGTCTTGGTTTACTGTTCGAGTTACTGGCCACTACCGCTTGCACAAGCTATTCAAACTCATTGTCTGAATCAGTTCAGTTTCTTGAGTCTCAACTACAAGCTGAAAGACATCGATCAGTTGTGCTGCGACAAGAAGCGGAAGGACTGCGGAAGTCCCTGGAGCATTTAGATGCATACTTTCTGGTGCAACAGCAAGCGTTGGAGGATTTTAGCGCCAAACAGAACAAAGCTAATAAGCTTTCTAAGCTTATTGGCAGCATGGTGGATACCCAGGATAACGTTTCTTGAGCACTTCTAAAGTTGTTTCAGTTATGGACTTGTTTTGCTACTGCATTTATTTGCACTGGTGGCCAATTTTGACAGCCGGTGTATGTAATATGTTGCTTTGTTCCCTATATTTGCATTGGTGGCGAACTTTGATGCCCAGTGGATGTAATATGTGTAATAGCTGTAATAGGCTAGTGTTAGTTGCTTGCTTATTTATTTCCTTATTGTCTTGTTTAGTTGTTTGCTTGTAGTCACTACAGTTCTTTTTCCGCGTTTTTTTAGTGGCCACAATAACCTAGTTTTGGTAACTTTTTTAGTGGCCGCGTTTTGGTAACTAGGCCACAATAATCATGGCAACACACAGACTGTTGTAACCATGGGCCTCCTGCAGGCCGTAGGATCCATGGGCCTTCTACGGGCCATAGGATCCATTGGTCTTCTACGGGCCGTAGGATCCATGGGCCTTCTATGGGGCATATAATCATTTCACCAAACATGGGTCGTACTATTCATGGACCATAACGGGCCATTAATAGGCCGTATTTGATAATGCTATGAAAATAGCCCAACGGGTTAACGGGCCACAAATGGGCCGAATGTAACCACAAGCTGTATTTGGCCCACAAATGGAACAGGCCAGTAACAGACCATATCTAACCGAATTCTAGAAATGAGCCCAAGGATAAATGGGCCCTTAGAAGGCCGAAAGTTAACACGGGCTGGAAACGGCCGGCCGACGGAATAATGGGTCGCTAATGGGTATAAAGCGATACACTTACCATTGTGGGCCAGTTTCATCCCGGGCCTTTAATGGGCCGAGAGTTACAAAGGGCCTCATATGAGCCGAAAGACATCATGGGCCATACATGGGCCAGAAGTTACAACGGGCTGGAATCATATTGGACGGCCCAGATGAAGCTACTGGGCTTAATTTTGATAGGTCATAACGAGCCGGTAGTAAGTGGGTCGTAAATGGGCTATATACGATCAGGTCGTTAACGGGCTTTCCATGGGCCGGTGATGTCTACTACACAACCTTCTTCTTGTAGACGTTATTGGGCCTGCAAGTGCACAGGTTTGTAGGACAGTAGCAAATTTCCCTCAAGTGGATGACCTAAGGTTTATCAATCCGTAGGAGGCGTAGGATGAAGATGGTCTCTCTCAAACAACCCTGCAACCAAATAACAAAAAGTCTCTTGTGTCCCCAACACACCCAATACAATGGTAAATTGTATAGTTGCACTAGTTCGGTGAAGAGATGAAGATACAAGTGCAAAATAGATGGTAGATATAGGTTTTTGTAATCTGAAATAACAAAAACAGCAAGGTAACGAGCGATAAAAGTGGGCGTAAACGGTATTGCAATGATAGGAAACAAGGCCTAGGGTTCATACTTTCACTAGTGTAAGTTCTCTCAACAATAATAACATAGATAGAACATATGACAAGCCCTCAACATGCAACAAAGAGTCACTCCAAAGCCACTAATAGCGGGGAACAAACGTAGAGATTATGGTCGGGTACGAAACCACCACAAAGCTATTCTTTTGGATCGATCTATAAAAGATTTCATACTAGAATATCACCTTAAGATACAAATAAACCAAAACCCTAATGTCACCTAGATACTCCATTGTAACCTCAAGTATCCGTGGGCATGATTATACGATATGCATCACACAATCTCAGATTCATCCAACCAACATAAAAGTACTTCAAAGAGTGCCCCAAAGTTTCTACCGGAGAGTCAAGAACGTGTGCCAACCCCTATGCACTGGTTCCCAAGTGTCACGAAACCCGCAAGTTGATCACCAAAACATACATCAAGTGGCACATGATATCCCATTGTCACCATAGATAATCACGGCAAGACATACATCAAGTGTTCTCATAAAGACTCAATCCGATAAGAAAACTTCAAAGGGGAAACTCAATTCATCACAAGAGAGTAGAGGGGGAGAAACATCATAAGATCCAACTACAATAGCAAAGCTCGGGATACATCAAGATTGTGCCATCGAGGAACACGAGAGAGAACACGAGAGAGAGAGAGAGATCAAACACATAGCTACTGGTACATACCCTCAACCCCGAGGGTGGACTACTCCCTCCTCATCATGGATAGCGCCGGGATGATGAAGATGGCCTCTAGTGATGGGATCCCCCTCCGGCAGGGTGCCGAAACAGGGTCCCGATTGGTTTTTGGTGGCTACAGAGGCTTGCGGCGGCGGAACTCCCGATCTATCTTCCGTTCTGGAAGTTTTAGGGTATATTGGTATATATAGGAGCAGGGGGTACGTCGGTGGAGCTACGGGGGCCCCACGCGGCAGGGGGGCACGCCCGGGGGGTGGGCGCACCCCCCACCCTCATGAGCATCTCCTGTATCTTCTGACATGGGGTCCAAGTCCATCAGGTGGGTTTCCTTCCAAAAATAACTTCTCCAGTTGATTTCGTTCCGTTTTGACTCTTTCTGATATTCCTTTTCCTCAAAACACTGAAATAGGCATAAAACAGCAAATCTGGGCTGGGCCTCCGGTGCTAGTCCCAAAAACAATATAAAAGTGGATAATAAAGCCCAATATTGCCTAAAACAGTAGATAAAGTAGCATGGAGCAACCAAAAATTATAGATACATTGGACATGTATCAAGCATCCCCAAGCTTAATTCCTGCTCGTCCTCGAGTAGGTAAATGATAAAAAAGAATTTTTTATGCGGAGTGATACTTTGGCATAATTTCAATGTAAATCTTCTTAATTGTGATATGAATATTCAGATCCGAAACATTCAAGACAAAAGTTCATATTGAGACAAAAATAATAATACTTCAAGCATACTAATCAAAGCAATCATGTCTTCTCAAAACAACATGGCCAAAGAAAGTTCATCCCTACAAAATCATATAGTTAGGCTATGCTTCATTTTAGTCACACAAAGATGTTCCCAACTTCTATACCCCCGATGACAAGCCAAGCAATTGTTTCATACTTAAATAATCTCAAACTTTTTCAACCTTCTCGCAATACATGTGCGTGAGCCATGGATATAGCACTATGGGTGGAATAGAATATGATGATGGGGATTGTGTGGAGAAGACAAAAAAGGAGAAATTCTCACATCAACTAGGCGTATCAACGGGCTATGGAGATGCCCATCAATAGATATCGATGTGAGTGAGTAGGGATTGCCATGCAACGGATGCACTAGAGCTATGAATGCTCAACAAAAGAAAACTAGTGGGTGTGCATCCAACTCGCTTGCTCACGAAGACCTAGGGCATTTGAGGAATTCCATCGTAGGAATATACAAGCCAAGTTCTATAATGAAAAAATTCCCACTAGTATGAAAAGACAACTTATGAGACTCACTACATGAAGAACAAGGTGCTACTTTGAAGCACAATATATGAGACTCACTACATGAGGAACAAGGTGCTACTTTGAAGCACAAGTGTGGAAAAAGAGATAGTAGCATTGCCCTTTTCTTTTCTTTTTATTTTTTTTTATTTTCTTTTTTTAGGCCTTTCTTTTTTTTGGGCAATGCTCTAATAATGATGATCATCACACTTCTATTGATTACAACATAAGGATTACAACTCGAAATTTAGAACAAGATATGACTCTATATGAATGCCTCCGGCGGTGTACCGGGATGGTGCAATGAATCAAGAGTGACATGTATGAAAAATAATGCATGGTGGCTTTGCCACAAATACGATGTCAACTACATGATCATGCAATGGCAATATAACAAAAGTAATGTATGTCATGAATATGATGATGGAAGTTGCATGGCAATATATCTCGGAATGGCTATGGAAATGCCATGATAGGTAGGTATGGTGGCTGTTTTGAGGAAGATATAAGGAGGTTTATGTGTGATAGAGCGTATCGTATCACGGGGATTGGATGCACCGGTGAAGTTTGCACCGACTCTCAAGGTGACAAAGGGCAATGCACGGTACCGAAGAGGCTAGCAATGGCAGAAAGGTAAAAGTGCGTATAATCCATGGACTCAACATTAGTCAAAAGAACTCATATACTTATTGCAAAAAATTTAGAAGTCATCAAAAATTCAAGTACTACGTGCATGCTCCTAGGGGGATAGATTGGTAGGAAAAGACCATCGCTCGTCCCCGACCGCCACTCATAAGGATGCACAAGCCAGGTACACTTCATGTTTCAAATTTTTTACATAACTTTAACCATACGTGCATGCTACTGGACTTGCAAACTTCAACACAAGTATTTCTCAAATTCACAATTACTCAACTAGCACGACTTTGATATTATCACCTCCATATCTCAAAACAATTATCAAGCATCAAACTTATCTTAGTATTCAATTACCTCAAAAGAAAGTTTCACATATCTTGAACACCAAGTATATTAACATTAAGCAAACTACCATGCTATTAATGACTCTCAAAATAATATAAGTGAAGCATGTGAGTTCATCTATTTCTTCAAAATAAAACTACCACCATGCTCTAAAAGATATAAGTGAAGCACTAGAGCAAATGACAAACTACTCCGAAAGATATAAGTGAAGATCAATGAGTAGTCGAATAATTATGCAACTATGTGAAGACTCTCCCATTTAATAATTTCAGATCTTGATACTTTATTCAAAAAGCAAGCAAAGCTAAAGAAAACTTCAATGCAAGGATAGCACAACTCATGTGAAGAAGCAAAAACTTAGGCTCAACCGATACTAACCGATAGTTGTTGAAGAAGAAAGGTGGGATGCCTACCGGGGCATCCCCAATCTTAGATGCTTGAGACTTCTTGAAATATTATCTTGGGGTGCCTTGGGAATCCCCAAGCTTGAACTTTTGTGTCTCCTTAATTCATCCCATATCATGGTTTCTCTTTTTATCAAAAGCTTCATTCACAACAAACTCAGCAAGAACTCGTGAGATAGGTTAGTATAAACCAATGCAAAACCTTATCATTTTCTACTGTAACAAATCACTAAAATTATTATTCAACATTGAATACTAAATGCCTCTGCATATTTAATACTCCTATCCTCAAATAGAATCATTAAACAAACAAACATATGCAAACAATGCAAACATAACAGCAACCTGCCAAAACAGTACAGTCTGTAAAGAATGCACGAGTATCCATACTTTCCTAACTCCAAAAATTATGAACTAAAATTCCCACTGCAATGAATTTATCAGATCTCAATATGCAAAAAGATTCAACATTATACCACTCTCTGACTTTTCTAGGGTATGTTTGCAACAGCGGTAAACTTTCTATTTTTCAAACAGCAACATGTATACTAGCAAAATAAGCATGGCAAAGGCTATCCTTGGCTTCCTTATTGAAAATAAAGATGCAAAACATTATTCTAACTAACATCAAGCAAAAACTAACAAAAGGAAATGACGCCCCAAGCAAAACACATATCATGTGGCGAATAAAAATATAGCTCCAAGTAAAGTTACCGATAGACGAAGACGAAAGAGGGGATGCCTTCCGGGGCATACCCAAGCTTAGTTGCTTGGTTGTCCTTGAATATTACCTTGGGGTGCCTTGGGAATCCCCAATCTTAGGCTCTTGCCACTCCTTATTCCATAGTCCATCGAATCTTTACTCAAAACTTGAAAACTTCAACCACGCAAAACTCAACACAAAACTCGTAAGCTCCGTTAGTATAAGAAAATAAAACCACCACTTAGGTACTGTAATGAACTCATTCTAAATTCATATTGGTGTAATATCTACTTTACTACAACTTATCTATGGTTCATACCCTCCGATACTACTCATAGATTCATCAAAATAAGCAAACAACACATAGAAAACAGAATCTGTCAAAAACAGAACAGTCTGTAGTAATCTGTATAAAACTTATACTTCTGGAACTCCAAAAATTACGAAATAAATTGCTGGACCTGAGTAATTTGTCTATTAATCATCTGCAAAAATAATCAACCTAAAAGCACTCTCCAGTAAGAAATGGCAGCTAATCTTGTGAGCGCTAAAGTTTCTGTTTTTCACAGCAAGATCATATAAACTTCACCCAAGTCTTCCCAAAGGTTCTACTTGGCACTTTATTGAAACAAAAGCTATAAAACATGATTACTACAGTAGCATAATCATGTGGACACATAAAAACAGTAAGGATAAATATTGGGTTGTCTCCCAACAAGCGCTTTTCTTTAATGCCTTTTAGCTAAGCATGATGATGACAATGATGCTCACAAAAAAGATAAGAATTGAAACATAACGGGAGCATCATGAAGCATATGACTAGCACATTTTAGTCTAACCCACTTCCTATGCATAGGGATTTTGTGAGCAAATAACTTATGGGAACAATAATCAACTAGCATAGGATGGCACAACAAGCATAACTTCAAGATTTTAAGCACATAGAGAGGAAACTTGACATTATTGCAATTCCTACAAGCATATGTTCCTCTCTCATAATAATTTTCAGTAGCATCATGAATGAATTCAATAATATAACTAGCACCTAAGACATTCTTTTCATGATCTACTAGCATAGAAATTTTACTACTCTCCTCATAAGCAAACTTCTTCTTTATGGCATACGTATCATCACAATAATCATCATAGGTAGGAGGCATGCTATCATCATAGTAAATTTGCTCATCAAAGCTTGGGGGACAAAAAATATCATCTCCATCAAACATAGCTTCCCCAAGCTTGTGGCTTTGCATATCATTAGAATCATGGATATTCAAGGAATTCATACTAACAACATTGCAATCATGCTCATCATTCAAAGATTTAGTGCCAAACAATTTAGAGATTTCTTCTTCTAGCACTTGAGCACAATTATCCTTTCCATCATACTCACGGAAGATATTAAAAAGATGAAGCGTATGAGACAAACTCAATTCCATTTTTTTTTGTAGTTTTCTTTCATAAACTAAACTAGTGCTAAAACAAGAAACAAAAAGATTCGATTGCAAGATCTAAAGATATACCTTCAAGCACTCACCTCGCCAAAAAAGAGCTTAGTGACGGAGTGTGAGTACCCTTTACCTAGCCTCCCCGGCAACGGCACCAGAAAAGAGCTTGATGTCTACTACACAACCTTCTTCTTGTAGACGTTGTTGGGCCTGGAAGTGCACAGGTTTGTAGGACTGTCGGGGGTTGGGTGCGACATATGCCAAAGGATGGCTTATCATGGTGGGGACGAGTAGAACATCGCTGGGGCCTGGAAACGGGATGAGGCGAAGATATGCACGCCGGCGGATCTTACCCAGCTTCAGGGCTCTCCGAGGAGATAACACCCCTACTGCTGCTCTGCGGGGTCTCCGCGTGATCACTAAGGCAAAGTGAGTACAAGGTTGCTCCTTGAGCTATTTCTGGAGGTAGGAGAAGGCAAGGCTAGCTCTCTCCTTCCTATATGATCTGGTCTAGTGCTAATGGATTCGAACCCTTTGCATGGGTGCCCTGGGGGTTTATATAGGCCTACCCCCCAGGGGTACAATGGTAAAACTGGCTGGGCGCGGGTCCCAGACGTCTGTCTCTGAGGGCGCCGTATTCTCCGCCAACTACTGGGTCCCGCCGACTGGTGGGTCCCGCCGACTTGCCTGGTACGGGGCCGACAGCCCTTGTCCGCCGCGGGCGGGTCTTGCCGGCTGCGGATTACTGTAGCCGTGCTTCTAATGACGCTGGCTTGGTCATGGGGTCATGGCAACAGTGTCGCGCCTGACGCGCGATCACTGTTGCCATTCCCCGTCATGTCTGGTTAATGGCGCGTGGGGCCCGTGGGATGGGCCAGCCGACTCTTGGGGGCCGACTCCCAACGGGTCCGTCTTATGGCGCTCTTGCCGTCTTCTGTACTCCCGCTGATTGGTGGGACCCGCCGTCTCTGGGTCGTATAGACAGGCCATCGTGGGCACAGGGCTCCGCCCCCAAGGGCTGATGTCAGGGCTGGCATGGCAACAGTGCCGCGCCGGACGGAGATCTCCGTTGGTACGGCGCACTGTGGCCATGCCTACCCTCAATAAACGGGGTGGTTGGAGTTGCAGGCCGACTCCCTATAGCCGGCCTCTTCGGAAGTCGACGGCCAGGAGTCGGCTTATCTTGGAGTCGCCTCTGGGACTCGGCCTATCTTGGAGACCTCTGGGACTCGGCTTATCTGGAGTCGCCTCTGGGACTCGGCTTATCTTGGAGTCGTCTATGGGACTCGGCTTATCTTGGAGTCGCCTCTGGGACTCGGCTTATCTTGGAGTCGCCTCTGGGACTCGAGGGGCGCAGCCTGCCCTGATGTCTTGAAAGGTTCTGGGACTCGGGTTAGCCTACCCGTGGCCCATTACTCCGACAGTAGTCCCCGAAGCTGGTGAGACTTCGAGGGTGATACGTCGTGGGGCCTCAACAGTTTCATTCTTCTGGTGGCGGAATCTGGGCCTTGCTTGCCGTCTTCCTTCAGGCCGACTATCTGGAGTCGGACTTGTAGAGGGCCGTCTTGCCCCCTAAGGAGTTTGAAAGTCGCGGCGGGAACCAGGCGGCGTGCCTGATACGCTTCCCCGCGGTCGCCCGCTGCGGACCCGTCGCGCGGCACCACGCGGCAGGGACAGTCTGCCCACCCACACGCGCGACGGGATGGGCCGTCAGGCGGGGCCTGCCACTACCGCGCCTCGGCACACGAATGGATCCGTTGCGGCCGTGCGGACGGTTGGGGTTCCCACGTCATTACTGCACGCAGTAACTTCGTGGGGTAAATCGCGGGGGGCATGGGGTCCCATGCGCAGTTAATCCCACGCCCGTCCCATTGGCTTCCCAGCCCACGAGGCTATAAGTAGGTGGGGGGAGGGGGCGGCAAAGCACGCGCGCCCATCTTCCCTGCTCCCCCGCCTCCTCTTGCTTCTTCTTCCTCTTGCCGTCGTCGCACCAAACCATGCCGCGCCCGCAGCGATGAGCTCTTCCTCCGCCGCCGCGGCTCCTGCCGTGCGCTCTGGCGTGTGGGACGGCTCCGAGGTGGACGACAACCTCATCGAGCTCCTCCGTAAGACGCGTCGGCTCCCCGGCGCGAACCTAGTGCGAGCCCGTGCCGTGCCGGCGAGGGAGATAACGCCGGCGCCGGAGGAGGGCGAGCGGGTCATATTCTGCTCGCACCTCATGCGCGGCCTAGGGCTGCCGGCGAGCGGTTTCTTCCGCTCCTTCTTGGAGTTCAACGGGCTCCAGCCGCACCACCTCACTCTGAACACGGTGGTGCTGCTGGCCGCCTTTGCCACCCTGTGCGAGGGCTTCCTCGGTGTTCTCCCCACCATCGAGCTGTGGGGAGAATACTTCCAATCCAAGCTCGGCACGCACGTCGCCGGCGTGCCGGCCCAGTGCGGTGCCTTCATCGCGATGCGGAGATCAACAGCTGACAATCCATTTCCCTCCATCCCGCTGATCAAGTCGGTGAAGATGTGGCAGCGGTCCTATTTTTACGTGAAGAATGTCGCCCCCAAAGGCGACTGGGTCAACCTGCCGCCCTACAAAGCCGGCGCGCCGACTGGGAGGCTCCCCAGCTGGTCCCACCGGGTCAAGACGCTGACACCCGCAGGCGCCGCCGCCGTCGTGCGACTCCGAGTGCTGACGTAGTCGGAGGGTCTGTCCGGGGCCGACTTGCTGGCCGCCTTTGTGGCGCACTGAGTCCTCCCTCTCCAAGGCCGACCTCATCTGATCAGTCAGATGAGCGACCATCGGGACCCGAGTCGGATGTGCACCAGGGACATGCCCCACGCAGAAGTGGCGAACATGGTGAACCACATCGCGAACTGCGAACTCGCGGCGGATTGGCAATTCGGCAAAGAGCCGTACTCGCGCGCCAACCCCCCGCCTGTGGTAAGTCGTATCTCTTGTTCCTCTGTTTTCTTTTGCAGCCGAATCCGACTTCTGATCTTCTTGGTTTCTTCGAGTCAGAACCCCCTCATGCAGCCTTCAGCCAGCGCCACTGGACCGCCCCGAGAGTTCGTCCCCGACCGAGCGGAGAGCAACGTCGACGACCCCGACTTGGGGGCGGCGGCGATGAAGACCGGCACCGAAGGAGGAGGAGGAGGAGCGGGAGGCGGCTTCAGGCCCTCGGCCACCTTCGCCGACTGGCCTGATGACGACGCCAAAGGGGAAGTCGCCCCGCGCCACCAATCGAAGGTCGGCCAGCCAGGCGCGAGTTCCTCCACCGGCTTGGCCGGTCAAGTCGGCGCGAAGAAGCGCCGGGCCAACCGCTTCCACAAGGAAGTAAAAAGGCTGCCACTCATCTCTGCGTAAGTGCTCCGTCTTTGACTTGCTTTCTTCTGTCGAATCTTGTCATGATTTCTTACATGCCTTCTCCGCTTCAGGGCCCCCCTTTCCCTTGAGAGGGTCGCCGTCCCCTCCATCATGGGGTCGGCCGAGACGTCCACCAATAGTTGGCGGATTGACCCCGCCGCCGACCTCCGGGAGGCAACAGAGCGAAACGCGCAGGAGAAGCGCGACGAGGAGGAGGCCGACCGCCTGGAGAAGGCGCAGGCCGAGAAGGCGGTGGCCTCCGCCCAGAAGAAGCTGGAAGAGGCCGAAGCCACCATCGCGGCAAAACGGCGAGCTGAGGAGACCGCATACCGCCAATCGGCGTTGCTCATCATCCCGCTGAGCTCCGCACCACCGCCCCCGGAGTTCACGGGGAAGACTAGAGAAGCCGGCAGGGAGAACCCCATCATGGAGAAGGACGGCGGCAAGGCCTCCACGTCAGACACGGACGCGCCGCCACCGCCGCCTCCGCCGCCGTCTAGGAGCGCGCATGGTAAGCAGCCGCCGGGCCCGCCAGTGCCGCCGACTGAAAACGAGGCCGTGGCGAAGCTGCTCCTTCAAGTCACCTCGCCAGCGCGCCGCCGCCTTGAGAAGGCGATTTTGGTGCCACGCCCCTTGGAGGCCGGCGCCGCCAGCTCGGCCATCCCAGACGCCAAGGCGACAAGCGCCGCGCCTGTTGGGTGGGTGCGAGGAGGCGGCACCGGCCCGCTGAACCAGGAGCACCTGGACGTCTAGGCGAAGCTGTGAGCTGAGGGCGACGCCATCCAGAGCTGCACCAAGGCACATCTAGCGTCGTGAGCAGCCGTCCGGGTATGCTTTCTTCTTTAAACTTTGTTTTTCTTTGTGGGGGCGCGCCAGCGCACCCACTGGGTGTAGTCCCCGAGTTTCGGGCCGGCTGCTGAGCAGGCGGCCCGGAACTTCATCTGGCGAGTTCCCTATATTTATCTTTGTCTGAAATGCTTATTACAGGAGTATCACAACCTCTGCGTCACTGCCTTCAACCGCAATGTTGAGGAGCTGGGCAAGCGGACTGCCAACTTGTCAGAGAGCCGGAGTGAGTCCTTCTTCTTTTTCGCGGGGGTGCGCTGGCGCACCCGCGGGCTGTAGTCCCCGAGATTCGGGCCGACTGCTGAGCAGTCGGGCCGGATCTTCCCGGCGACCTTCTTTGTTGATGACTTAACGTCTTTTTCCTTTTTCGTTCTTCAGAGGCCAACGCCACTCTTCAGCAGTGGCTAGGCGAGGCCAATACCGCCTTGCGTGCCAAGGGGGAGGAGTGCAGCAAGCTCGCCACAGAGCGCGACCTGCTGGCTGCGCAGCTGGCGGAACAGAAGGAGCTGCTTAAGAAGGCACAGGACGAGGCAAAGAAGAGAGAGACTGCTCTCCTGGCCGAGTTCGAAAAAGAGCGCTCCTTCTGGACCGACAAGCAGGCGATGCTGACCTCCGGCTTCCATGAGATCGAAGAAATCGTCGACGGTGAGTTTCTTTGCTTTCTTTCTTTGAGCCGCTGACTGTAAGTGAGGCCAACTCCTGACTCTTTGTCTTGCTTCTTTTTGGCAGACTTCTTCCCTGGCCACTCGCAGGCGGTCACTCGAGCCATCGAGGCTGATCGCGAGGTGCGGAGGGCAAATGGCGCGGAGATCGCCACCAACGCCCCCCTGACCATCGATGAGCAGCTTCTGAGCATCGAGACTCGTCTGTGGCCGGCCCATCAGCTGCTGCGCCGACTTCAATGTGCCGGTGCCCAGGCGATTGTCGCCCTGTGGCTAGACATGCCGGTTCTGCGCACTCCCAGTCGGACTGCCGACTGGCTGGAGGTCACGGCTAGCCGTCTTGAGGCCTGGAAGGGTTCCTCGGCCCGGGCTGGAGTGCGCCGGGCCTTGGAATTTGTCAAGGCTTGGTATCTGGGGCTGGACCTGGACCGGCTGGCCGCGTTCCGGTCAGAGGCCCAGGCAGAGCTGGTGGCTGTGGAAGGAGCCCTCGTCGAGCGTGCGGTGGCGATTGCCGATTATACCAACACCAGCGTCTTCGTCCCTGAGCGGGCCGCAAACGGCGAGGAGGTGCCGCCGGAGTGGTTCGGGATGAACCCGGACTACGACGAGGACTCGGCGGAGGTGATCAGCTCCAGCACCGAGGAGGAAGGCGAGGCGGAGGACGGAGGCGAGACAGAGGCACCAGAAGACAGAGCGGGCGACCAGCCTCAGCTCGACCGCGCCTCCAGCAACGAGCCGCGTCCGACCGAGCCGGCTGCCACCGGAGATGATCAAGCCAAGACTGCCCAGCCGGCCGCCCCGGCGCCTGACACCGCTGTCTCCTCCGACCCTCCGAACTCGTCTACCGCTTCTTAGGCTGCCGTCTTGCCTTTATTTTATCGGCTTTAGTAGTCTTTGAAAAAACTTGTTAATTTTCACAATTCCACCCGCGGGGTGTATTTTGAACTTGGCCAAGGGCCTATGTTATGTAAATATTTATCTGAATTCTATCTTTCCTTGCTCATTGCTCTTTTGGCTTTTTTCCTTTGCCGCCTTCCCTCAGTCGCCGCCTTGCCAGACGGACAACCGCTCTGTGGACTGCCGCTGGGTCAAATGCTTGGCTACCTTAGGGAAGGCAAGTACTTGGCCATTTTTAGAGTCTTTTAACAAGTTGGATAGAAGGCGGCAAGAAGACTATTCAAGAGTTGGCTCTGCGAAGAGAGGTTGGAAGCCGGCTTGGGCTATGTTTATGCTTTGAGTCCTTAGCCATTTTTCGTGTGGGCTCCCATTCTTCCTTCCTCTCTGTCCACAAAACAGTCGCTCTGCGAACTGCAGCTTCTGGTAGGAG
Organism: Triticum dicoccoides; assembly: GCF_002162155.2. Taxonomy (NCBI): domain Eukaryota; kingdom Viridiplantae; phylum Streptophyta; class Magnoliopsida; order Poales; family Poaceae; genus Triticum; species Triticum dicoccoides. The sequence goes on along the minus strand of NC_041391.1, from coordinate 418,565,038 downwards.
ACGGTTTAGACACTGCACACTACTTGTCCGACTGCAGGAAGCATTTCATAGCGCAAGACGGTGAGTCCCTGGGCCGACTAGTCGAACCCGGTGCCAAGCGGCGTAACAAAGAGTAGCATACTCGAAGGCATAATTCTTATCATACAGATAACAAAAAAAAGGGCAGTCCCCGAGCTCGTCTCGGGGGGCCCGAAGTCTTGGTACTTTAATACAAAGGGTAGCGTGGTACATACTGCATCAACTGTAAAATCTTCGGAGAAGATTTGCGTTCCATGGCCGTTCTGACTCTTTGCCGGAGTCGTCCCTCTTGCGTGCTCGGGGCTTCTGGGCGTCGATCAAGTAGTAGGAGTCCTTGCCCAGCACTTTGCTGATGATGAAGGACCCTTCCCAAGGCGCCGACAGCTTGTGCTGGCCGGCTGTTCACTGGATCAGTCGGAGCACAAGGTCGCCCTCTTGGAAAGATCTCGGCCTGACCTTCCTATTGTAGTATCGGCGCAGGCTCTGCTTGTAGATGCTGGACCGGCTGAGTGCCAACAGCCGGCCCTCTTCCAGCAGGTCGACACCGTCTTGACGTGCTTCTTCTGCTTCCTCCTTGGTGTACATGGTGACTTGCGGAGAGTCGAACTCTATGTCCGTTGGGATGACGGCTTCAGCATCGTAGACGAGGAAGAAAGGCGTGAAGCCGGTTGACTTGTTTGGAGTCGTGCGCAGACTCCAGAGGACGGCTGGCAGCTCCTCAAGCCAGCAGCCGCCCGAACACTCGAGTGGTTCGACCAGTCGAGGCTTGATGCCAGATAGGATGAGGTTGTTTGCTCGCTCCACCTGGCCGTTTGACTGTGGATGGGCAACGGACGCTAAGTCCAGTCGGATGCCCTGCGTCGCGCAGAAATGGGCCAAGGCGCCTTTGGCAAAATTTGTGCCATTGTCGGTGATGATGCTGTGTGGTATGCCATACCGAATCATGATGTCGGAGATGAAAGTCACTGCAGTCGGACCATTCAACTTCTTGATGGGCTTTAATTCTATCCACTTGGTGAACTTGTCCACCGCGACAAGTAGATGAGTTAGGCCGCCTTGTGCCGTCTTGAATGGTCCCACCATGTCTAGGCCCCAAACCGCAAAGGGCCAGGCGATAGGGATGGTCTTGAGTGCAGAAGCCGGCTGAAGCGGCTTGGAGCGGAACTTCTGGCACCCCTTGCATTTTTGGACTAATTCCTTGGCCTCTTCTAGGGCAGTTGGCCAGAAGAAACCATGCCGAAAGGCTTTGGCGACGAGTGCTCTTGAAGACGCATGGTGGCCGCACTCGCCTTGATGGATGTCTCTGAGAATTGCTTGGCCTTGCTCTGGCTCAACGCAGCGCTGGTAGACACCAGTGATGCTACGCCTGACCAGCTCTCTGTTGATTATGGTGTAGGCTGCCGCTCGGCGTTGCACTTGCCGAGCCAAGATTTCATCGGTTGGCAACTCTTTACTCACTAGAAACTTGAGGATGGGCTGTGCCCATGAGGGTGCTGCTACTTCTTCGATTGCCACCAGTGCGACTTGGACGAGGGCGGATGCGCTGGGAGGCGGCGGGCTGGAGTCCGCGGCTGTTTGTTGGATCGCTGAAGTCCCCAGGCCGACTGTTGCAGTCCCCGGGCCGAGCTCTGGAGTCTTTGGGCTGGTCGCCGCAGTCCCCGGGCCGGGTTCTGAAGTCCCCGGGCCGGCTTCGACTGCAGTGTTCTTGGAGCCATCTGCAAGAATTCTTGTGCCGCCTGCTGGGGCTCTTGAGTCGGATCCGACTTCTTCGGGGGGAGCCGGCACAAAGATGGAGTCTGATTCTGGTGAAGGCTTGATAGACGGCTTCAGGAGGCGCTGAAGGGCGACGCCGGATGGTATTGCTTGGCGGGTGGAGCCGATTCGTGCCAGGGTGTCTGCTTGGTCGTTGTCATTTCTTGGCACGTGAAGGAACTCGCCCCTCAAAATATCCGCTGAGTTGCTGCACCAGGAAGTGGTAGCTCGCCATGTTTGCATCTTTGGCGTCCGAGTCGCCAGATGACTGCTGGACCACCAAATCGGAGTCTCCACAACACAGGATCCGACGAATGCCGAGTTCTTTGGCAAGCCAGAGCCCGTGAATGAGCGCCTCGTATTCGGTGACGTTGTTGGAGGCGGCGAAATGGATCTGCAGCGCGTACTTGAGCTTGTCACCCTTAGGGGAAGTGAGGACAACACCAGCTCCCAAGCCGGTGCGCATCTTGGAGCCGTCGAAATGCATCCGCCAATGGGTGGAGTCGGGCGCTGGCGGCAGGTACTGGGTCTCGGCCCAGTCGACGAGGAAGTCGGCCAGTGCTTGCGACTTGATGGCGGTGCGGGGCTGGTAGTAGATGGTGTAGGGAGCCAACTCTATGGCCCATTTGGCCACTCGGCCAGAAGCATCTCGGCTTCTGATGATCTCGGCCAGTGGGGCTGTGCAAACCACAGTGATTGGATGCTCTTGAAAGTAAGGGTTCAACTTCTTGGCGGCAAAATGCACGCCGTAGCACATCTTCTGGTAGTGGGGGTAGTTCTGCTTGGAGGTCGACAGTACCTCGCTCAGGTAATATACCGGTCTCTGGACAGGTAGCGCCTTGCCTTCCTCCTTGCGCTCCACTACAATGACTGTGCTGACTACCCGGCTGGTGGCGGCAATGTACAGGAGCATGAGCTCTTTAGGAGTCGGAGCCGCCAGCACAGGGGGAGTAGTCAACATCTTCTTCAACTGGAGAAATGCTTCGTCCGCCTTGTGGTTCCACTCGAAAAAGGTGGTCTTCTTCATCAGTTGGTACAAAGGGAGAGCCTTCTCGCCCAGCCGACTGATGAATCGGCTGATGGACGCCAAGCAGCCAGTGAACTTTTGCACATCTAGCAGTCGGCTGGGTACCTTCATCCTCTCGATGGCCTTGATCTTCATAGGGTTGCACTCTATGCCACGTTCAGAGACCAGGAAGCCAAGGAGTTGGCCGGCTGGTACTCCAAAGACGCACTTCTCAGGGTTGAGCTTGATCTGGAATCGGCGCAGGTTCTCAAAGGTTTCCTTGAGGTCTTCTAGCAGTATTCCACGCCTTTCCGTCTTCACCACCACGTCGTCTACGTAGACGTGGGCGTTTCTGCCGAGTTGCTTGAGAAGGCACTTCTGCATGAAACGCTGAAAGGTGGCGCCGACATTCCTCAAGCCGAACGTCATGGTCAGGTAGCAGAAGGCTCCAAACACCATGATGAAGGCAGTCTTCAGTCTGTCTGCCGGGTTCAGTTTGATCTGGTGATACCCTGAATATGCATCTAAGAAGCTCACCAGCTCGCATCCGGCTATGGAGTCTATCACCTGATCGATTCTTGGTAGAGCAAATGGGCCCTTGGGGCAAGCTTTGTTGAGGCTCGCGTAGTCAATACACATCCGCCACTGCTTGTTCTTCTTCAGCACCAGGACTGGGTTTGCTAACCATTCCGTAAAAAACACCTCCATAATGAAGCCGGCTGCCAGGAGCCAGGCTATCTCCTCTCCAACAACTCTTCTCTTCTCTTCTGACAGGCGGTGCAAGGGCTGCCTGACGGGCTTCACATTAGGTCGGACATGTAACTTGTGCTCGGCGAATTCCGTCGGTACACCTGGCATGTCTTTAGGGGACCATGCGAAGATATCTCGATTCTCACAGAGAAAATCGACGAGCTCGCCTTCCTATTTACTGTTAAGGTTTGCACCTACGACAGCGTACCTCTCTGGGTGCTCCGGGTCCAAGGGTATCTTCTTTGTTTCTTTGGCCGGCTTGAACTAACCCTCAGCTTCCGACTCCTTGGGGTCAGGCGACATCTCTGGCTGCTTGCCGGCCATCGCCACGACCCGATCAAGAAGCCGCTTTTCAGCTGCGATCACCAGGGACTCGGCCAGCCGACTGCTCTCAGCCGCGCAAGCGGACGACTTTCTGTAGTCGCCGGCTATGGTCAGAATCCCCTTGGAACTCGGCATCTTCATCTTGAGGTAGGCATAGTGGGGGTACCACCATGAACTTGGCCAAAGCAGGTAGGCCAAGCAACGCATGGTACGGGCTTTCAAGGTCCACCACTTCAAACCAAACTGGCTCTCGGCGGAAATGATCTTTGTCTCCAAAGAGGACGTCTATCAGGATCTTGCCGATTGGTGAGCAGGAAAGGCTAGGTACAATGCCGTGGAACACAGTCCGGCTGTTCTGAAGCTATCTTTGCTTGATTCCTAACTTCTCCATGGTATCCTTGTATAGGATGTTGATGCTACTACCTCCGTCTATCAGCACTCGCGACAAGAGAGCGGCCCGCCTATCTGTGGCCAAGGTGGCACTCAAAACCAGGGCGTAGGAGCCCGGATTCGGCATCACCTCTGGGTGATCAGCTCTGCTCCAACTGATAGGCTTCTCGGACCAATGCATAAACTCTGGAGTATCTGATGCTACTGCATTTACTTCTTGTTGCTGCTGCCGCCTGCTGCGTCGATCATCAGCCATACTGGTGAACACCACATAGGCTCCGTGCTCTTCTGGGTACTCATCTTGTACTGCGCCGACTGGCCTGGCAGCCGGCTGCTGGGGCGGCGGTGGAGGCGGCGGCCCAGCAGGCGGGGGAGGAAGGAGGCCGTCTCCCTTGGCGATCCTGGTGAGCCAGTGGCACTTTCGGGTGGTATGGTTTGACGGCTTCATGCCGCTGTGGAACTTACAGGGACCATCTAGAGTCTGCTCGTAAGAGAAGACCAGCAACCAGTTGGACTTGCCGCCTTTCTGTCACTTGGTTGGAGGCTGCCCCTCTGCCTGCTGGTCTTCGACTGTCTTAACCTGCCGGCTGCTGGAAGCCGGCTGTGGGGCCTTGCGCTTGTGATCATTCTGTTGTTGTCGCCGACTGGCGTCTCCAGCTGGAGTTCTGGGTGCCTGAGGGGCCACTTTGCCAGTGGCGCTAACTTCAATCTCTGACTTCATGGAGGAGTCGGCCATGGCATACTTGTCTGCTATGATCAGCAGCTTGTCGAGGGTTTTCGGCTCGTCGCAGAGAAGCCTATGCTTGAGGAGGGTGCCTTCTCTGCACCCGGCAGTGAAGTACTCGATAGCCTGCACCTCGTGCACGCCCTCGCAGGAGTTCCGAAGCTCGGCCCAGCGCGTGAGGTAGTCGCGAGTTGACTCGTCGGGGCCTTGCACGCACAGGGAAAGCTGGCGTGGCTTGGGGGCTCGCTTGTACGTGCTTGTGAAGCTCCGAACGAAGGCCTCGGTGAGGTCGACCCAGCTGTTGATGTTGCGGGGCTTCAGACTGTTCAACCATGTCCGGGCCGTGCCCTGGAGCATGAGCAGTACATACTTCACGGCAACACGCTTTTTGCCCTTCGCTATGCTGACGGCTGTGGAGTAGTCAACTAGCTAGTCTTCCGGCTTCATGGAGCCGGTGTACTTGGTCATGTCTCGGGGGAGCATGAACCCTTTGGGAAAGGGCTCGTCTCGGATGCGGGGTCCAAAACAGGGCGGGCCCAACTCGTCTTCTTCTTCCAGCGCCAGGGATTGGTGGAGTCGGTCGATCCGGTGGCGGGCGTCATTCTCTCCGACTCCCTCTCGGCGGCCAAGGCGGACACCGAGAGTCGGATGCTCAACGGGTGGCTGGGAGACTCGCCTTTCTCTTCGTGATGGAGGAGGCAGATAGTCGCCCTGCCGTTCCACTACTCTTGGGCGGCCGTCTTGGTCGCGCTCGATGGTGATGCGAGTCTGACTGTGGCTGCCAGTCGGCTCTTTATCTTTTCTTCCACGAACACCGCCAGTCGGCGTCCAAGACGTCGCGCCTTGATCTCGGCGGGGAGGCAGGTCGTCGTTTGGTCGCTGCGGCGCCTCTGCGCGGCAGCGGGCTTCATTCTGCGCGGCGGCCGCTTTGAGGAGCCGCTGGACTCGCTCCGTCATCAGGTGGCGTTCTTCACCTTCGAAGTTGTTTAGCTCGTCCGCCGCCGCCTAAGCGGCGCGGATGTTCTCCGCAGGAATGGCGTACACGGGGCGATCGGCCCCGAACAGGTTGGCGATGGCCACGCCGCGCTGCTGGACCGCGCCTAGGCGGCTAGGCCCATCGGAGCCGGTGAGCTGCCCACAGCGCGATCCATCTCACGCTGGTAGGCTTCTGACAAGCGCCTCATGCTTGCCAGCTTCTTCGTGCCTTCGATGATCTGAAGGCGGCGCGCCTCCAGCGTCTGGCGTCTACGTCTTCCGGAATAGGCGCGGTCAGGTCTTGTAGAGCTGCGTCGACTGGGTCATGGGCTCCCTCACCGGAACGCTCGCCATGACTGATGACGAGCACCTCCGTGACGGTGCTTCCGCCGCTCTCCTCGTGAGGGAGCGGCTCGTCGTAGACCACCATGTTGGTGGGGAACGCGTCGAGCGACGCGGCGTCGGAGTCGACCAGCATCGGGTCGGTGGAGCCTACGGACTCCAAGTCCATGGCAGGCTCGCCAGTGACGTGGAGTTGGTCGAGGAGGCCCGCGAGGAGGCTCTCAGGGCCGCCCGTGCCTGCGTCGGACGCAGGCTCGTCGGAGAGGCGAACCTCGCCGATAATTTCGGCGAGGCAGCTGGCTGCGCAGGCGGCCTCAGCGCCATGCAGCGCGTCGATGCAGACTCCGTCTGGCGAGCCTGGCTGGCTGCACTTGCCAGGGAGGAAAAGGGTTCTCGTCCAGAACAGATCTCCGGACGACGGTGCACCAAGCCCCACGGTGGGCGCCAAATGTCGGGGGTTGGGTGCGACATATGCCAAAGAATGGCTTATCATGGTGGGGCGAGTAGAACGTCGCCGGTGCCTGGAAACGGGATGACGCGAAGACATGCACGCCGGCGGATCTTACCCAGTTTCAGGGCTCTCCGAGGAGATAACACCCCTACTGCTGCTCTGCGGGGTCTCCGCATGATCACTAAGGCAAAGTGAGTACAAGGTTGCTCCTTGAGCTGCTTCTGGAGGTAGGAGAAGGCAAGCTAGCTCTCTCCTTCCTATATGATCTGGTCTAGTGCTAATGGATTCGAACCCTTTGCATGGGCGCCCTGGGGGGTTTATATAGGCCTACCCCCCAGGGGTACAATGGTAAAACCGGCTGGGCGCGGGTCCCAGCCGTCTGTCTCTCAGGCCGCCGTCTTCTCCGCCGACTACTGGGGCCCGCCGACTGGTGGGTCCCGCCGACTTGCCTGGTACGGGGCCGACAGCCCTTATCCGTTGTGGGCGGGTCTTGCCGGCTGCGGATTACTGTAGCCGTGCTTCTAATGACGCTGGCTTGGTCATGGGGTCATGGCAACAGTGCCGCCGCCTGACGGGCGATCACTATTGCCATTCCCCGTCGTGTCTGGTTAATGGCGTGTGGGGCCCGTGGGAGGGGCCAGCAGACTCCTGGGGGCCGACTCCCAATGGGTCCGTCTTGTGGCGCTCTTGCCGTCTTCTGTACTCCCGCTAACTAGTGGGACCCGTCATCTCTGGGTCGTACAGACAGGCCGTTGTGGGAACAGGGCTCCGCCCCCAAGGGCTGATGTCAGGGCTGGCATGGCAATAGTGCCACGCCAGATGGAGATCTCCATCGGTATGGCGCACTATGGCCATGTCTGCCCTCAATAAACGGGGTGGTTGGAGTTGCAGGCCGACTCCCTATAGCCAGCCTCTTCGGAAGTCGCCGGCCAGGAGTCAGCTTATCTTGGAGTCGCCTCTGGGACTCGGCCTATCTTGGAGTCGCCTCTGGGACTCGGCTTATCTTGGAGTCGTCTCTGGGACTCAGCTTATCTTGGAGTCGCCTCTCGGACTCGGCTTATCTTGGAGTCGCCTCTGGGACTCGGCTTATCTTGGAGTCGCCTCTGGGACTTGAGGGGCTCAGCCCGCCCTGATGTCTTGAAAGGTTCTGGGGCTCGGGTTAGCCTACCCGTGGCCCATTACTCCGACAAGGACAGTAGCAAATTTCCCTCAAGTGGATGACCTAAGGTTTATCAATCCGTAGGAGGCGTAGGATGAAGATGGTCTCTCTCAAACAACCCTGCAACCAAATAACAAAAAGTCTCTTGTGTCCCCAACACACCCAATACAATGGTAAATTGTATAGGTGCACTAGTTCGGCGAAGAGATGAAGATACAAGTGCAAAATAGATGGTAGATATAGGTTTTTGTAATTTGAAATAATAAAAACAACAAGGTAACAAGCGATAAAAGTGGGCGTAAACGGTATTGCAATGATAGGAAACAAGGCCTAGGGTTCATACTTTCACTAGTGTAAGTTCTCTCAACAATAATAACATAGATAGAACATATGACAAGCCCTCAACATGCAACAAAGAGTCACTCCAAAGCCACTAATAGCGGAGAACAAACGTAGAGATTATGGTCGGGTACGAAACCACCACAAAGCTATTCTTTCGGATCGATCTATAAAAGAGTTCGTACTAGGATAACACCTTAAGATACAAATCAACCAAAACCCTAATGTCACCTAGATACTCCATTGTAACCTCAAGTATCCGTGGGCATGATTATACGATATGCATCACACAATCTCAGATTCATCCAACCAACATAAAAGTACTTCAAAGAGTGCTCCAAAGTTTCTACCGGAGAGTCAAGAACGTGTGCCAACCCCTATGTATAGGTTCCCAAGTGTCACGAAACCCGCAAGTTGATCACCAAAACATACATCAAGTGGCACATGATATCCCATTGTCACCACAGATAATCACGGCAAGACATACATCAAGTGTTCTCATAAATACTCAATCCGATAAGAAAACTTCAAAGGGGAAACTCAATTCATCACAAGAGAGTAGAGGGGGAGAAACATCATAAGATCCAACTACAATAGCAAAGCTCGGGATACATTAAGATCGTGCCATCAAGGAACACGAGAGAGAACACGAGAGATAGAGAGATCAAACACATAGCTACTGGTACATACCCTCAGCCCCGAGGGTGAACTACTCCCTCCTCGTCATGGATAGCAGCGGGATGATGAAGATGGCCTCCGGTGATGGGATCCCCCTCCGGCAGGGTGCCGGAACAGGGTCCCGATTGGTTTTTGGTGGCTACAGAGGCTTGCGGCAGCGGAACTCCCGATCTATCTTCTGTTCTGGAAGTTTTAGGGTATATTGGTATATATAGGAGCAGGGGGTACGTCGGTGGAGCTACAGGGGCCCCACGAGGCAGGGGGGCACGCCCAAGGGGTGGGCGCGCCCCCCACCCTCGGGAGCACCTCCCGTATCTTCTGACATGGGGTCCAAGTCCATCTGGTGGGTTTCCTTCCAAAAATAACTTCTCCAGTTGATTTCGTTCCGGTTTGACTCCGTCCGATATTCCTTTTCCTCGAAACACTGAAATAGGCATAAAACAGCAAATCTGGGCTGGGCCTCCGGTTAATAGGTTAGTCCCAAAAATAATATAAAAGTGGATAATAAAGCCCAATATTGCCTAAAACAGTAGATAAAGTAGCATGGAGCAATCAAAAATTATAGATACGTTGGACACGTATCAGCTGGCCCGTTACCTTTTGACCAAGTCAAACGGGATGACCTTTTCATCGGAATGGGCCTTTGTTGGGCCGTGCCACGTGTCGACGTATCATTGGTGCCTCCTGTCCAATGAGTGGATGACATCTATCTGAACGTTGAGCCGGCACGTGTTTCCTCCGGCCAATCAGAATTTTACACGTGGAAAATTCCCATTGGTCTGGGTTGTTAACGGGTTATCAGATCCAAAACCGGACCCGATAGCTTAACGGTGTCCCGTTACGGTGGATGCCACGTGTCGGTCACCCTTGACGAAAGCACTTCTATGACGCGTGATTTATCGTCATGGAAGTGGACACTTCCGTGATGATAATTTTGTTAATGTCATGGAACACTTCTACGACAGCACATGTATGACTATCTTGATTCTGTCATAAATTTGTCATGGATGTACATGCATGACAGAAAACATGACCTACTATGACAAACACATATCATCACGGAAGTGTCTTTTTTTGTAGTAAAACCTTTGCATGATACCTCGGGACTCCTCGCGTGCGCCTGCCTCTTTAGCACCAAAGAGGAAACTAGTATGCTGCGCCCACATGGCCTTGGTCGTCTTGGCTCACGTCACGTGAACCTCGCGACGTGCCCCTTGCCTTGATATCTCCGCTCCTCGGAAGCCAGCCTAGTGAGGCTGCCCTTGAGGAGGTCTTGGTGTCGTCCGCCCGTGAGGCTTGGCCCCTCGTGAGGGTCTTGAGTGGGCACTGCTGAAGATGGGTCGTACCAGGCCGTTGGTGGAGCCACGCCATGGGCCGCAGGCAGGCAAGTCTGGGTACCCCCGTTCCCAGGACGCCGACAGTAGCCCCCGGCCCCAAGGCGTGCTCGGACTTGGCTTCGAGGCGAAGCCAAAGGGCAAGTGCGGAGCGCCGCGGGCCCCAATTGCCTGCGGCCTTGATTGATGTGTGGCGATTGACGGGACGTGGGCGTCTCTGCTTCCCCACGTTGCCTCGGCAACCGTTCGACTTGACGAGTCCCTGCTGCATGCAGAAGAAAACCATCATTACATGCGATAGTGGAGGCCGGTGGTTGGCCTCCTTCTGGCTATAAATGAGGATAGGGGTGGAGCCTCGTCGCTCATCTCCTCCTCCTCCATTTCGCCCGCTTCTTCTTCTTCCTCCTTGCCTCACCGCCTTGCTGCGACACCCATGGCGCCGATGAGGAGGTTGTCGGCCGCAGAGAAAGGGAAGTCCCGCCAGGAGGGGCCCAGCTCGCCACCTCCTAAGAGGGGGTGTGCTCGCCCCCACAAGCACGTCGTAACCCCCGCTATGGTCCCTCGTGGGCACAGATGAACTTCTTCGGGGTTCGGCGCCGTCCCTGGCGGCTGCGGTGGCGTCTCCTCGCGTGGCGGGAGCTACCCGAGACGTGGCAGTCCCGCCAACGAAGGGAGGCGCGCCATGGTCGCCCGGCCTCCCCGGCCGCACTTCCACTCGGTGGAGGTGCTGCCAGAGTTCGTCGTGTGGTCGGAGAACCCGGCCGGCACCTGGCTTCAGCTTCCGCGCTCCTTTGCCGGCGAGCTGTCGACCACGGGTCCTGGCGGCCTCTGGCTGTAGGCCGACGGCTGCTGCAGCAAGGCCTCGTGTGTCGCGGTGGAGGTCTCCGTCGTGGGCAATGTAGCCCTGGCCCGCGGATGGCAAATGTTTGCCCATGCGCACTGTCTGAGCAGGCGGTGCAGCCTCCACTTCAAGTACGACGATGCCGCGACCCTCTTTGTGAGGGTGTTCGGGGAAGATGGTCTCTGCGCTGGGTGCTGCCCTGAAGACAGCGACGGTGGTGAATTGCTCGGCCTTGGCGACGGCCGTGACGAGGATGAGGGTGAACTCGCCCTCGGCAATGGCCGCGGCTCGTCCAGCAGCGGCGGATCCTTCTCCAGCAAAAGCACCAGAGCGATGCTTACTCCCCTGACCTGTGCTGGTGTTCCTCCCCCAGCATGAGGTCCATCCCCCGCATGGCGTCCTGACGTGCTTCGTCAAATGCCAGGACCCGCGCGGAGAGATTCTTGACCTCGTGAGGGAGAACCGCTTCGACTTTGTAGACGAGGAAGAATGGGGTCTCGCCTGTTGGCTTGGTGGCGATAGTGCAGATGGACAACATCATGGACTGGAGCTCGTCGTGCTAGCCCCTACCGCAGGCCTAGAGCTTCTTCTTGAAGGTCCTCGTCTTGAGGCCTCTCAAGACCTCTGTGTTGGCGCGCTCGGCTTGGCCATTGCTCCTGGGGTGCACCACTGAGGTGTAGCATATCTTCGTTCCAAGGTTAGCACAATATGTCTTGAAGAGGTTGCTAGTGAACTGCGAGCCGTTGTGGGAGATGATGCAGTTAGGGACCCCAAACCGGCTCACAAAGCCCTTGATGAACTTAACTGCAGACCCAGATGGGATGGTGCAGACAGCTCCCACCTCTACCCATTTGGTGAACTTGTCGATGGCGACATAGAGGTAGTGGTAGCCCCCAGGCGCTCGAGGGAACGGATCCAGGATATCCAGCCCCCAGACCGCAAATGGCCACAAGAGTGGGATAGTCTGGAGGCCCTGGGCAGGCGGGTGGATTTGCTTGGCATGGAACTGGCAGGCCTCGTAGGATCCTACCAGCTCGGTTGCATCGTTGAGTTTCGTGGGCCAGTAGAACCCGCTGCGGAACGCCTTGCCAACCAGGGTACGCGACGACGAGTGATGCCCGCAATCTTCGCTATGTATGTCAGCTAGCAGCTTGCTCCCCTGCTTCCTGGAGATGCATCGCAAGGAAATATCATTTGGTCATTTTCTGTAGAGCTCACCATCTTGGATGCAGTATGTCGTAGCTTGCTGGGCCACGCGCTCCGCGTCCTCCTCCTTCTTCGGCGGCGTTCTTGCACCAGGTATGCCCTGAACTCCTTGGTCCAGCACCCCTCCTGAGGCTCGAGCGCCAGGAGCAGGCGTGCTCCTGAGGTCGGGCCACAGGCGGGGGCTCCCGAGGCTGGTGGTTGGGGAAGTTCCTCCTGAGGCAGTGCAGGCTCTGTGGCCGGAGGGCGCTGAGGTCCTGAAGAGACGCTCTTAGAAGACACCAGGCTCTTGGGGATGACACCTTGACGCCCTGTTGGCAATTTCATCGGCTTCCTTATTTGTGTCGCGGGGCACATGCTGCAGTTCCAGGCCCAAGAATTGCTTCTCCATCTTGCGCATCTTGCCTCCATGTTCTCGTCCCTTGGCTCATACACCTTGTTCGAGAAGTTAACGAGGAGCTGAGAGTCACCCTTGATGGTGAGATGCTTCACCCCCAAGGCCGCTGCAGCCTTGAGGCCGGCGATCAACCCCTCATATTCCGTGATGTTGTTGGAGACCTTCTTGCCCCGCTGGAAGCAGAGCTGCACAGCATAGTATAGCTTGTCTTGGGTGGGCAAGATGAGTATGGCACCAGCCCCCGCGCCTTGGCGTGCGAAAGCACTGTCGAAGTACATGACCCAGCCATCTGGCGCTTCGCTTCCTGGCGAGAGGGATCGTCTCTCGACTGCTTGGGCAATAGAGCGTCGGTCCATTCTGCCACGAAGTCGGCGAGGGCGGCTCCCTTGATGACCCGGGTTGTGCTAAACTCCAGCTGAAACGCCTGTCGTTCGATGTTCCACTCAGCGACTCTTCCCGCGGTGTTGGGGCTCTGGAGCACCCTCTCCAGTGGGTAGGTTGAGACTACCTTAATTGGGTGGCCTTGGAAGTAATGATGGATCTTGCGTGAGGCCACTAGGAGTACGAGCAAAAGTTTTTGTGGCATGGGATATCGTGCTCTTGCGTCTGTAACACCATGCTGACGAAGTACACCGGGTGCTCAACGAGGGAGGGAGCGTCTCCTGAGGTGGGGGATCTCAGGAGCTTGGTCACCCATCGGGGCCTCCGCAGGCCCGGAAATGCCGTCTTGTAGGGCCTGATCATCTGCGAGCATAGTCGTGGTTGTAGCAGCGCCGTCTTGGTGCCGCATCATCCCCGCCAAAGGTGCAGCATTACGCGGCGGGCTCTTGGCCTGGCGCTCCTCCCGGACAGCCACCAACGCCGCGCTGGCGTAGTGGGGCGTGGTGGCCAGGTAGAGCACCAGGGGCTCGAGGGGACGAAGCGCTACCATCACTTGTGGGCTGGTCAAGTATCTCTTGAGGTCTTGAAACGCCAGGTCGGCCTTTGGGGTCAACTCGAATGGGCCCTTCTTCTTCATCAGCTTGAAGAATGGCAGGGCGTGCTTCCCCAGCTTGGACATGAAGCGCCCCAGCGAGGTCACGCAGCCCACAAGCTTTTGCATTTCCTTGAGAGTTTGCGGCGGGCTCATGTCTTCTATCGCCTTGACCTTCTCCGGGTTAGCCTCGATCCCCATGTGCGACACGAGGAAGCCCAGTAGCTTGCCAGAGGGGACACCGAACACGCAGTTCTCCGGATTGAGCCGCAGGTCCACTTGGCGCAGGTTGGCGAAAGTCTCCTCCAGGTCCTGAATGACGGTCCTTGCCTCCTGAGATTTTACCATGATGTCATTGATGTAGGCTTTAGCGTTTCTCCCTAGCTGTTGGCCCAGGGTGATGTGCATCAGCTGCTGGAAGGTCGCCCCAGCGTTGCGTAGTCCGAATGGCATGCAGGTGTAGCAGTATACCCACACGGGGTCAAGAAGGCCATCTTCTCCACGTCCTCCACCGCCATCTTGATCTGGTGGTAACCCGAGAAAGTGTCCAGGAAACACAGCAGGTCGCACTCGGCGGTGGAGTCGATGATCTAGTCGATGCACAGAAGCGGGAACGAGTCTTGAGGGCTGGCTTTTTTGAGGTTGGTGAAGTCGACGCACATGTGTTCCTTCCCGCCTTTCTTGGGCATGACGAGGGGGTTCGGCAGCCACTCCGGGTACCGGACCTCGCGGATGACGCCTGCCGCTTGTAGTATGCGGGTTTCCTGGATGATGAAGGACTGCTTCTCCGTGGACTGTCGCCGCGCCTTCTGCTTCACATGGCGCACATTGGGGCACACCCTTAAGTGATGTTCGATTACCCCCCTTGGGACCCCAACCAGCTGCTTGGGCTTCCAGGCGAATACCTCCTTGTTCGTATCCAGGAACTTCACCAATGCCTCCTCTTGGTGTGGGTCGAGATTAGCGCCTATGGTGAAGGTGGCTCCCGAGGCTCCGTCCTCCTCGACCGGCACTTGCTTCTTTTCGGCCCGATCCTGAGTGAACAACTGCTTCTTTTTCGCCGGCGCAGCCTCCTTAGACCCTGGGGCAGCTTCATCTGCCGGGCGCGCTGCTGTAGCGGCCCTGAAGGCGAGCTTGAGAGCCATTAGAGCCTCCTTGGTGTCTCCAGCCACGGTGAGGATGCCACTGATCCCCGGCATTTTCATCAGGTTGTAGGCCGGATGGGTCGCTGCCATGAACTGAGCCAGGGAAGGGTACCCGAGGATGGCGTTGTACCTGAGGCTGATGCAGGCGATGTCGAAGTCGATCAGCTCGGTGCGATAGTTGTCATGGGTACCGGAGGTGACCGGTAGGTGTATTTGCCCGAGGGAGCTGGTGGAACCGCTGCCGACTCCGGAGAAATGCTTGGTGGGGCGGAGCCGGCCGTACGGCACATGAAGCAAGCCGAAAGCTTCAACGGAGAGCACGTTGAGGCCAGCTCCGCCGTCGATGAGGGTCTTGGTCACGACTATGTTGCAAATGGTGGGTGTGCAGAGAATTGGGAGTGCGCCCGAGCCAGCAGAGGTCGCGGGGTGGTCCTCCAAGTCGAAGGTGAGGTCAGCCTTGGGCGCCGCCCATCCTGGAGGGGCTCCCTGCTGCACAGAGGCGGTGCCAATATGGCGGAAGAACTGCTTGACAAGGTGGTCCGAGGGTGGTGCCTGGAGCCACCGAGGAGGGCCGCGACGGCGATAGGCGCCGGTGCCGCGAAGGGTGCAACGAAAAGGCTGCGTAGCTCCTCCCAAGAAGCCACAAAGGATCCTGGCAGGTTGAGAAGCCAGGCGCGCGGAGCGCTAGCAAGCGCCATGGGGAACCAGTTGGCCATGACCTTGTCGTCGCCTCCAGCCACCAGAATGGCCTCCTCGTACGCCAGCAGGAAGGCCGATGGATTCACCGCGCCATCATAGCAGGGTGGCATCTCCAGCATGAAATTGTGCGGCCACTACGCTTGCCGCAAGGCGGGGGTGAGGGCCCTGAGCCCCGTAGCGCCGTCGCGGGCGTCCGTTGATCCAGTCGGAGGAGCGGCGCCGGCCATGGGGGCCAGACAGAGAGGTGAAGCTGGCGGAGGGGCAAAGCTTCGGCGCACCCCTACCTGGCGCGCCAAATGTCGGATTCTGGGTTCCGGCAAACCCTTGAGGTTCGAACTCTAGGGTGCGCAGGAAGAACTCTCTCTTCCTAGCTCGCTCTTGCAACGATCTCAAGGCCTAGCTCACCAAACCCAAAGGACAAGAGGCACGAGGGTTATACTGGTTCGGGCCACCGTTGTGGAGTAATACCCGACTCCAGTGTGGTGTGGTGGATTGCCCTATAGGCTGAGGATGAACAAGTACAAGGGATGAACAGCCTCCTGAGGAGGGGTGTTCTTGAGCTCGGTGAGCTGGTGTGTGTGAGGATGGTCTGAATCATCCGTCCCTTTCTATGGTGGTGGCTAGTCCTATTTATAGAGGCCCCGGTCCTCTGCCCAAATGTTAGGCAGGAAGGGATCCCAGAACGGCCAATTTTGAAGGCAGACAACTAGTACAAGCTATCCTGACAAAAGATGGTCTTCGCCGACCAAAGGCTCTGGTGGTGATGCAGTTGTGAGCTCCGTGATGACCTCCGTCCTACCATCCTGCTGGTCTTGGTCTCGTTTCACCGATATGGAAACCTTTGCCTGATGCCTCGGGACTCCTCGCCTGTGCCTGCCTCTTTAGCACAAAAGTGGAAACTGGTACGCTGCGCCCACTGGCGCCCGCCTGGCCTTGGTCGTCATGGCTCATGTCACGTGAACCTCGAGAGGTGCCCCCTGCCTTGATATCTCCGCTCCTCGGGAGCCATCCTAGTGAGGCTGCCCCTAAGGATGTCTTGGTGTCATCCACCTCGCAAGGCTTGGCCCCTTGCGAGGGTCTTTAGTGGCCACTTCTGAAGATGGGTTGTACCAGGCCGTTGATGGAGCCACGCCGTGGGCCGCAGGCAGGCAAGTCTGGGTACCCCCATTCCCAGGACGCCGACAACAGTTACCATCTTTGTTTATACACGTGCAAAACTTGTCATCTCTCTGCTTTTTTAGGGTGATATGCCTCATGCACAAGTCTGCTGAAGGTTGTGAGACAAACCCAACATATATTGCAGCAAAGAAGACAAAACATCTTGAAGATAGCGACACAACCCCAAAGTCTTGTCTTGATGCAGTGTCGAGTTACTTGAGACTACCTGTCAGACAAGCTCACAGAATTCCTTGTCTGAATCAGTTCAACTTCTTCAGTCCCAAGTTCTAGCAGAAAGGCATTCTGCAACTCAACTTCGACTTGAAGTCCTATCTCTAAGAAAGATTGCGGAGAACACCAATGAGAACCTCATAGCTAAACACCTACACCTGGAAGCTATGACCGATCTGCTAGGCCGGTGTCACAGCCTCGCTCAGCAGCTTGCACAGCAGTTCCCACGCAAGGCTAACCTTTCTTGAACTGTCTTCGAAGTGGTCTTGGTTTAGTATTATTTTGTTATGCTACAATGGTGCCCACTTTTTGTAATCTGCTTCTTCTTTGCACTTTATGATCACTGGTGACGAACTTTGATGCTAATGCATGTAATATACCATAAATACTTTATTGTATAGTGTAGGTTTATTCTAAGTTACTATGCCGTAATTTCTTTATGTATAGAGTAGGTTTGTTCTTAATTCCTACTAGTCACCGTATATGCCATCATTCGCTATCTGAAAAAAGGGAAAAAATATGATATAGTCGATCGGGCCAAAACATTCACCTCTAACAGGCCTGCCTTTCAGCGGGACACAATTGGGCCGGCCTTCTACTTTCTTGGGCCTGAAAGGCCATTGAGGCCTTCACACTTTGCGCCAGGCACTACTAGAAAAACCGTTACTAATGGCGCACCTAATTTGGCCATTAATGGCGCATCACTGGTGCACCATTACTAGCACGCCATTAGTATTTTTTACTAATGGCGCACCACTGGTGCGCCATTAGTATCTGGTATACTAATGGCGCACCACTGGTGCGCCATTAGTATAGGCCACGGTGCGCCATTAGTAAGCCTCCCAGGGGCCATGTATACCCAGGTGCTTTGGCATACTAATGGCGCACAACAACGGATGCGCCATTAGTAACTTGGGCATACTAATGGCGCACTGTTTAGTGATGCGCCATTTTGAATCTAGATCTGGATCGTGATTTTTTGCCCATTTTTTGCTCGTTTTTTTGCTTGTTTTTTGGCACGACATTATTTAAAATTTTGTTCCTGTTTTTGGATCTTGTACGTTCTTTTGCCGTGGTCTTTTGCCGGAGAGGAGTTCGCCGGAGAGGAGTTCGCCGGAGAGGAGGAGGAGGAGGTCACCGGAGAGGCGCTCGCCTACATCACCGGAGAGGCGCTCGCCTACATCGCCGGAGAGGAGGAGGAGGAGGTCGCTGGAGAGGAGTTCACCGGAGCATCGGAGAGGAGGAAGGAGAAACCATGAGGGGATGGGAGGAGAGGAGGGAGGAGGAGCTCACCGGAG
>NC_041391.1:418545539-418546481 GCF_002162155.2 Triticum dicoccoides | reverse complement strand
AGGGAGGAGGAGCTCACCGAAGAGGAGGGAGGAGGAGCTCACCGAAGAGGAGGTAGGAGGAGCTCATCGGAGAGGAGGGAGAAGAAACCGTGAGGGGAGGGGAGGGGAGGAGGGAGGAGGAGGTCGCTAGAGAGGAGGAGGAGGTCACCGGAGAGGAGAAGTATGGTGGAGGAGAGAAGGGAAGATGGAGTGGAGGAGAGGAGGAGATGGAGTGTAGGAGAGGTGGAATGAAGAGATAAGGAGGAGAGGACCACGACCAGTCATATATACGGCATACTAATGGCGCACCGTGGGCAGGTGCGCCATTAGTAATTTTTTTTTATTTTTTTTATTTATTTGAATTTTGAAGGCGGGAAGATACTAATGGCGCACCATGGGCAGGTGCGCCATTAGTAACTTTTTTTATTATTTTTTTGACTTATTTTGAATTTTGAAGGCGGGAAGATAGTAATGGCGCACCATGGGTAGGTGCGCCATTAGTAAGTTTGAATTTTTTTTGAATTTTTTTGCCTCTCCAGATCTTAAAAGCTCCGTATCTTTTTTTCTGTTAGGTTTTTGAGGATTTCAAAAATGTTTAACGGGGTTCCCCCGTTAAATTTGGATGTAACTTTTCGAGTAGATGATGTTTCATATAAAAAACTTTTTCATCCGAGTTAGTATGCAAAAGTTATGCCCATTTTTACAAATTCTCGTGAGATTTTGCAAATGAAGTCAAAATTCATATTTGCAAATTTTCCCAACAACTAGGCCACATATCACATGGGAAACTTATTTTATTTTATTTTTTTGACATTTTCATCATTTTCTTTTATTTTTTTAAACTGAAAAGGCGATCCACGGGGGGGGGGGTGCATTCGGTGGAAGTGGTGGCCAAGTTACTAATGGCGCACCGTGGCATGGTGCGCCATTACTAGTTCAACTAGTAATGGCAACTAGTAATGG
>NC_041391.1:418536262-418545234 GCF_002162155.2 Triticum dicoccoides | reverse complement strand
CCACTCCCACGGTGCGCCATTAGTAGTTTTGAAAAAAATTCAAAAAAAAGTTTTAAATTTTTTTTTACTAATGGCGCACCGTGGGAGTGGTGCGCAATTACTAGTTCAACTAGTAATGGCGCACCACTCCCACGGTAACTAGTAATGGCACACCACTCCCACGGTGCGCCATTAGTAGTTTTGAACAAAATTTTAAAAAAAATATTTTTACTAATGGCGCACCGTGGATGTGGTGCGCCATTAGTATTTGGACACTAATGGCGTACCAACACATGGTGCGCCATTAGTATATAGTAATGGCGCACCACATGTCTGGTGCGCCATTAGTGTCAATTCCATCTATAGCCCTTTTCCTAGTAGTGAAGCCCACAACTTACACAGGCCTATATTCTACCCAAAGTTTAGTTGGGCCTTTAGTGGACCCAGCGCTTAGTTGGGCCCATGTAGGTTTGGGCCATTAACAGGCTGAATATTCTTCTGGCCTGTTAAGGCCCAGAAGAAACCATGGGCCTTTAGCAAGCTGAAATGCTAGTTGGTCCTCAATTTTCACTAGTCGTCGACGGGCCTTCAGCAGGCTGAAATGTATACCGGGCCATTATTGGCCCACTTATATGACGAGCCATTACCAGGTCGAAACATATCTCGGGCCCTAGTTGGCCCACTAATATCATGGGCCTTCAAGAGGCCGAAAGCTTAGTAGAGGCATCAACGGGCCAAATTATACGACAGGCCTTTAACAGGCCCAAAGTCACGTTGGGCTGAACTGTTGCCACCTTGATCACATGTCGTTAGACGGACGGATATCGTGTCAGACCATATATGGCCCATGGGCAGCACAAGCCATTCCAGGCCAAAAGACACACCGAGCTGAAATGGGCCCACGTCTACATCGGGGCTCTAACTGGCCGAAATGTCACTAGGCCGTAATTGCGCCCAAATATTCAGCGAACAATTAACAGGCCAGATCTGGCTACGGGCCGTAACTGGGCCATGTTTAAACAGGCCGTTAGTGGGCTGACCCACTAGTACCTCACTAAATACTACGGGCCTTTCACTCGGCCTGCCTTTTTAACCTATATGGGCCTCTGTTGGGCCCAGCCATGTGTCGACGTATCATAGGCACGTCTCCTCCATTGGACGGACGACATCTAGCCCACCGAGGAGCCGACACAAATTTCCTCTAGCCAATGATGATTTTACACGTTGTCGGTGTTCTAGGAACCAGGGTACCCAGACATGCCTGCCTGCGACCCATGGCGTGGCTCCATCGATAGCCTGGTATGGCCCATCTACAACGCCATCAAGACAAGACCCTCGCGAGGTGGGTGACATCATGACCTCCGGAGGGAGCGGCCTTCCCGGGCTGCCTCCTAAGGAGCTGAGATTTCTATGCAGGTGCCCAACCTCACGAGGTTGGGGTGACACAAGGCCAGGAGGGCGCCAGCGGGCACAGAGGAGCCAGTTTCCTCTTTGGTGCTAAGGAGGCAAGCACGAGCGCGGGGTCCCGAGGAATCAGGCAAAGGTTTCCATTCCTGTTCAACGAGGCCAAGACTGCCAGGACGGCAGGACGGATGTCATCACCGAGCCCACCGCAGCGTCACGACCAGAGGCTTTCCAGGCGAAGACCACCTTTCGTCAGGATAAGATGTACTACTTGTCCCCTTTCAACTTGTCCACTGTGGGATCCCTTCCCACCTACGTTTTGAGGGAAGAGGACCGAAGCCACTATAAGTATAGGCTAGCCACCACCATAGCAGAGATGATCGGATCCTTCTCCATCCACACCAGAGCAAATCTCACGAGGTTGTTCTTCCCTTGTACTAGTTCATCCTCAGCCCCTCATAAGGCCAATCCACCACAAAGTAGGAGTAGGGTTTTACACCGCAAGGTGGCCCAAACCTGGGTAAACCACCGATTCCATCTTCTTCCTTGTTCATCGAGCTAGGCCATGGGGGTGACGAGCTGGTTGGCTGAAGAGGTTGAGTTATTCGCACATGCCCCAGAGTTCGAACCTTTCTTGGGTCTGCGTAGCCCTGAATCCGACATTTGGCGCGCCAGGTAGGGGTGTGTCGAAGCCACTCTTCCGTCATTCACTCTGCCGTTGTCCCGTCGTTCCCATGGCTGACGCTCGTCGTGTCCATGCCGAGCGACGGGCCACCTGTGTCGCTAAGACGGCACCTATGGGCAATGGCGCACCTCGCTGCTCTGCCTCCCCGGTGGCTAACGCCGCCATCGACCCTTCTGCACACGAACAGCAGGATTCGTTGTTGCCACCGTCTGTGCAATGCGACGGTCGCACCACAACTCCATCACCCACTCCAGCTACGGCGTCGTCTTCTCACATTCGTCACGAGCCGGCGAACGCGCATGCTGCGATGCTCATGGCGCGTGAGTTTCTGCGCTATCGCCCGACCAATGACCTGTAAGATGACTGGCTCGCCCGCATCGCCGAGCTCGTCAACACCGCTGGTGAGGACCCTGCGCCGTCCCGTTCGCATCGTCCTCCGCCGTCCCTGGTGGGCGACGTGGCTCATGGTGCGCCTCCTCCTCCTCCTCTGCACGGCGTGGATCCCGAGCCGAGGCGTGAGGCACACCAGCACAACCTGCAGTGCAGAGCGCCAGCACGCGACGATGAGAGCTATCAGGTGGTGCAGCAGCCCCAAGGAGAAGCACACGCGCTTCCGACACCACCACTCAAGATCGTGTGCCGCCAGAGGCGGCAGTACGCGGGCGTCAAGACCAGGCTCCTCCTCTGCGGCTGGCTCCTGTGAGTGTGACAGGTTGTCATGCATTCACCCCGGAGCTGCGCCGCGTTGTCTGGCCCGGCAAGTTCAAGCCGGATCTGCCTCCACACTACGACGGCAATCCTGACCCCGCTAAGTACCACTAGCTCTACGAGCTAAGTATCGAGGCGGCGAACGGCAACGACAATGTCATGGATAACTAGTTCCCCATGGCCCTCAAGGATGGCGTGCACTCTTGGCTCTTGATCCTTCTGGTGGGGTCGATCTCCTCCTGGGACGAGCTGCACGAGCGCTTCATCGCCAACTTCCAGGGCACTCGCGACCATGCTCGTGCCGTGGGTGACCTGCAGCGCATCAACCGGCAGCCGGAACTTGCACAAGTACATAAAGCGCTTCACGAATGTTCGCCTCAAGATCCCGAAGGTGTTGGACGAAGCCATCATTTTGGCACTCTCTGAGGGAGTCCGAGATGTTAAGATAAAGGAGGAGCTCCTCATACATGAGGACTTGTGCTTGGCTCTGGAGATGCTCAACATGGCCACCAGATGCGCGAGGGTAGAGGAAGGTCACCTCTCCCTCCTGCAGCTCCCGGAGGACGATCCTAAAGACAAGAAGGCCAAGGCTAAGAACGTAAAGTGTAAGGGCCCTGCTGTGCTCGCGGCTGAACCGGAGATGAAGTGCGGATGCAACCATGCCAAATCCTCCAGCCAGCCTTCCATTCTGTGTCTTCCACAACATCCATAGACACACCACCAATGACTTCCAGGAGCTCAGGGCAATCCGTGGCGGGCGCCTTGGCCGCCGTCCCGAGCACAAAGACCGTGGCTACAGCCGCGGAGGAGGCCGCGGTAGAGGTCGTTGGGACAACCGCGACCCCCGCTATGACTGGCATGATCAGGCCCGTGAGGACCGCTGGTAGGGCCAGCCTTGCGATGGCCCCGGAGAGACTAGACTTGTGAGGACCGTCCTCGGGGCAACTCCAGCCTCCCTCCGGTGATGCCGCCGCCAAGGAGGAATGACGACCACTACCAAGACGATGGGGCCGAGGGCTTCCAATAGCCTCGTGCCATTGCCTACATCCTGGGTGGCGCCCAGGCCCCCGCCTCTCATCGCATCTTCAAGCAGTTCGCTTGTTAGGTGAACGCGAGCCTTCCGAAGATCGGGGCATCGCGTCCCCTCAGGTGGTCCAAGTACGTCGTCACCTTTGACTCTACAGACCAGCTCAAGTGCTCGGCCACCACCCGCGCGCTCCCAATGCTCTGGTCACCGACCATCAGCAACGTCCTCATCACCAAGACACTCATTGACAGTGGCACGGGGCTCAATTTCCTCTCCGTTGAGACATTCGAGATGCTCCAGGTGCCCTATGAACAGCAACTTCCCACCAAGCCCTTCTCAGGAGTGACTCACGGCTCCACCGTTCCCTTGGGACAGATTCGCCTCCCCGTCACCTTCCACAAGCGCGACAACTACCGCACCGAGCTCATCAGCTTCGACGTCACCCACATTCGTCTCCCATACAATGCCATCCTCGGGTATCCGACCCTCACCAAGTTCATGGCAGTGACTCACCACGGCTACAATGTCCTTAAGATGCCAAGAAGTTGTGGCATTATCACAGTCGCTTGCGACAAGAAGGACGCGGTGTGCTCCCTCGAGCATGCCTACCAGGCCGCAGCGGTCGAAAACTAAGATGACGAGGGTGCCCATCTGTCCTCCTGAGGTCGTCCCCAAGAAGAAGAAGCAGCTCCTCCTGAAGGGCCGTCAGGAGGGTGGGGCGTCCGACGATCATGCCTCAGGCCCTACGCCCACTGTTGGGGTGCCTTTCTCTCTCACATAGGAAGGCGCGCCCGGATCCCCTCACAGGACGGGCTCGGGGGCTCTCGTCTGGAGGACCTCTGATCTGACCAGTGTCACGAGGGAGGCGTTCGAGCACCATGTGAAGGCGTGCTTCAACGCGCGCTTCTATGAGCGGGGCGCTAGGCGCCATGTGTTCAGGAGTTCATCACCAAGGCGACCGTAGAGCTTCAGGAGGCGCGAGCCATGCGTGGAGAGAGTCGCCTCGCACCACTCAGCGCAGCTGTCGCCCCTGGCACGGGTGGCGAGCTGCGCGTCTGCGTCAACATCCCAGGCCTCAACATGGCTGCTTCTTAGGAGCTCTTCTGGCTGTCCCGCGTTAGCCGAAGTGGGGGCTACCCCTGCAGATTTTTTTGCATGCCTTTCGGTCTGCTGAACCTGGCTACCTCGCACCAACACTGCATGCAGGGTGTCTTGGCGGCTCACAAGGCCAGGAGGTGCTGGAACCTCGTGAGCCCCCCGGACCTCTGTAGCCCCTAGAAACTCAGGAGCCGGCCGGCTCGTGAGGAGCGACCTCTGCAGCATGCATCTTCAGCTACTCCAACACTTCTGCAACAATGGTGCCAAGTGACTTTTTGGTTTGTTCAGTTGAGGGCGCCCCTCGGGCTGCATTATCCTCAAGTTGTTATGGTCCGCCGCTGTAGCCTGTATCATTTTTGTGCATGTACCAGAACTGGCTTCGCCTCTTATGAATTTCCTAAAATATCACAACATGCATGTCCGGTGCTTCGCCACCATGAATGTTGTGCGCCCTCACAAGCCCGCCCACGACAGCCTCATGATTAAGGACTGGCACGACGTCTGTGCTCGGGTCCGTCCCTACAGCGTCGCTAAACCCAAGTGGCCGAGCTCTGTCTTGCGGGGCAGCTCCAATGCACGTCACCTCCCGTGGTCCTTGGTGCCCTGTTCTCGCATGAGATAATCGCGTGTGGATAAGTTAGGGCGTGCGACCCGATTCCTCGCCGCCACGGGAGCTGCACGTTGATTGTCTTTCTTTAGGATTATTGCATGAGAAGACTGGGCACGGCGTGTAACGCCCTCGATGCGGCTATAGCTCCCACGTGTCGAGGCACGACTTAGAGGCATAACCGCATTGAAAGCAATGTCGCAAGTCAGGCAATCATTACAACATCCCATGTAATATATAATAAAAGGGGGAGATAACATAGTTGGCTTACACTCGCCATGTCACATCAGAGTACATAAATAACATCCATCATACAAATCACTCATGGCCCGACTACGGCGCCAAAATAGAAAAGACCCCCAACATGCGACAAGGTCCTGAATCGATAACCCCAACTAGGCACCACTACTGATCATCCGGAAAAGACACATAGTAACGCTGTGAGTCCTCGTCGAACTCCCACTTGAGCTCGTAATCGTCAACTGGAGCGGAAACACCTGGACCTGCATCTGGAGTTGTAGTATCTGTGAGCCACAGGGACTCAGCAATCTCACACCCACGCGATCAAAACTATTTGAGCTCATAGGAATGGATAAGGCAAATATATGTGGAGCTGCAGCAAGCGACTAGCATATGTGGTGGCTAACTTATACGCAAAAGAGAGCGAGAAGAGAAGGCGAAGCACGAGCGAGAAGCTAAAGGAACATCCTGCGCAAGCATAACTCCAACACCGTGTCCACTTCCCGGACTCCGCCGAGAAGGGGCCATCACGGTAACACACACGGTTGTTTCATTTTAATTAAGTTTAGTTCAAGTACTCTACAACCGGACATTAACAAATTCCCATCTGCCCATAACCGTGGGCACGGCTTTCGAAAGATCAATCCCTGCAGGGGAGTCCCAACTTAGCCCATGACAAGCTCTCACGGTCAACGAAGGAATAGACCTCCACCCGAGACATTCCGATCAGACTCGGTATCCCGGTACAACAAGACATTTCGACAGGGTAAAACTAAACCAGAAACACCGCCCGAATGTGCCGACAAATCCCGATAGGAGCTGCACATATCTCTTTCTCAGGGCACACTCAGATTGTCCTAGGTACGGGTAGGCCAGCCCAGAGTTGCCCCTGGTAGCCACCGGTAGCTGACAGGTGGACCAACACTCAGAGGAGCACTGGCCCGGGGGGTAAAATAATGATGACCCTAGAGTCTGCAGAACCCAAGGGAAAGAAAAGGATAGGTGGCAAATGGTAAAACCAATGTTGGGCATTGCTGGAAGAGCTTTACTTAAGACGAACTGTCAAGGGGTTCCCATAATAGCCCAACCGTGTAAGGAACGCAAAATCCGGGAACATAACACCGATATGACGGAAACTAGGGCGGCAAGAGTGGAACAAAACACCAGGCATAAGGCCGAGCCTTCCACCCTTTACCAAGTATATAGATGCATTAATTAAGTAATATATATTGTGATATCCCAACAAGTAAATAAAAGTTCCAACAAGGAACGGCTCCAATCTTCCACCTGCAACTAACAACGCTATAAGAAGGGCTGAGCAAAGCGGTAACATAGCCAATCAACGGCTTGCTAGGACAATGGTGGGTTAGGGGATCAACATGGCAATTGGGAGGCTGACAAGCAAAAGGTAGGCATCGTAGCAGTGGCAAAGCAAAAGAGCGAGCAAACTAGCATAGCAAAGATAGTAGTGATTTCGAGGGTATGATCATCTTGCCTGCACAGTTGTCAGAGTTGACTAGATCCTCGCAAGCAAACTCAACGGGCTCCTCGGTAGCGAACTCGTCTCCCGGCTCTACCCAACAAGACAAACAAGCAACAAGGATACAATCAACCACGGCAAGACCAAGCAATATGATGAAATGACGATATGCTATGCGGGATGCGATGCGGGATGCAAAATGCAAGATATGACAGGAAATGCATGAACCTGGCATCAACTTGTAAAACCAAGTGTGCCACTGGATAGAGGGGATGAAATCGCTTGAAAACGAAATAAAGATCATTGGAATCGGAGCTACGGTTTGGAAATGGCGAGCGTTTTAAGATATGACACCGGTATGCGATTTACAGCAAGTAGGCATCTAAATGCAACGAAATGAACATGCTACAGCTACCAAACATAAAAAAAATACATGGCAGTGATGTACACAAGATGGTTGACAAAACACTAGCACTGAGCCATAGGCAAATTCATCCATTAAGAGGTTCAAACAAGCATGGCTAAAACGTAAATGCAAAACAGATTTCAGACTTAGTGAAATTAACACTAGTCTGAAATTTCAGATCACGATGCTCTCTTCGGAGCAGCAAAACAACATGATAGAAAACCTGAACATGACAAGTAAGAACATGGCATGGAGCTACTCAACAAGCTTAACAAAACACCCAAAGTGACCTGGGGCCAAAAGGATTCACAAAATACTCTACCGAGCTCGCGAACATAGCTCGAACACAATCAGTTTTCAGACTTAGTGAAAACTGAGACACGCTGAAATATAACTCCCGAAGGCATGTAAACGAGCTCGATGCACTCACTACGGTGCAAGTCATGGCAAGGAAAGCATATAACCAGCAAGAAGGCACAAAGTGCTAGCTACACATGGCAAGAACGAAGGCATAGCATGCATGAAACACTAACGGTAGCATCGGCAAAGTCGCAAACAAGTTGACGATCTGCCCGGATTAACAACGAAGCAAAAGTTGAGCTCGATTGAGTCAACCTAGATCACTCCACATATGTAACCAAAGACATGGATGGATAGTGCATAACATAAATATCAAAACTCCCTTACTGGTCATCCTCAAAATAGGCACGGATCACTAGGAAACAAGCTGGACATATAGCATCACGAACCAAAATATCCCAGACTTAGTGAAAATCACTAAGTCTCTGAAATCAGCAATCTCAGGTACCTCTCTTCGCAAGCTTGCACAAGACAACACACACATCCTAAAAATGCATGGGTGGCACCTCTGGAAAGAAGACAAAATGCTTAACAATTCATCCTAAAGGGGCACAGGCATATCATGCACGAATTAAACATGGCAAAAATGACAAAAGTGCATGATGAACTAACGGATCTGCAATTTAACTCACGAAGCCTCCTTCTAACAGCATTTTGGGTCTGAAGGTGACCTCAAATGCAAATGATGCAATGGAATGAAATGATGTACATGTCCAGGCGAAGATTTTGATATATCATATGCCCAAAACGGAGCTACGGTTGCGGAGATACAAGCAGTCAAAGAATGCATAAAAATCTGGGAGATTAGGGTTTCGGGGAGAGGTCAACCTAGCCCAGATCCAGATCTGGATCGGCACGCTTCCCGAGGCGGTGCCGGGGGAACACTGTAGCAGCCGGAGGCGGAGCTCGCCGGAGACGCGGCCGCCGGTCGGGGAGGAGGCTGCCGGGGCGGCGCCGGCGTGGAGGCGGGCGGTGCGG
>NC_041391.1:418526062-418535512 GCF_002162155.2 Triticum dicoccoides | reverse complement strand
GGCCGCGGGGGCTGGCCTCGGGCTCCCGGGCCTCGGCGGCGGCGATGTGGGCCTCGCCCACGTGGCGGCACCGGAGTGGTCGGGGGCGCTGGCGGACGTGTCCGGTCAGGCGGCGGACATGTCCGTCGGTGGCTGGGAGCTGTTTTTTTTTGCTAGGGTTTGAGACAAGGGGATCCGGGATTTGGAGGAGGGGGTCTATAAATAGACATAAGTGGAGCTAGGAGAGTCCAAATGAGGTGCGGTTTTCGCCCACACGATCGTGATCGAACGCTCTAGGACATGGAGCAGAGTTTGGTGGGTTTTGGGCCAAATTTGGGGGGTGTTGGGCTGCAACACACACGAGGCCTTTTTGGTCCCTCGGTTAACCGTTGGAGTATCAAACGAAGTCCAAATGATACGAAACTTGACAGGTGGTCTACCGGTAGTAAACCAAGGCCGCTTGGCAAGTCTCGGTCCAATCCGGAAATGTTTAAACCCCACACACGAGAGAAAGGTAGAAATGACCACCGGAGGAGAACGAAGCGCCGGAATGCAAAACGGACAACGGGGAAAAGGCTCGAATGCATGAGATGAACATGTATGCAAATGCAATGCACGTGATGACATGATAAGAGATGCACGAAAAAGAAAAACAACACGCGGAGACAAAAACCCAAACCCGAGAAATAGATATAACTTAGCGCCGGAGACGGCAAGAGTTGGAGTACAAATATGGAAAGTATATCTGGGGCGTTACAACACTCCACCACTACGAAAAGATCTCGTCCCGAGATCTAGGACTAAAAGAACTCCGGGTACTCAGAACGGAGGTGATCCTCGCGTTCCCAGGTGGCTTCACGGTCGGAATGGTGAGACCACTTAACTTTGAGGAATTTAATTGACTTGTTGCGAGTCTTGCGTTCAGTCTCTTGAAGAATAGCAACTGGGTGCTCACGATAGGAGAGATCTTCTTGGAGCTCAATGTCCTCGAAGTTGACGGTGCGGTCAGGAGTCTTGAAGCACTTTCGAAGCTGAGAGACATGGAACACATCATGAACATTTGCAAAGTTTGAAGGAAGCTCGAGTTGATAGGCGAGGTCGCCTCTCTTGCTGACAATCTTGAAAGGTCCCACGTATCTAGGGGCAAGCTTCCCTTTGATACCGAAGCGACGAGTACCTTTCATAGGAGAGACGCGGAGGTAAACATGATCTCCGATCTCGAAAACCAGATCACGGTGCTTACTATCATAGTAGCACTTCTGGTGGGATTGAGCTGCTTTGAGGTTATCACGAATGACTTTGCACATTTCTTCTGCTTCTGTGATTAAGTCATTACCCAGCAGCTGACGTTCACCGGTTTCAGACCAGTTGAGAGGGGTACGGCACTTCCTGCCATATAGAATTTCAAAGGGGGCCTTGCCCGAACTTGCTTGAAAGCTGTTGTTGTATGAGAATTCAGCATAAGGAAGACAATCCTCCCACTTCATGCCGAAAGAAATCACACAAGCCCTGAGCATGTCTTCGAGAATCTGATTGACACGCTCGACTTGACCGCTCGTTTGAGGATGGAAAGTTGTGCTGAAGCGGATGTTGGTGCCCATGGCTTTCTGAAAAGAATCCCAAAACTTGGAGGTAAAAATGCTGCCACGGTCTGAAGATATCACTTGAGGAATACCGTGCAGAGAGACAATGCGAGAGGTATAGAGTTCCGCCAATTGAGCTGCAGTGATCGACTCTTTGATAGGCAGAAAGTGAGCCACTTTGGTGAGCTTGTCGATGACAACAAATATAGCATCATTGCCACGCTTGGACTTTGGAAACCCAGTCACGAAGTCCATTTCAATGTGGTCAAACTTTCATTCTGGAATGGCAAGAGGTTGGAGGAGACCTGCTGGCCTTTGGTGTTCTGCCTTCACTCTTCTGCAGACATCACACTCGTTCACGAATTGAGCGATCTCGCGCTTCATTCGAGTCCACCAATAAGTTTGCTTGAGATCCTGATACATCTTCGTACTACCAGGGTGGATGGAGAGGAGAGAGTTGTGAGCCTCGTTCATGATCACCTTACGAAGTTCACCTTTGGGCACAACAATTCGATCCTCGAAGAAGAGAGTGTCCTTGTCATCAAGTCGGTAGCACTTGTACTTGGACTGACTCTTTGCAATACCAATCTTCACCTTTTTCACCATAGCATCAAGAAGTTGGGCTTGGCGAATCTGGTCTTCTAAGGTAGGAGAGACTTGAAGGTTGGCGAGGAAACCTTGAGGAACAACTTGCAGATTAAGCTTGCGGAAAGCTTCACAAAGCTCGGGTTGATAAGGCTTGAGAAACAGACTGTTGCAATATGCTTTTCTGCTCAAAGCGTCAGCAATCACATTAGCCTTGCCTAGAGTATACTCGATACTCGGATTGTACTCTTGAATCATTTCGACCCATCGAGTCTGCCTGAGGTTGAGATTAGGCTGAGTGAAGATGTACTTGAGACTCTTGTGATCAATGAAAATATCCACATTCCTTCCCAATAGAAGATGTCTCCAAGTCAACAAAGCATGCACAACTGCCGCCAACTCGAGATCATGAGTGGGGTAGTTCTTCTCATTAGGTTTCAACTGGCGAGAGGTATAAGCGACAACTTTCTTCTCTTGCATCAGTACAGCACCGAGACCTTGGAGAGAGGCATCACAAAAGACCTCGTACGGCTTGGTTTCGTCAGGCGGAGTCAGAACTGGAGCAGTGATCAACTTCTCTTTCAAAGTGTTGAAAGCCATATCACACTCCGGAGACCAAACGTACTTGACGTGCTTCTGAAGAAGATTTGAGAGAGGCTTGGCGATCTTAGAAAAGTTTTCAACGAATCTTCTGCAATAGCTTGCGAGACCGAGGAAACTGCGGAGTTGCTTCACGTTCTGAGGAGGTTCCCAATTCACAATTGCGGACACCTTCTCAGGATTCACGGAAATGCCCTTGGCAGAGATGATATGGCCAAGATAAAGAACCTCATCGAGCCAAAATTCACACTTGGAGAACTTGGCGTAGAACTGATGTTCTCTGAGCTTGTCAAGAACCAAACGCAAGTGCTTGGCATGATCTTTCTTGTTCTTCGAGAAAACCAGAATGTCGTCGAGATATACCAAAACGAATTCATTGGTGTAGGGGTTGAAGATGAAGTTCATCATGCGAGAGAACGTCGGAGGAGCGTTTGCGAGGCCAAAAGACATGACGGTGTATTCATATGAACCAAAGCTTGTTCTGAACGCCGTCTTGGGAATATCTTGCTCACGAATACGAATCTGATGATAACTCATACGGAGATCAAGCTTGGAGAATACTTGAGCACCCTTGAGTTGTTCGAACAGCTCATTGATGTCGGGAAGTGGGTATTTGTTCTTGATGGTCTTCTTGTTTACTGGACGGTAATCAACACAAAGTCGACTCGATCCATCCTTCTTCTTCACAAAAAGAACACCACAACCCCACGGAGAGGTACTAGGCCGAATGAGACCCAAACTTTCTTGCTCATCGAGTTGTTTCTTCAGCTCCTTCAACTCTTCGGGGCCGAGCTTGTAAGGACGTTTGCACACAGGTTCCGTGCCAGGCTCAAGTTCAATAACGAATTCAACTGGCCGGTACGGAGGCATTCCTGGGAGCTCTTCTGGAAAGACGTCTTGATACTCACAAACAACCGGAATCTGCGAAATAGCATCCAATTCACCCTTCTCATTGAGAGAAAACAACCGGATGGTATTATCCCGAGCGGCAAAGACAATGACATCCTCAAACGAATGAGTCAGTTGAATCTGCCTGGCTGCACAATCAAGCTGAGCTTTATGCTTAGAGAGCCAGTCCATCCCGAGAATAAGATCGATATCCGAGTTGCCGAGAACCGTAGGAGAAGCCAAGAACTTGTAGTCACCCAGAGTGATAGAAACATCCGGAACGATGGAGTTAGCCTGCATGCGCTTACCGGGAGAGACAACTTCTAAAGGACTAGGTAAAACTTGTGAGACCAATTCATGCCTATTTGTAAACGGTCTCGAGATGAAGCAATGCGATGCACCAGTGTCAAAAAGAACTTTTGCAGGAATATCATTAACAGGAAGGTTACCCATGATCACATCTGACGAGTCCTCTGCCTGAGCTGCATTCATCAAGTTGACCTTGGCGGACTTGGGGTTATGCTTGACCACAGCTGTACTTGCCGATCTGACAGGAGGAGGAGGAGGAAGACGCCTCTGGTTGGTACACTTGTTGGCATAGTGATCCTTCTGTTGGCACTTGTTGCACGTGACCTCTGAAAGCGGACGGTGATACGGAGCACTCGATCTTGGCGCTTGAGATGAAGACTTGTTCTGAAAGCCTGGGTTGGGTGGGTGGGAGAAACCACTGCCACCTTTGCTCTTCTGCTGAAACGGCTGACGGAACGGAGGAGGAGGAAGCCAATACTTCTGCTGCTTGACCACTTGAGTAGAGGAAGACGGAGTAACATCTCTGGCACGCTTCCTGGAAGCATCACACCTCATCTGAGCAGCCTCTTGCTTCAGTGCCATGTTGTAGAACTCATCGTATCTCAACGGCTCAAAGAGGACAAGAGCGAGCTGAATTTCCTCATGAAGACCACCCCTGAACTGATAGATCATGCTCTTCTCATCAGGAACATCCTGCTTGGCAAAACGGGCGAGCTTCTGGAACAACTTGTTGTAGTCATAGACAGACAAAGAGCCTTGCTTCAGATTGCGGAATTCCTGACGCTTACTCTCAACCACACTTTGAGGGATGTGATGAGCGCGGAAATCTTGACGAAAATCATTCCAAGTGATAACACGTCCACCTCTGGAATCCTTGTACTGCTGGAACCACTCTGCAGCCTGATCTTTGAGCTGGAAAGAAGCGAACTTGACGAAATCTTCAGGCCTGACGTTGCTGCATTCAAAATGCTTGCCCAGATCCACTAGCCAATCGTTAGCATCGGTAGCCTCAACACAACCGCTGAACGTCTTTGGGCCATTAGCAAGGAACTGGTTCAGTGTAGCAAAGTGGTGCTGATTGTGGCCTTGATTCCCTTGACTGCCTTGATTGCGCTCTTGGAGAATTTGCATGATCAACTGTGTGTTTGCATTAGTAGCAGCCATCACAGCTTGCCATGCTTCCGGAGGAGGCGGAGGTGGAGGCGGATCAGGATTCGGAGTCGTGCGCGTTGGAGGAGCCATCCTGAACAGGTTGACCACCATTAGCACACTGATAGACAACAATATAGAAGCTGAATCCAACGAAATGAAAATTGCAACATATAGTCTTCACATCCGAACAGAATGAACGAATGCATTTCTCTTGAAGTGGTCACATATCCATAAATTGAGAAGCCACGAAGAATTAAGGTAGAGAAATAAATCAACAAGGTACGGATCAAGAACGAATAATCGGTAAGAAATCCCAATCTCAAACCAATATCCGTGGAAGAAGAACTAGAGCTACTAGAATTCCCACCTATGAAATTCCCGAACCTTTCTGGTTATGCAATCAGGTGTTGGGGATACAGGGGAAGCACAATATCTCACCCAAACTAGCAAATCCTACATCCAGCTGTATCCATCCTTCAACACATAACCAGGAAAACTTCGGAAACCATCTACATCAACCTTCGAAAAGCATCCGTTATACAAGTTATGGCGATACTCTCGAACTCCCGCCCCAATACTGGGTGGCGTCGAGGTTATCTCACCAACGAACTGCATAAAAGAGATTTTCGATGTCGCGCACAAATCTCAAGTATACCAGAATTGCAACGATGAAATTGTGACGACAACACCTCGGAGCTCAACTCCCCGGGACACTGCCACAACCCCTAAAGACAGGAGGCACCAAGAACAATGTTCTCATCACAAAACCATCGGAACAAAACCAAGATACTCGCGTGATCCTAAAAAAATTTTAGTGAAATTTGAGAAGAGAAGAGTCAAAACTCTACGTCAGGATGCCTTACCAGAGCGATGAGGAGACTGGGAAGTAAAAGAATTCCTAAGCTCTCCGATATATAATTCCTAAGGACTCAAAACATTTTTCTAGACACAACTCGGCTGCTAAAAACGATCAAGCAATGGGGCTCCTAAGGTCGGGGAAGGCTCTGATACCAACTTGTAACGCCCTCGATGCGGCTATAGCTCCCACGTGTCGAGGCATGACTTAGAGGCATAACCGCATTGAAAGCAATGTCGCAAGTCAGGCAATCATTACAACATCCCATGTAATATATAATAAAAGGGGGAGATAACATAGTTGGCTTACACTCGCCACGTCACATCAGAGTACATAAATAACATCCATCATACAAATCACTCATGGCCCGACTACGGTGCCAAAATAGAAAAGACCCCCAACATGCGACAAGGTCCTGAATCGATAACCCCAACTAGGCACCACTACTGATCATCCGGAAAAGACACATAGTAACGCTGAGAGTCCTCGTCGAACTCCCACTTGAGCTCGTAATCGTCAACTGGAGCGGAAACACCTGGACCTGCATCTGGAGTTGTAGTATCTGTGAGCCACAGGGACTCAGCAATCTCACACCCACGCGATCAAAACTATTTGAGCTCATAGGAATGGATAAGGCAAATATATGTGGAGCTGCAGCAAGCGACTAGCATATGTGGTGGCTAACTTATACGCAAAAGAGAGCGAGAAGAGAAGGCGAAGCACGAGCGAGAAGCTAAAGGAACATCCTGCGCAAGCATAACTCCAACACCGTGTCCACTTCCCGGACTCCGCCGAGAAGGGGCCATCACGGTAACACACACGGTTGTTTCATTTTAATTAAGTTTAGTTCAAGTACTCTACAACCGGACATTAACAAATTCCCATCTGCCCATAACCGCGGGCACGGCTTTCGAAAGATCAATCCCTGCAGGGGAGTCCCAACTTAGCCCATGACAAGCTCTCACGGTCAACGAAGGAATAGACCTCCACCCGAGACATTCCGATCAGACTCGGTATCCCGGTACAACAAGACATTTCGACAGGGTAAAACTAAACCAGCAACACCGCCCGAATGTGCCGACAAATCCCGATAGGAGCTGCACATATCTCTTTCTCAGGGCACACTCAGATTGTCCTAGGTACGGGTAGGCCAGCCCAGAGTTGCCCCTGGTAGCCACCGGTAGCTGACAGGTGGACCAACACTCAGAGGAGCACTGGCCCGAGGGGTAAAATAATGATGACCCTTGAGTCTGCAGAACCCAAGGGAAAGAAAAGGCTAGGTGGAAAATGGTAAAACCAATGTTGGGCATTGCTGGAAGAGCTTTACTTAAGACGAACTGTCAAGGGGTTCCCATAATAGCCCAACCGTGTAAGGAACGCAAAATCCGGGAACATAACACCGATATGACGGAAACTAGGGCGGCAAGAGTGGAACAAAACACCAGGCATAAGGCCGAGCCTTCCACCCTTTACCAAGTATATAGATGCATTAATTAAGTAAGATATATTGTGATATCCTAACAAGTAAATAAAAGTTCCAACAAGGAACGGCTCCAATCTTCCACCTGCAACTAACAACGCTATAAGAAGGGCTGAGCAAAGTGGTAACATAGCCAATCAACGGCTTGCTAGGACAATGGTGGGTTAGGGGATCAACATGGCAATTGGGAGGCTGACAAGCAAAAGGTAGGCATCGTAGCAGTGGCAAAGCAAAAGAGCGAGCAAACTAGCATAGCAAAGATAGTAGTGATTTCGAGGGTATGATCATCTTGCCTGCACAGTTGTCAGAGTTGACTGGATCCTCGCAAGCAAACTCAACGGGCTCCTCGGTAGCGAACTCGTCTCCCGGCTCTACCCAACAAGACAAACAAGCAACAAGGATACAATCAACCACGGCAAGACCAAGCAATATGATGAAATGACGATATGCTATGCGGGATGCGATGCGGGATGCAAAATGCAAGATATGACAGGAAATGCATGAACCTGGCATCAACTTGGAAAACCAAGTGTGCCACTGGATAGAGGGGATGAAATCGCTTGAAAACTATATAAAGATCATTGGAATCGGAGCTACGGTTTGGAAATGGCGAGCGTTTTAAGATATGACACCGGTATGCGATTTACAGCAAGTAGGCATCTAAATGCAACGAAATGAACATGCTCCAGCCACCAAACATGAAAACAAAATACATGGCAGTGATGTACACAAGATGGTTGACAAAACACTAGCACTGAGCCATAGGCAAATTCATCCATTAAGAGGTTCAGACAAGCATGGCTAAAACGCAAATGCAAAACAGATTTCAGACTTAGTGAAATTAACACTAGTCTGAAATTTCAGATCACGATGCTCTCTTCGGAGCAGCAAAACAACATGATAGAAAACCTGAACATGACAAGTAAGAACATGGCATGGAGCTACTCAACAAGCTTAACAAAACACCCAAAGTGACCTGGGGCCAAAAGGGTTCACAAAATACTCTACCGAGCTCGCGAACATAGCTCGAACACAATCAGTTTTCAGACTTAGTGAAAACTGAGACACGCTGAAATATAACTCACGAAGGCATGTAAACAAGCTCGATGCACTCACTACGGTGCAAGTCATGGCAAGGAAAGCATATAACCAGCAAGAAGGCACAAAGTGCTAGCTACACATGGCAAGAACGAAGGCATAGCATGCATGAAACACTAACGGTAGCATCGGCAAAGTCGCAAACAAGTTGACGATCTGCCCGGATTAACAACGAAGCAAAAGTTGAGCTCGATTGAGTCAACCTAGAGCACTCCACATATGTAACCAAAGACATGGATGGATAGAGCATAACATAAATATCAAAACTCCCTTACTGATCATCCTCAAAATAGGCACGGATCACTAGGAAACAAGCTGGACATATAGCATCACGAACCAAAATATCCCAGACTTAGTGAAAATCACTAAGTCTCTGAAATCAGCAATCTCAGGTACCTCTCTTCGCAAGCTTGCACAAGACAACACACACATCCTAAAAATGCATGGGTGGCACCTCTGGAAATAAGACAAAATCCTTAACAATTCATCCCAAAGGGGCACAGGCATATCATGCACGAATTAAACATGGCAAAAATGACAAAAGTGCATGATGAACTAACGGATCTGCAATTTAACTCACGAAGCCTCCTTCTAACAGCATTTTGGGTATGAAGATGACCTCAAATGCAAATGATGCAATGGAATGAAATGATGTACATGTCGAGGCGAAGATTTTGATATATCATATGCCCAAAACGAAGCTACGGTTGCGGAGATACAAGCAGTCAAAGAATGCATAAAAATCTGGAAGATTAGGGTTTCGGGGAGAGGTCAACCTAGCCCAGATCCAGATCTGGATCGGCACGCTTCCCGAGGCGGCGCCAGGGGAACACTGTAGCAGCCGGAGGCGGAGCTCGCCGGAGACGCGGCCGCCGGTCGGGGAGGAGGCTGCCGGGGCGGTGCTGGCGTGGAGGCGGGCG
>NC_041391.1:418485147-418525326 GCF_002162155.2 Triticum dicoccoides | reverse complement strand
CAGGCGGCGGACATGTCCGTCGGTGGCTGGGAGCTGTTTTTTTTTTTGCTAGGGTTTGAGACAAGGGGATCCGGGATTTGGAGGAGGGGGTCTATAAATAGACATAAGTGGAGCTAGGAGAGTCCAAATGAGGTGCGGTTTTCGCCCACACGATCGTGATCGAACGCTCTAGGACATGGAGCAGAGTTTGGTGGGTTTTGGGCCAAATTTGGGGGGTGTTGGGCTGCAACACACACGAGGCCTTTTCGGTCCCTCGGTTAACCGTTGGAGTATCAAACGAAGTCCAAATGATACGAAACTTGACAGGCGGTCTACCGGTAGTAAACCAAGGCCTCTTGGCAAGTCTCAGTCCAATCCGGAAATGTTTAAACCCCACACACGAAAGAAAGGTAGAAATGACCACCGGAGGAGAACGAAGCGCCGGAATGCAAAACGGACAACGGGGAAAAGGCTCGAATGCATGAGATGAACATGTATGCAAATGCAATGCACGTGATGACATGATAAGAGATGCACGAAAAAGAAAAACAACACGCGGAGACAAAAACCCAAACCCGAGAAATAGATATAACTTAGCGCCGGAGACGGCAAGAGTTGGAGTACAAATATGGAAAGTATATCTGGGGCGTTACACGGCGCCTGTGCTCGGGTCCGTCCCTGCAGCATTGATAAACCCAACGGTTGAGCTCTGTCTGGTGGGCCGGCCCCGTTCACGTCACCTCCTGGGGTCGTTGGTGTTTGGCCTTCTCATGCGATTTCCCCCGGAGATCCACTCGGCGCACGCCACCTCACACATCTCGCATGTTTCTCACAAGCGCCATGCGCTACAAATTCAGGCACAACTCACCCTGAGGTGGGGCCTCGTGAGTCCCGCGCTGGCTCACGAGTGCCCATATACACCTCCTCCAGTCCTGTCGTGCTAGCCACGTGTATGGACGGGGATGTACACGCCCCGGAGTCTCGCCCTGAGGGAACTCCCACCCACACACCAGTGGAAGCCCCATGCTTCACGCTGGCAGACGACACTATCAAGGAGCGACTATGCCCATGCACCAGTGCAAGCCCCATGTTCCACGCTGGCGGATGACACGGTCGAGGAGTAGCTATGCCCACGCTAAAGTGGAAGCACCATGCTGGGCACTGGTGAATAAACAACTAAGGGAACCTAGTGTTTGCAATAACCTCAGGACGGCCTACAGGCTCTCTGTACGGCCCTGCCGCACAACTTTCCCCATGGGAGGCCCGCGCGAGGGGCTGGACACAGGGGCTGCGCCCAGGCCATGCCTGGCGCACGCCACCTCACCAGGTCTCTCGCACCTGGTTTTCTCGCGACCCTCCCAGGCAAAAGCTGGCAAGGAAATGTATGGGGGACTCCGGATTAACTCAGACGCTGCTCGTGTTTCCCTCATGAGGGTCGTTCGAACGTCAAGGGGGACCCCTGAGCATCGCGACTCAGGGGCCTCACTGGTCACGTATCCCCTCACCCCTTGGCCTTCTTGATGATCCGGACGCCCCAACGGCGGTTGAGGTATGCGCGGGGATGGGCCCTACCGACGCAGAACACTAAGGCAAACAGAAAGGAAATCGAGCATGAAAAGGAAATCACTGAGTTCCAGCCAGTTATTACAAAACATAATGTTCCACAAATATAAGCAGAAGTTCTCACACCTCCGTGAGGCACGATGAATGTTGTTGGGTTAAACTAGGAGGAAGCGACGCCATCGCCCTAGTTGCCGCTACCGCCCGCCTTGGGAAGCCCGTCGTTGCCAATGCTGCCACCATCTTCACCACCGGCTTTTGACGTCGCAGCTGCGGGGTCGGGGACATGGAGGAACTTCCCCAGCTGGGCTTCCACCTGCTTCTTCACAGGCTCGGTGGCAGTGGTGCGGGACCCATGAGCCACTGGTTCAATCAGGGTGCTAAGGTCCAAGCCTGGCTCTCGGAGGTGGAGGTGGTTGAAGAAGCGCCTCGCGACCGCGGTAAAAAGCACGCGGCACTCCCCCTCCACCATGGAGTCCACTCCAGCGGTGATGCCTTCAAGTGCCTCGACAAGCTTGGGGAGAAGCCTAGCAAGGCCGTCCTTCGGAGTCGCCAACGGCTACTTGTACCCTCCCCCATATAGGGAGCATAGCGCCGTGTGGGACCTCAGCTCGAGGGAGACGAAGGCTTCATGTTCCACGACCGTCGTTTTCTCGGCGGTGGCGAGGGTCTTCTCCCTGGCTTCCAGCCGAGCCGTCGCCTCAGAGACGAGCTGGGCATGGGACGCATGGCCCTGTCCACCTCCTCCTTCAGCTTTCCCAGGCGGCCCTTCTCCACGGCTTGGTCCTTCGTTGCCTGGGCTAGCTTGAAGTCGCGGTCGACAAGCATCGCTTCATGGGCCTTGATATCCTCCTCTTGCTGCTGGAGCAATTGGGTGTGGGCAGCCTGCGCCTCGTGGAGAGCTTTCAGCTCGACCTCCGCCTTGTTGTAGTGCTCCATGGCAAACGCCGCGTCGGCCAGCGCTGCGTCACAAGCCATCGCAGCCTGATTAGCATCCCTCCTGCTCTCCGCGGTGACGGTCTCAGCCTGGCCACAGGTTATCCTGGCAGACGCGTTGGCCTGGAGCCACCCTGAAATCGGTCCCATGCACTCCCTCACCATGCATCTGTCGGCGCCTTGGAGATCGGTCCGGAGCTGGTCCAGCATGGCATAGGCCCTATCCAGAGCCCTGGACTGACAAGGGGGCCGCAGTCCGCCAGCACAAGAGCCTGGGGAGGAGGCGGCACCGGCGTGTGAGCTGGCATCGCAGCAGCAGCAAGGGAAGCTGGGGGGCTCTGGAGCCTACGAACCCGCGGTGGATGTGATGGGGATGGTGGCTCTGGAGCCTGCTAGCCCACGGAGGCAGACTCCTCATAAGGATCCACCACCGTGCTTTGGGGGTCCGTTCCGTCACGGGAGAGCGTGAGGCGATCTCCTCCGTCTGCTCCAGGGCCACCGCGGCCGTGGCGAGCGGTGGTTCCTCCGTGGTCCTGGCTTCCTCCTTCCTCTTCTTCACCATGATCTCCATCTTGGTCATCAGGAGGGGAGCATTGTGGGCACGGCACCAAGGATGGCAAACGAAAACAAGGTAAGATGCTTACTCATCAGAGGCAATGTACGCCCTTTTCCTAGCTGGGGCCAAGGCGCCTCCAATCTTCCTGTATGCGGACCTTGCCGCGTCCTGAGGGTTGGCGGGGGGCACGATGGCTGGCCTCGGTGCGGCATCGACTGACGGCTTGGCGGAGGCGTCGCCTCGGAAAGGGGGTGCCACACCGCTCTTCTTCAGAGTCGTGCGGCCTGGCCTCCGCTGGGCCGGGGGAGTGGCCCTGGACCTTGTAACAACCCCGGAGGAGCGTGGGGGTTCCATGACCGGGGGCTCGGCGGCATCGTCATCATCAGAGAGGCCGCGGAGAAGTTTGCCCTGAGACAGGGGAGAGATCTCTGCCACATCGTCCACGGTCCCCTCCAAGTCATACCGGCACCGGCAAGTTAGGGAGCTCGAACGGCATGAGCACCAGCTCGTTGAAGACGGGCATGGTGGCGACAAGCGCCCCCCTATCGACACGACGATACAACGGGATGTAGGCCGCTGGGAGGACCCCCCCCCCTTGAGCAGGGTGCTCATGGCCTTGTCCAGCTCCTCGCCCGTTTGGCTCCCCGAGCACAGCCGGATGTCGCCCTCTGCGCCCTAGAACTCCCACATGGGGTGCGTGTGCGCCTGGAGCGGGGCCAGGCACTGCATCACGAACTCCTTGACAAGTGTGGCCCCCGTCAGCACCCCGGCATCCATGTCCATCATCATCTTCTTCAAGACCAGCGCTGCTTGGGGGTTGGAGAGCTTCTCGTGGGCCCATCGGTCAAGCTTCTCTGGCAGCAGCTCGGTCGGCAACTCCAGCCGAGCGTGGAGGCCCCGGCGTCCATGAAGACACACTTGCGCCAGAAGTTCTTCACCTTCTTCCCAGCCCTCATGAGTGTGTTGCCCTTGTGGACCGCGGCGAAGGAAATGCCGCTGGAGCGCTGGGTTGGAGCATGCATCCGGAGGTAGAAGAAGTGGCGGAGGAGTGCAACGGAGGGCACCACACCCACAAATGCCTCACAGTTAAAGGCGAAGATGGATAGGACAAGGATGGAGTTGGGCTGAAGATGCAGGGCCTGAACCTGGTAGTGGTCAAAGATGGCGGTGAAGAACTTGGAGAAAGGTGGGACGAGCCCCGCAAAGACGATGTGGAGGAAGAAG
This sequence comes from Triticum dicoccoides, assembly GCF_002162155.2. Taxonomy (NCBI): domain Eukaryota; kingdom Viridiplantae; phylum Streptophyta; class Magnoliopsida; order Poales; family Poaceae; genus Triticum; species Triticum dicoccoides. The sequence continues at coordinate 418,521,071 of NC_041391.1, read as the reverse complement.
GGGTAGAACTTCCCCGCCAAGGTCCTCCGCTCAGCGGAGCTGGCCAGGAGCATCGTCTCGTTCCACTCGTTGTCATGGCTTGCCGTCAGAGGGAGTGCGACAGCGAGGTGTCTCTCCTCGGTGATGGAGGACGCGTCGAGGGCCGGCGTAGGTGTGAAGGAGGAGTTTGCGGCCGGAACGGCAGGCTTCACCTTACCGGACGCCATCCGCAAGACCTCAGAAGGAGAGATGTAGAAGGGAGGAGGAATTCGACCAGATCTAGAGATGCTCTCGGTAGGAAGAAAGGGAATCTGGAGCAAGGCCAAGAGAAGGCATTGAAGGCTCGGTAGCGGGTGCCAGTATTTTTAGCATGGGAAGTTGCCGAGGTGGCGTGGGGAAGTGGAGATGCCCACGTCCCATCAAGTGCCACGCGTCGGCTCGATCCGCAGACGATTGGGGCTAGCGACGCTCCGCCCTTGCCCTCCGGCTTCACCTCGAAGCCAAGTCAAAGTGCGCCTTGGGCCTGGGGGCTATTGTCGGCATTCTGGGAACTAGGGTACCTGAAAGCACAAGTGCTCCCTGGGTGGTTTTGGTAATTAATTTCAGCATATCTCTTATTGGACTAATACTTCTATATAGTATATTTCAGATAAGTTCAACAGTGGAGTGGCGTGGATAAGAGGATGTGAACCCCTTCAAGATGCTAAGGACAAAGGATTGGCTCAAGCTCTAAAGCTCAAGACTCTACATCTTAATTTCAGTGATCCAAGATCACATTGAGTCCATAGGAAAAGCCAATACTGTTAAAAGGGGATGAGGTGTTGCTTAATGGCTTTCTTGCTCAAAGTGCTTAGTGATATGCTCCAAAGCCCTCAGCCACTTTCTCATATCCACATATGTCCCAAACCAAAAGTCAAACTCGGCCCCACCGATTTGTTCTATCCGGCGCCACCAAGTTCACTTGACATAGCCATTGCCAGAAACCCTAATCAGTTCGGTCTCACCGATGGGATCTCAGTCTCACCGAGATGGGCTTGCAAACTCTCTGGTTCCTGTAGCAATAATTTCAGTCTTACCAAGATATGTAATCAGTCTCACTGAGTTTGCTTGACCAACTCTCTGGTTAGCTCATTATCAAAATTGGTCCCACCGAGTTTGTGTAATCGGTCAAACTGAGATGAGGTTTTACCCTAACCCTAGCACATTGGTCCCACCGAGTTGATCATATCGGTCCCACCGAAAAGCCTAACGTTCACATTTTAAACTAAATCGGTCTGACCAAGTTTCATGATTCGGCCCCATCAAGTTTGGTAAATTGTGTGTAACGGTTAGATTTTGTGTGGAGTCTTTGACACAAGAAAAATCTTATGAGCGCTCCGTGAGAAGGGAAGAGAAGGAGTATTGATTTCTCCCATGCGCTGGGGAAAAGAATGCGGGCGTGCCAATGTACCGTAGTACACAAAAAAATGGTATGGGAAGCAAGTATTTCATTAATCTCGTCGGGTAAACAAAATTACAAGATCCCATAAAAGAAAATGGTTGCGCTCCGTGGCCTACTAGCGCGGCCTGCCTGACTATGGTGATGTGGTCTCTGGTTCCCGGGGCCTCGGAAGGCTCCCAGTTAATTACTCCCGCGGGTTGCTCCGATGTAATGTGTGGGCACCCGCAAAAGGAGGCACTGCCGACCTGTTCACGCGCTAGGCATCGGCGTCCATGGCTCTGCAGCCACCGTTACATCATCCGTGGCTACCGTGTTGACTCCTAGTACGCCCGGTGCAGGACCCTCCTCGGCGTGATATCCATTGGTGCGTGTATCACTTCCTCTGGCTGTGTGTGCATCCTCCATCGAACCATACTCGTGTTGATGTAGCGTGTGGCAGCCAATATGAACGGAAGCTTCGTCGGTCTCGCAGACTGACGTCCGTCATCATAGGACACCAGCGTGTCATCCGTGACCATCCCGGCTATGAGTGCACCCAGCGTGTGGTCCTCCTCGGCGCGGTGCCCACAGACTCTGTATGCATGCCTACAGTTGCCGCCTCTTCATTTCTTCTGCGTGTGGGCCGTACTATGTGTTGCGGCTCCCCTCTGTCCATCTCCTTGGCTCTAGTATCGGCGTCTAGAGGGCCGACCAGGGTACTCTCCTACAAACATGAGTAGCATGTGTGCCCGCTGGAATTTCTCACGAGCTTGTGCACGCATGCATGGCCACACATGGACCCATGCTTCACCCATGTTCATCGGAAGGCCATCTGCAAGATAGAAAACAAAACGAACATACCTTAACATGCATGGCATGCTCTTCTGCATGGCGTGTCCATGGAATCTAGCACTCAAGATGTGTGGGCGAGGGCACCGGTGCCAGCACGGTGCCGCGGGCAAACGCGTCCATGACCTCATGTGTCTCCTTTGACCTGCTCCCTCCCAGCGCACGCATAGCCAATGTCAGGATGTGATGTCTCCGATGAGCGCGATCTACACGGCACCACATGCGTGGGCGCGTCGTCGCCTCCTCGGCTTTTTTTCCTCCGCTTGGCGCATTGTCCACAACTTCCGCTGACGTGTGTGCTTAACACTGCCATATATGTCATATGGGTTGATGTAGCGTGTCCGAGTAGATTGGAGGATGCATCGCTGGCTGATTCTCCGGCGTCCGTCCGGCATCGCTGTCACTATCGCCAGCGCGTCATCCGCTCTGCCTAGGTTACCGGTGTACCCTGCACACCATCCTTCTTGGTGTGATGCCTACGTCGGTGTCGCTGCCTTTTCTAGTGTTGTCCGTAGTCGCCATGGGAGTGTGCACCCAGTGTATGCCCGGGCCTCTTCCGCAACTCCCTTGGTCACCGTCATTGGTGCATCTTCAAGCTTGGACGTAGTTCACACCACCACCGGCGTGGCGCCGCTGTGAGCTATGCTTTGTCGGGTGCGCCCTCCTCGACGCTACCGCCATGGGCATCTGGCAGTCTCCTCCCGGCTGGGTTGCCTCCCTTCAGTGAGTCTCCGCCAGATGCGAGCCAATCCCATATAGACAAACTTCCTCCGGATGCATACCCTTCTACAAGAAAGAAAATAAAACAAAGGAAAAATGCATTCTTATGCCTTTTGTAGCATCGCATTGCCGCCGTCGGCGTGTCCATCAAGCCAGGCATAGTACCGCCTTCTTGTGGACCGTGTGATGCCACCACCGTGGGTGCCCGTCCCTGTTGGCGCAACTTCTCCATGTGCCCCGCAGATGCTGCCATCGCGGGTTGTCTCCCCATTGCACGACTGTCGGGGATGGATCTAGGGCACATGTGCTACCGAGTGAGTATGCCGCAACCACATGCACGCCCTCCATACTGCCATCATAGGGACATCTCCTTGGTGCACGTGTCGCTTGTGCCCCTTCTAGTGAAGAACTTAAGGCATAGAGCATGCACCCGCTCCATTGCCCTAGGATCACTGTATTGCCCCCAGACAGTAGCATCTCATGGACACGAATTTGGCCTCCAATGCTCGACAATGATGAGGCCAATGAAAATTGCACCCACGGGTTAGCACCATCTCATATTGTTGGAGAAGATCTTGACGAAAAAAAATCGACGACCACAGCGAAGCAAAGATGGGAGGAGAACCATGTCCCACCGGGCGTGCCAATTTGTTTGACACGAGAAAAATCTTATGAGCGCTCCGTCAGAAGGGAAGAGAAGGAGTATTGATTTCTCTCATGTGATGGGGAAAAGAATGCGGGCGTGCCAGTGTACCGTAGTACACAAAAAAATGGTATGGGAAGCAAGTATTTCATTAATCTCGTCGGATAAATGAAATTACAAGACCCATAAAAGAAAATGGTTGCACTCCGTGGCCTACTAGCGCGGCCTGCCTGACTATGGCGATGTGGTCTCTGGTTCCCGGGGCTTCGGAAGGCTCTCGGTTAATTACTCCCGCGGGTTGCTCCGCAAGATACCTCCGATTAAGCCATTTGGTCGTCTTCGTCGTCTTCGCTTCGCCTTCTCCATGCATGATGATGATGGTGTGAGTGTATGGTGTGGGCGGCGGCAAAGCCCGTGTCCTCGTCGATACACGTGCCGCTCAAAACATGGCTTTGTGCTAGCCATGTCCGCCCTCGCAGTCGCTCCTCGTCGGTCTTGACAGCATTGATGTGGTCGGTGTTGAAGTTGCATGGGTCCTGCTTGGCTCGGACTTCTTGACGATGTAGCAGCTTCGTCGGGGTATGCAAGGGGTTGCCTTGCGGGAGTATTCTTTTATGGAGACCGGCGTTGGTGTAAAACCAACACACGCTCGTATCGGCAATGCCGGTGTGGTTGGCACCTCATCTCGGCTGGACGCCGAGTTTACGATGGTCCGCCAAGACAAGGGCGCCGCCTCACGGGGCCACAATAAGATGTTGGTGAAGTTGCGTCGCCTTCCCGCGATCGCGCATCATTTTCAAGGGCTCTGGAATGTGGACAGCACCATGTGGTGGTGCCTCATCTCGACTAGACGACGAGTTTACAGAGGTCCGCCAAGACAAGGGCACCACCTCACTGGGTCGTGCTATGATCTTGGTGAAGTCGCATCGCCTTCCCATTGTCGCGCCTTGTCATCATGGGCTCTGGGTTGCGAATAGCATTAAGCGGCACCGTCTTTTCCTCCAGGTCACGGACAGCACCGTGCAGCGCCATCTTCTTCTCCGTGATGCGGGCTTCATGTTGCGGGCAGCACCAGGGTGTGCTCGTCTTCGTGACTCCGTGTGGTGGGCTCCGTCTTGATGAGGTAGACATCAGTAGTGTCGTGTCGCGAGCTCCACGCCTCTTTCGTCCATGTCGTCGGCTTAATGAGGAAGGGGCTCCATTTCTCCATGGCTGCAAAAGATTTTTCTCCATAGCGAGCTCCGTGTCGCCATCCTCCGCGGCACGCAACAACATCCCCGCGAGCTCCTTGCCTCTGGGCTCCAGCTTCATAATGTTGGCGATGGACGTCGTCTTGGCAAACTCCGGGCCACCATCCACCGCAGCATGGCGGCAGCATCCTCGCGAGCTCCACACCTTCGTCCTCATTGGCACCGTCTTGATGAAGAAGATGACGGGCGCCGTCCGAGCGAGCTCCGTGTCGCCGTGGCACCGGCTCAATGAAGAAAACGACGGGCATCATCCTAGCTAGCTCCGTGTGGCCATTAACTGCAGCACAGAGGCGGTGTCTTCAAGAGCTCCAGACCTCCATCCTCCATGGCACTGGCTTGATGAGGTCGGCATTGGCGTCATCTTGGCGAGCTCTTGCCGCCATCCACCGCGGCACGGCGGCGGCATCCTTGGGAGCTCCACGGCTCCGTCCTCCTGCTCTAGCATGACGAAGTAGACGGCTGGTGACGTCCTTGCGAAGTCCATGCGGCACCAGGTTAATGAAGAAAAGGACGGGCGTCGTCTTGGCGAGCTCCGTGTCGCCATCCTCCGTGGCACCATCTTGACGATTGGCGCCATCCTGGCGAGTTCCACGCCTCCGTCCCCTGGCACCGGCTTGATGATGTAGACGACGGTCCTGGCGGTGTCGATGTATAGTCTCCTGGTCCGGCGGCGCCGTTCACCGTCTCCATCGCATCTGGTATGAGAAGAGTGTCGCATCATCCGCGGCCACCAACGCATGATACGAGAAGAGCGCCGCATCATCCGCGGTCTTCTCCGCTGGTCGCGTCGTCCATTATCCCCGTCACCTGATACATGAAAAGAAGAGGTACGTACCAAGAGGGGCGTGTCACGGTCACCGCGTTAGATTCTTCAATCGGCCGCGGCCACCGCGGGCTCCTCTTGGGTGTTTGGCCAGATGCGTCTGCTGGTGCCTCCCCTTTGTGCCCGTGCTGCTGCCATTGCGTCCGCTGCCTCCAGGGGCGTGTCGCCGCGTGGGTTTGGCCGGCTGCATTCCTCTGCTTGGGTGCCCTTCTCTTCTCCCCCTTGGTCTTGTCAACAAATTATAGCTACCATGGTGTTGCGGCTGCTGCTGCTGCTGCTGCCACCTGCGTGATCTATTTTCTTCTTCTCCTGTAAGACAAGATAGATGAAGGATATGGGTAGCAAAAGAAACTAGTTTGCTCCTCGTTCTTCGTCTTGCCAGGCACTTGCCCGCTGTGGGCAACATCGGATCATCGGCAACGTGCTGCCGCCACCGCCATTGTGGTGGCCGCGTGACTACTGCCATAGACGCGTTTCAACTTCCATGCATACCGGTGCGGTCAGCGACGCCTTCGGCACAGTGCTGCCGCGAGCGTCTCGCACCAAACCTTCGCGTCCTTCGGTTAGGCCACTGGTGCATCGTGCCGGTATGTGCCGTCGCCGCTGCCTGGGTGCCTCCTCTTGATCCGGTTATCATCCGTCTCCTGGACGCTACCCCCGCGGCGCGTCTCCTCTGGGCCGTGGTATTTGTTGGGTGCCTCCGATGTGTGGCTTTGCTGCGTGGGTGCCTCCTTGGATTGCTCTTACTCCTGTAAGATGAAAGACAAGAAGTACAATAAATTAGAGGGGCTTGCTCTACTCCCTGTTATCCATCCCGGCAGGCCTCGGTTTGCTTGCGGGCAGCCGGACTCCAGTTGGAGGCAATCCATTGCAGGCGCGCTCATCGCTGCCATCGAGTGTGTGCCTCTATGTCGTTGTCGTCATCGCTGCATCTTTGTTGGTTGTGTGCCACCGTTGCCGTAGGCGCGTCCGCTGCGTGGCTTCTTTTCTCCTAATGCTTCGTGCCTCGTCTCCGCCGGGTACATGCGTGAGGTTCTGCTACCTTCTTCTGCTTCTTCCTGTGCTAGTTTTATATAGGCTGGGGTCGGCCACCAATTAGGCAGAAAACAAGCGATCTGATTTCTTGATTGCCAAGCCCGTCGAAGCTTTCCTTCTTAAAATTTTCTTTCTAGAACATTGCTCTTCTTATCCCACACACCTACACAAGTAAAATGAAAGAATTCCATATATGCGTGAAAGCTGCCTACGTACCTATTCCTTTGCAAACATGCATTGTTTCTTCCTTCAAGACCAAAGCAAGCCTTATGAGTCAATCGCATGTTGACTACCTGCTTAATACGGGTATTCGAGACGCTTGTCGGACGGTCGTGTATACCCGAATACGTGTATATATGGCATATACACATGTTGTATTTAGGTACGTATGCAAGCTTGCCGGGATATGAATACAAGAATACATAAGAATGTATATCAGCTAGCTAGCCTACGTGCACGTGGCCGGACACGTACATGCAAACATTAGTTGCACAATATTTCATGCATGTGCATGTGCATATACGTGAGTGGGTACATGCCATGCCAATAAATTTGCCCTTTGCATTATAGCTTGCCTTTGCTTATATAGCGTGCATCAAAACTCATTAAAACAAAATATTATTTTATACAATAGTGCACAAAAACTCATCGAACATGGAGGCTAATATACCCCTCCACCCAGTCTTCATTCATGGAGAAAGCCATCAGGACGTGTCTACACTATCAGTATACATTTTCTGAGAGAGAACCACCTACTCATGTGTTGAGATCAAGATATTCCATTCCAACCACATAAATCTTGATCTCTAGCCTTCTCCATGTTGCTTTCCACTAAAATAATCTTTCCACCAAATCCAAATCCATGATAGAGTTGAGTGTTGGGAAGACTATCATTTGAAGCACAAGAGCAAGGAGTTCATCATCAACACACCATCTATTACCTTTTGGAGAGTGGTGTCTCCAAGATTGGTTAGGTGTCACTTGGGAGCCTCTGTCAAGATTGTGGAGTTGAACCAAGGAGTTTGTACGGGCAAGGAGATCGCCTACTTCGTGAAGATCTATCCTAGTGAGGCAAGTCCTTCGTGGGCGATGACCATGGTGGGAGAGACAAGATTGCTTCTTCGTGGACCCTTCGTGGGTGGAGCCCTTCGTGGACTCGCGCAACTGTTATCCTTCGTGGGTTGAAGGCTCCATCAACGTGGATGTACGATAGCACCACCTATCGGAACCACGGGAAAAATCTTCATGTCTCCAATTGCGTTTGCATACTCCAATTCCATCCCTTTACATTCTTGCAACTTGCATGCTTTACTTTCGGCTGCTCATATACTCTTGCCATGCTTGCTTCAAATGTATTGTGAATGTTTAAACTTGTGCTAAAACTCCACCTTAACTTGAAGAAACTAAAAACTGCTACTTTTCTTTGTTGAGGGTCTAATCACCCCCCCCCTCTAGACACCTCTTCTCGATCCTTTCAATTGGTATCAGAGCATTGGTCTTCATTGCTTTGGTTTAAACACCTTTGGAGGAAGATGGATGAGTTTACGTTGGGGTCTTCGACGTAGAGTGTCTATTCTTGATGGAGAGTACTTTCATGAGTGAAAAAATGAGATGCTTGTGATTTTCAATGAATATCATTTGAACAAGTACATTACTAGCCCTTGTGCACCTCATGTTGATCCTTTGCATCCTACCCTTGATGAGTCTATTGACACGATCCGCAACCTTCGAACTGTTAATCTTATCACTAGAGGTTTGCCTAGAAACTTGATTGGTTGCTTGCCTACTCTTGATTGTGCCTACACTATATGGAGATTTCTTGAGGAACGATTTCCAAACTATTCCTTGCAAAACTTAGATGAAGTTCTTCATAAGTCTATTGCCTTGAGTAAGATGAATTCCAATGATCCTAAGTTTGCTGATTGTATATTTGAGCTTACTAATCTTATGCGTGCCAAAGGAGATGTTGGAATCATTAGTAATATCATCTCCGAAGCCATTAGAATTCGTAAAAATGATTATTGTGATGATCATTTATCTAATTAATCACTCTCTCTAGGAATTGATCCATCACAAGACGATGTTGAACATGGATACTATGATGAGAATGATGATAGTGACTTTGATCTCGATGAGTCTATGAGACACTTTGGTCTTATGGCTAATCTTCGCGGCTATATGGCTGGAGGAAAGGAATGGGTCCTTGATAGTGGATGTACCGATCACATGACCGGAGATAAGGATATGTTTCATGAGCTTGCTAAAAACGACGGCCCTCGAAAGTATGTCACTTTGGGTGATAACTCAAAGGGTAAGGTGGTTGTCCTTGGTAAGGTGGCCATCTCACATGATAGCTCCATACAAAATGTTATGCTCGTTGAATCTCTTGTCTACAATTTACTTTCCTTATCTAGACTTGCTGACTTTTGTTTCAATGTCCTATTTACTTAAGTAGATTGCCAAGTGTTTTGTAGAGATAATCACAATATGGACTTTACCGATATTCGTAGAGGTGATCTTTACATTGTTGATTTCACTAAAAAGGCTCAACCCAGAACTTGCTTTATTGCTAAATCTTCTAAAGGTTGGTTGTGGCATAGAAGGTTAGGTCATGTGGGCATGCGAAATCTTGATAAGCTTATTAAAGGTAATCATATCCTTGGAGTGAAAGATGTTATATTTGACAAGGATAGATTGTGCAGTGCTTTTCAAGCAGGAAAACAAGTTAGAGGAAGTCGCCCCGTGAAGAACATCATGACCATGAGAAGACAGCTCGAGCTACTTCATATGGATCTCTTTGGTCCCAATGCCTACAAAAGTCTCGGTGGAAACTCATTTGGTCTAGTCATAGTCGATGATTTTTCAAGATTTATGTGGGTGCTCTTTCTTGATGATAAATCGCAGGTTCAAAAGATCTTCAAGAACTTTGCTAGGAAGGCCCAAAATCAATTTGAAGTGAATATCAAGAAGGTTCACAGCGACAACGGAATGGAGTTCAAGAACGCAAATGTGGATACCTTTCTTGATGAAGAAGGGATTTCACATGAGTTCTCGGCTACGTACACACCTCAACAAAATGGAGTTGTTGAGAGGAAGAACCGGAATCTTATTGAGATGGCAAGAATGATGCTTGATGAGTACAAGACTCCAAAACACTTTTGGGCGGAAGCGGTTGAGATGGCTTGTCATGCAACAAATCGCTTGTATCTTCACAAGCTACTCGGCTCAACGGCATACGAACTTCTCACCGCTAGCAAACCCCAAGTTGGATACTTGCAAGTATTCAACTCAAAGTGTTACATTCTTGATAAGCATCGTCGTTCTCAACTTGCTCCTAAATCTCATGAGGGTTTCCTACTTGGTTATGGCTCAAACTCTCACACTTACCGTGTCTACAACAATTTCACCCGAAAGGTTGAAGAGATGGTAGAAGTGAGGTTTGATGAATCTAACGGCTTGCAAGTAGAGCAATTGCCAATTAATGTAGGAGACAAAGACCCTTCGGAAGCAATCCAAGACTTGTCTATTGGCAAGATTCGTCCAACGGAGGTGAAGGAGAGTACCTCATCCGTCCAAGTGGAAGCTCCTACCTCACGACAAGGTGAACCAAGAGTTGACATGAAAACATCCATGAGCGGGACACACCAAGATGAAGAAAGCAAGGAAGTACACCAAGATGAACCTCATTAACCTCCTTCTCCACCACGACAAGAGAACGACAACGTCAACAATGAAGAAGGCCAAGAATAAGAACAAGATGACGAAGAAGATGTTCCACCCCGACCCAAGAAAAAGCTCTCACGAGTTTGAGCAAGAGTCTCAAGAGACCATCCTGTCGAACAAATCTTCAATGATATACAAACCAGGAGAATCACTCGCCTAAAACTCGTTTGGCTAATTTTTGTGAACATTATTCATTCATCTCTAGAATTGAACCTATGAAGGTTGAAGAAGCATTGGAAGATCCGGATTGGATAAATGCCATGCATGAAGAGCTACACAACTTTGAGAGGAACCAAGTGTGGACATTGGTCGAGAAGCCCGACAACAACCACAACATCATCGGTACCAAATCGGTGTTTCGCAACAAGCAAGACGAAGATGGACAAGTTCTTCGCAACAAAGCACGACTTGTCGCCCAAGGATACACTCAAGTCTAAGGTATGGACTATGGTGAGACATATGCTCCCATTGCTAGACTTGAGTCCATCCGCATCTTACTTTCCTATGCTAATCACCATTGATATTACCCTGTACCAAATGGACATTAAAAGTGCTTTTCTAAATGGTGAAATCGAGGAGAAATTTTATGTTAAACAACCTCCCGGCTTTGTCAAATCCTAAAAAGCCTGACCATGTTTATAAACTTCACAAAGCTCTTTATGGTCTTAAACAAGCTCCTAGAGCGTGGTATAAATGCTTGACAAAGTTTCTTATTGAAAAAGGCTTTGAGATTGGAAAGATTGATTCTACTCTTTTTACTAAAAGGGTTAATGGTGAATTATCTGTGTGCCAAATTTATGTTGATGATATCATATTTGGTTCCACTAACCCTTATTTTAGTGAAAAGTTTGGAAAGCTAATGTCGAAGAAGTTTGAGATGTCTATGATGAGTGAACTCAAGTTCTTTCTTGGTTTGCAAATCAAGAAAACTAAGGAAGGCACCTTTGTTTCTCAAACAAAGTACACCAAGGACTTATTCAAGAAGTTCAACATGCAAGAAAGCAAAGGTATGAAAGCACCCATGCCTACTAGTGGACATCTTGACTTGACCAAGGATGGCAAGTAGGTTGACCAAAAGGTTTACCGTTCTATGATTGGATCATTCTTATATCTATGTGCCTCACGTCCTGATATTATGCTAAGTGTGTGCATGTGTGCACGATATCAAGCGGCCCCCAAAGAATGTCATCTTAAGGCTGTGAAAAGGATAGTGAGATACTTAATTCACACACCAAATTTTGGCATTTGGTATCCTAAGAGATCTTCTTTTGATCTTGTTAGCTATTCCGACTCGGACTATGCCGGTGACAAGGTTGATTAGAAGTCCACTTCGGGTACTTGTCAATTTCTTGTAGATCTCTTGTGTCTCGATCCTCCAAGAAACAAAACTCGGTATCCTTATCCACCGCCGAAGCGGAATACATTGCCGCTGGTTCATGTTGTGCTCAATTACTTTGGATGACCCAAACTCTTAAGGATTATGGGATCTATGTGAAACATGTTCCATTACTTTGTGACAATGAAAGTGCTATTAAGATTGCTCATAATCCCGAGCAACATTCTTGAACTAAGCATATAGAAGTTCGTCATCATTTCATCTGAGATCATGTTGCTAAAGGTGATATTGATCCTAAGCATGTTCATACCGATAAGCAATTGGCGGATATATTCACCAAACCGCTTGATGAGAAAGTATTTTGCCGTTTGAGAGGTGAATTGAACATCATTGATGTTTCAAACTTGGAGTAGACACTTGTAACACCCCGGATTCGATGCGCCAGGTGTCTTCCGCGCCGGCCACCTCCTCAGCGCCACGCCACTGGTCGCGCAGCCGCAGCCGCCGGCCACAGCCAACCGCGCGCGACCATGTCGCCCTTGCCTCCTCCCACCTTCCCGCGCGGCCCGCTGGGCCCGAAGCAGGCCCAAGGGCCCTATGTGAGCACCCGATGTAGGTAGATAAACTCAAATCCAAGTGGTGCTCCCAATCCTTGATGATCTACATCAACCTTGAGCACCCTACACAAGTTCAACTACATGACCAAGATCAGCACCACCACCAAAGGTATGATATTCCATCTTAGAGAAGTTTTACCCCAAGTTATGGGTCAAAACAGCTCAACAAGATGTGAATACATCAAAATGCTTAAACGAAAAATGGTAACCCCATTTTGAGCTTAAACGATGAGTATGACTTACGATCAAGTGTTCTCACTTGACTCCTCAATCAATATACTCTAACATAGGTGACTTTGTCGCTGCCCAATTCTAGATGAAGTTCTCTAGTGTTTCTCTAAGTTCTTGCATTTGTTCTTGCATATTTGTTCCCCTTCTTTAAAAAAAACTTCATTTAGGTTTCTTTTCTCTTCTTTGTTTTGTTCTGCGTTTTCTGCATCCAATTCTTTGCAAATCCTTCAATTAATTCCTTGCAAATCTTTGTGAGATCTTTCTTGCCTAGTGAGCTGAGGTGACTAGTGTTCTCTCTGTGTTGAACTCGGACACACTGATCTGTCTCTTTCGGCCGAACCGAAACATTTCGGTGCCACCAAAGAATACAACTCGGTGTTCCCGATTTCACTACAGAGAATACAATTTGCCACTTGTTCCTGCATATTTGTCCCAGCTCCACTCGATGATTCTTGTCCTCTACCTGCATCACTCTACATGCTGCTTTGCTCTGTGACTCAAGGACCAAACCCATTTTCACTCCCACTCCAGAAGATCCTTTCTTGGAAATTGATGTCAAAGGGGGAGAGATAGCTCACATCAAAGCTTAATCACATCGAAAGGGGGAGAGAGGTAATCGCATCCAAGGCCCCAAATGCTTGGTGTTCAAGAGGAGAGAAGACACATGTCTTTAAGAGGGGAAAGACATGTCAGTTTGTGTTAAGTTTTGTGCTCAGATTTGTTTTCCTCTAATTTTCCTTTCCCTATATTCTCCCATTATCTAACATAAGATTCAGGGGGAAAAAGATCTCTAAGGGAAGTAAATCTTCGAATTCATTGCATATCTTTTCCTTTGGGGACATGTCTATATCAAATAGAGTACCTAGTACTCACTCTCTACATGTCATCCCAATCTTGGTACTCTTGTGGCTCTTTTGTTTGCTCTGTCTAGTAGATGTATCTATGTTATCTAACCTTGTTTACTCAGGTTCATCTCTTCCTAAGCCAGCTCAAGACCACGAGGTAAGTATATGCATCACACTCATGTGCATGAAGATATCTTGCTGATGTACATATTGTTTGCAAGAAGGACTCGTGAACATGAAGGTACAATTCATATATTCATATATTTTGCTCTAATGCATATATCCAAGATACATGTAACTCATTGCTTGCTCTGTCATGCTTATGCATTCACATGCTCTTACATTCCATATTTACATGATTGCATACATGTAGGGGGAGCCTATGCATGTTACATGTCTTTCCAAAGCTTTACTTGCTATTCTCTATATCTTTATCTAAAGCTTTGATGTGTGTTGTCATCAATTACCAAAAAGGGGGAGATTGAAAGCACAAGTGCTCCCTGGGTGGTTTTGGTAATTAATGTCAACACATCTCTTGTTGGGCTAATACTTTTATCTAGTATATTTCAGATAAGTTCAACCGTGGAGTGACGTGGACAAGAGGATGTGGAACCCCTTCAAGATGCTAAGGACAAAGGATTTGCTCAAGCTCTAGATCTCAAGACTCTACATCTTAATTTCAGTGATCCAAGATCACATTGAGTCCATAGGAAAAGCCAATACTATTAAAAGGGGATGAGGTGTTGCTTAATGGCTTTCTTGCTCAAAGTGCTTAGTGATATGCTCCAAAGCCCTCAACCACTTTCTCACATCCACATATGTCCCAAACCAAAAGTCAAACTCGTCCCCACCGATTTGTTCTATCCAGCGCCACCGAGTTCACTTGACATAGCCACTGCCAGAAACCCTAATCAGTTCAGTCTCACAGATGGGATCTCGATCTCACCGAGATGGGTTTGCAAACTCTCTGGTTCCTGTTGCAATAATTTCGGTCTTACCGAGATATGTAATCGGTCTCACCGAGTTTGCTTAACCAACTCTCTAGTTAGCTCATTACCAAAATCGGTCCCACCGAGTTTGTGTAATCCGTCAAACCGAGATGAGGTTTTACCCTAACCCTAGCACATCGGTCCCACCGAGTTGATCATATCGGTCCCACCGAAAAGCCTAACGTTCACATTTTGAACTAAATCGGTCTGACCGAGTTTCATGATTCGATCCCACCAAGTTTGGTAAATTGTGTGTAACGGTTAGATTTTGTGTGGAGGCTATAAATACCCCTCCACCCACTCTTCATTCGTGGAGAAAGCCATCAGAACGTGCCTACACTTCCAGCATACATTTTTTGAGAGAGAACCACCTACTCATGTGTTGAGATCAAGATATTCCATTCCAACCACATAAATCTTGATTTCTAGCCTTCTCCAAGTTGCTTTCCACTCAAATCATCTTTCCACCAAATCCAAATCCGTGAGAGAGAGTTGAGTGTTGGGGAGACTATCATTTGAAGCACAAGAGCAAGGAGTTCATCATCAACACACCATCTATTACCTTTTGGAGAGTGGTGTCTCCTAGATTGGTTAGGTGTCACTTGGGAACCTCCGTCAAGATTGTGGAGTTGAACGAAGGAGTTTGTACGGGCAAGGAGATCGCCTACTTAGTGAAGATCTACCCTAGTGAGGCAAGTCCTTCGTGGGCGATGGCCATGGTGGGATAGACAAGGTTGCTTCTTCGTGGACCCTTCATGGGTGGAGGCCTCCGTGGACTCGCGCAACCGTTACCCTTCGTGGGTTGAAGTCTCGTCAACGTGGATGTACGATAGCACCACCTATCGGAACCACGGGAAAAATCTTCGTGTTCTCCAATTGCGTTTGCATACTCCAATCCCATCCCTTTACATTCTTGCAACTTGCATGCGTTACTTTCCGCTGCTCATATACTCTTGCCATGCTTGCTTGAAATGTATTGTGAATGTTTAAACTTGTGCTAAAACTCCACCTTAACTTGAAGAAACTAAAAACTGCTACTTTTGTTTGTTGAGGGTCTAATCACCCCCCTTTAGACACCTCTTCTCGATCCTTTAAGTACCCATACATGCCTGCCTGCGGCCCACGGTGTGGGTCCATCAACGGCCTGGTACAGTCCATCTACAACACCATCAAGACAAGACCCTCGCGAGGGGCCAAGCCTCGCGAGGGGCCAAGCCTCGCGAGGCGGGCGACATCAAGACCTTCGGAGGGAGCGGCAACTCCGGGCTGCCTCCTAAGGAGCGGAGATTTCTAGGCAGGTGCCCAACCTCACGAGGTTGGGGGGGACGCAAGCCATGACGACCTAGGGCAAGCGAGCGCCAGCGGGCGCAGAGGAGCCAGTTTCCTCTTTGGTGCTAAGGAGGCAAGCGCAGGCTAGAGTCTTCAACCGCCCGGAGCAAATCAAGTCGACAATCCAACTGCACAAGCACATCATGGAGGAGATCAAGGAGTGGAAAGTGGTCGGCTTAGGTGTGGGTGTTCTAAATCATTTTGTAGGGGAGTAGGCTTAAGATTGTTAGGTGTTAGTGTTGAGTGTTAGCTTGCGGCGATGTTCGCATCCCCCGACAAGCTCTTGTAATTATATTTTCTTCCTTCTATAAAAGTATGGTACATCTCTGGTGTACTCTTGAAAAAAAACATCTACAAGACAAGAGGCCAAACAACACGCTCCATGGAAAAGAGGTTATGGGAAGAATAAGAAACTTGGTGTGTTGGCAAATAAAAATTGCTTATCAGTACTCCCTCCGTCCCATAATGTAAGACGTTATTTGGCACTACACTAGTGTCAAAAAACATCTTATATTATGAGACGGAGGGAGTAGTATATATTTCGGACCGGGCTCATGCTAAAGGCATAATACATCATTTTATCAAGAAAAAGGAAATATGGAGCTTGCAAATAAAATCAAAGGAACATATTTGACTCAAACTTCTGGATTCTAACATTCACTACAAACTCACATTTTTTAGAGAAATGATTGAAATCACCCGGCGGATCACGCTCTTTTCGCCCGCCGTCTCATGCACACGACACGTGTCAGTGGGCTCGCACGTCTCCACCTTCCCGAAACAACTACCAGATCCAATCGTTCTCCATGATAATCCCATCTTTCTCTTACATCTCTCCTTCATCCAGACGAGATGCTGCAGCCGCGCCACCGCCGAACACCCCAGCTGCACCGCCGCGGACGCCGGCGAGCACGCGCTCCGCCGTCGCGGTCGCCGACCGCCTCCACCACCACCATCTTTCCTCCTCCCTCTTCTCGATTGATGGCGCCCGCTCCTACTGCTATTGGGTAATGAAGAAGATGACCTCCGCTCGCTACCGTCCATGGCAAGGCCACCGTCCACTTCTACAATATCACTTCTGTTGCAAAAAATAAATCCACAACATGAACTCCGTTGCAAAAAATCAGCAACAAGAACTCTGTTGCAAAAAAAAACGCAACAAGATGTTTGTTGCAAAAAAATCCACCACAAGACCTATGTTGCAAAAAAAAATCTGCAACAAGACCTCTGTTGCAAAAATATTCCGCAACAAGAGCTCTGTTACGAATGTTTCTGCAACAACCTCTTTGTTACAAAGAAGTGAAAAGACGTTCGCCCGCTAAATTTGTGTCAGATCCGACGGCTCACGAGGCAGCGGATCTTTTTAAGGGTAGTATAGAGTCACCTGGTTTCTTTTTCTGAGTCAATACAAAGTCACCTGGTAATCCCATTTGGGCTGGTGGAACGCCAATGTAGGTGTTGTGTTGGAACAGGAGGGCCCGCAAGCCCGATATGGCCCACAGGGAGGTAACGTGTCGATCTCTCAGTGGCTTAGACGCACTATTTCTTATATTTCTTTTGCCATTTCGGGAAACAAGTTGTGCGACGAAAGGGAGTTCATTTCCTCTCCTGAACAAACATCCTCTCGCCCCACCATCCTCTCCCCCTCCCATTTCATCCCCATCTCCCTCCCCTCTTGTTTTCCATCGTTGGAAACCCTAGATCGGTATGTTGCTTTTTCCTAATTTTATTTCTTCCTTCCGTTCTTCTCGTGCTCTGCTTATGCTGTGATCCAATATGTATTGAAAACATAGAAGCCCGTAAATACTGTAGGATCCGATGAAACAGTTTAGGTGGAGCATGTGGCTGTAGCTTTCCGATTTGCCTCACCTATAGGATATTCTGTGGATATTTGCGTTTTCTGATTTGACTAAGCAGATTCTAGTTGAGTGCTGTGCCCGAAGGTTGGATTTTCTATGCAGATCGAATTTTGCATTCTTTTTTATTCGTCGCTGTCAGATCCCCTTCATGATGGATTGACCGTGGGCATTTTGCAAAGCGTCTAAATATCTATCTTTGTATCCCCAGTTGTACTATACGCTCTTCAGTTTGTCCACTAAATCTATCTCATTCATCTTCTTTCAGCTCTATGGAAGCAGACGGTGTGGTGTTCCATTGCTGCAAAGATGCAGTTTTTTTGTTAAGGAGGGGTTGTAGTAATGCGTTTTTGGGGTGCATTGGGAAAGGTCTTGGTGTTCTCATGACTTGTGCACACTGCGTTGAGACCTTAAGGATAGGAGATACTATAACAGCGTATTCTAGGGGACTAAACAGCAACGGTTTCCAGGCTAAAATCATTGCTGTTGATCCAGATAATGATGTAGCCTTACTAGTTATTTCTGCTAGTGATATCCCTGGTAAGGCAACAGCGCTGCAGTTCCATGACACTCCGTTGTCTGTGACGGCTGGGATGCGTGTCACCCTCTTGGGATATTTCAGTTTTGGATCCCATGTTCTTCGTCAGCCAGGCACATCGCGAGGAACCATCATGTAATACACTAATCATTGCAATCCACGGAGTACTAACTAGTTTTTTAATCTTCAACAAAAAATAATAATTGCTAATCTTATTTTTGTAGAGCACCACCTCTCTCTCTGCCTCGACGTCGAACCAGAGAAGAGAGGAGAACCGTGGGGGTGGCAAAGAAGAGAATAGTGGGGGTCGCAAGCTACACCTCAAAGCCAGGGACATCAGGTAATCCACATGAAGCCTATAATGGGGAAGCTAGTTACTATGTATAGCATGTACAGTATAGTAAGTACTTGCTAGTTGCATGGAATATGGTGTGCACTTATTGTATTTTAAATTGTAATAAATGTGCAGGCAGTCCAGTTTTGCATGCGACCGTAGATGATGCAGGGGACCCAGCTTGCTATGTCGTTGGTATGCACTGTCGCTCGCATCATTCACTTAGATACTCTGTGAGTTTGGCTTCTATCAAGGAGACTCTTCTCAATTGGCTTGGGGAACAATACAAGGTAACTTTTTGCACTTGGGTGCATCTTAAGCTTACCTTGACTCCAAGTAGATTATGCTTTAAATGGATTTATAGTTTCCGCACGGCTCTTGTGATAAGCAACCTAAAAAAACAAAAATATGATTTATAGTTTGATTTTTATTTTGTTTCAAGATAAAGTTAGGTGTGGTAATGCATGATATACAAATAGAGAAAATATACTGAAAATGCAAATATGAACTAACTCCTTACCAAATATGTAGGGGTGAGTGTGTGTGCGTGTGTGTGTGTGTTGTGGGGAGGGGGGCAGGGGGTGCAAATATTTTCTTATTTGATTAAGAAATATCTTGTTAATGCAGGAGATGAACATAAACGAGCTCTTATGTGTAATGCTCTCTCAGCATGTGGCTAACAATGCCTAATAGTCCGAAGGTAAAAATAATGTTTTGCACTTACACCATATGTAATACTCCTTCCGTTTGTAGATACAAGTCTTTTAGAGGTTTTAATATGACATAAATAGGTATGTGTATAGACATATTTTAGAGTGTAGATTCATTCATTTGCTCTATATGTAGTCCATATTAAAATCTCTAAAAAAACCTATATTTAGGAACGGAAGAAGTAGTTTGTACTCCCTCCTTCTTAAACTAAATGTCTTTGATTTAGTTCAACTTAAGTGTCTTTGATTTAGTTCAACTTTACAAAATTGAACTAAATCAAAAATACTTATTTTGGGAGGAGGGAGTACTAATTGAGGTATTTAGATTATGACATAATTTCGGATTGTACAAATGCTCAAGTGTAATGAAATTGTTGATTATAAACCTAAAATGGGAATGAATGTTTATTTTACTAGAAACACAACTCATTGTTACACCACGTAATAGGACCATGCTGGATCATGCCAAGCACGAGGATTTCCTAAAGATGATGCAAGTCCTACAGGATGAAAGTGATAGACGACTGAGGTAGCGAGCCATGCAAGTTTTTGGAACTATGCTTTTGTAATTTCCTAGATATGAATTGACATGGTATAGATTCTTCTCAATTAAACTGGAAGGAGCCCACTCGTGGACCTTTGTAACCGAGATGCTTTTTTTTTTATTTGTTAGAAATGTCATGCACTATGGTACCCAATTCTTATCAATTGGGCCCTCAAAAATGTTGTTTGTATTAATCCGATCTCGTCCGTCACCTCAAAGAGGTTGCTTGTATTTGTTGAGGCTTGTCCCCATGTAGGTTGCTTGTATTTGTTCGGATATGAGTGAGAAGAAAAAAACCACCCAATCAGACCACCACTTTTTCTGGGCATCCATTAGTGCGCAAATCCCCATTCTCAACCATACATATGGGGATGTCCGGACCTGTCCGCCACGTAGGATGTGGTCCACCACAAGCCAACTTTTGTCATCGTTTATTCTTTCTTTCTTTCCTCTCTGTTCGTCTAGATCAATCACATGCATGTGACTAGAAATTTTTGTGAAGTGTGGTAGTTTTGCAAGAAAAATGATGGGTGGACACGCCTGGACACTGACCGGGCGCGTCCGCGGATATTTAAGGGGCAAATTTGTGCATCGTGGTTTTAGATGCTCGCATCTGGACACTGACCGGGCGCCTCCACGAACATCAACCACGATGCACAACCATACTCCTGATTTTTTTTCCTTACATGCCTGATCACTTGCATGTCATTAGTGAAGATGAAGAAAGAGAGAAAAAAAACAATAAAGAAAGAGAATGGTATGGTGTGGACTGTGTCCTACGTGGCAGAACGACCGGACGTGTCATTGCACATCCGCGAGCCCTCATATCTTCCCTACATATTTGATCTTATTTTGAAGATTCGAGAGTAGTCCGGACATATAATGACGATACGAGGGATTCAGTTGGATCAATTTTTTTTCTCTTCTGTCTCGTCATTAACCCGGTGCATCTGTGGAAGATTGAGGAGGATTTGAGAAGGCCGACCGTAGATGCTGGAAGTGCAGAGATTACATGGCGAGAGAGAATCCATATAGTGGATCGCTTCGCATCAGGGTGCCGCGCATGAGGCGCTTCGCATCAGGGTGGCGCACGAGGCGCTGCAATGTTGGGCGGGTCTCACGATGCCTTTGGCAGAATCGCTTGGGTCCCGAGCTGGGTGGGCCTCATTAATAAATGAATTTATGCTTTAAAATATATTTATATACATCTATACGTAATTCATATTAAAATTCTCTAAAAAGAATTGTATTTAGGAACGGAGCGAGTAATATAGAGGTGTGACTGAAAATAGTTCAAAAGTCTTTTCACTTTTTGTCGAGTTCATTATGCATATTCAATTCCAATACCAAAGAATTCTCACATTATCTTTGGCTCGTGCTCCATCGTGTATCATATCCTCTCCTCATGCCATAGCCATTTTCTCTTGGTTTGTGTCTATGCTTATTTTCGTAAGTCTAGGTGTATATGGTACGCAATTTGTGTACTCTCGAAAAAAAGAAAGTCTAAGTATATATCTAAGTCTAGGTGAACACTCTTTTGAGTGCATTCTTGGAAAAATCTTGCAGGTGCGTTGTATTCCTAATTTTGCTAATACATGCATGCACCAATGTTGTCTCAACATAGCCGGTCCCAAGCCCGGGTAAAGGAGGAGGGTTATGATAGGCTTGGCGAGCCAACGTAAAAACTCAGCCACTCTTATGGAGATGAAACCCAAAAGATTTTCGTTGGGGCGTAACCCTCTCAGCGACGCGCCACATCGGAACCCGGGTGTGGTGGAAAATGGGCAAGGGCCGGGCCGTCACCCCCCAGGTGGCGCGCCGTATCTTGATCCGGATACGGTGGCAAGTGAGCGAGGATCGGGTCGTCGCATCCTTAGTGGCGCGCTACATCGGCGCCCGGATGTAGTGGAAAATGAGCAAGGGTCTTCGCATTTGACTCGACGAGTGCGAAGGGTAAGGAAGCTAGCCGAGCCTAGGAGGATTCGCTTAGGTAGCTGGAACGTAGGGTCTCTGACAGGGAAGCTTCGGGAGCTAGTTGATGCAGCGGTGAGGAGAGGTGTTGATATCCTTTGCGTCCAAGAAACCAAATGGAGAGGACAGAAGGCGAAGGAGGTGGAGGATACCGGCTTCAAGCTATGGTACACGGGGACGGCTGCAAACAGAAATGGCGTAGGCATCTTGATCAACAAGAGCCTCAAGTATGGAGTGGTAGACGTCAAGAGACGTGGGGACCGGATTATCCTGGTCAAGCTGGTAGTTGAGGACTTGGTTCTCAATGTTATCAGCGCGTATGCCCCGCAAGTAGGCCACAATGAGAACACCAAGAGGGAGTTCTGGGAAGGCCTGGAAGACATGGTTAGGAGTGTACCGATTGGTGAGAAGCTCTTCATAGGAGGAGACCTCAATGGCCACGTGGGTACATCTAACACAGGTTTTGAAGGGGCGCATGGGGGCTTTGGCTATGGCATCAGGAATCAAGAAGGAGAAGATGTCTTAAGCTTTGCTCTAGCCTATAACATGATTGTAGCCAACACCCTCTTTAGAAAGAGAGAATCACATCTGGTGACTTTTAGTAGTGGCCAACACTCTAACCAGATTGATTTCATCCTCTCGAGAAGGGAACACAGGCGTGCATGCCTAGACTGTAAGGTGATACCTGGAGAGAGTGTTGTACCCCAGCATAAGCTGGTGGTTGCTGACTTCCGCTTTCAGATTCGTGTCCAGCGGAATAAGCGGGCTAAAGTCGCTAGAACGAAGTGGTGGAAGCTCAAGGGGGAGGTAGCTCAGGCGTTCAAGGAGAGGGTCATTAAGGAGGGCCCTTGGGAGGAAGGAGGGGATGCGGACAATGTGTGGATGAAGATGGCGACTTGCATTCGTAAGGTGGCCTCAGAGGAGTTTGGAGTGTCTAGGGGAAGGAGAAGCGAAGATAAGGATACCTGGTGGTGGAATGATGATGTCCAGAAGGCGATTAAAGAGAAGAAAGATTGCTTTAGACACCTATACCTGGATAGGAGTGCACACAACATAGAGAAGTACAAGATGGCGAATAAGGCCGCAAAGCGAGCTGTTGGTGAAGCAAGGGGTCGGGCGTATGAGGACCTCTACCAACGGATAGGCATGAAGGAAGGCGAAAGGGACATCTATAAGATGGCCAAGATCCGAGAGAGGAAGACGAGGGATATTGGCCAAGTCAAATGCATCAAGGACGGAGCAGGCCAACTCTTGGTGAAGGACGAGGAGATTAAGCATAGATGGCGGGAGTACTTCAACAAGCTGTTCAATGGGGAGAATGAAAACTCTATCATTGAACTGGACGACTCTTTTGATGAGACCAGCATGCGTTTTGTGCGTCGAATCCAGGAGTCTGAGGTCAAGAAGGCTTTAAAAAGGATGAAGGGAGGCAAGGCGATGGGCCCGGATTGTATCCCCATTGAGGTGTGGAAAGGTCTCGGGGACATAGCGATAGTATGGCTAACCAGGCTTTTCAATCTCATTTTTCGGGCAAACAAGATGCCAGAAGAATGGAGACGGAGTATATTAGTACCAATCTTCAAGAACAAGGGGGATGTTCAGAGTTGTACTAATTACCGTGGAATTAAGCTGATGAGCCATACAATGAAGCTATGGGAGAGAGTCATTGAGCACCGCTTAAGAAGAATGACAAGCGTGACCAAAAACCAGTTTGGTTTCATGCCTGGGAGGTCGACCATGGAAGCCATTTTCTTGGTACGACAGCTTATGGAGAGATATAGGGAGCAAAAGAAGGACTTGCATATGGTGTTCATTGACTTGGAGAAGGCCTATGATAAGATACCGCGGAATGTCATGTGGTGGGCCTTGGAGAAACACAAAGTCCCAGCAAAGTACATTACCCTCATCAAGGACATGTACGATAATGTTGTGACAAGTGTTTGAATAAGTGATGTCGACACTGATGACTTCCCGATTAAGATAGGACTGCATCAGGGGTCAGCTTTGAGCCCTTATCTTTTTGCATTGGTGATGGATGAGGTCACAAGGGATATACAAGGAGATATCCCATGGTGTATGCTCTTTGCGGATGATGTGGTGCTAGTTGACGATAGTCGGGCGGGGGTAAATAGGAAGTTAGAGTTATGGAGACAAACCTTGGAATCGAAAGGGTTTAGGCTTAGTAGGACTAAAACCGAGTACATGATGTGCGGTTTCAGTACTACTAGGTGTGAGGAGGAGGAGGTTAGCCTTGATGGTCAGGTGGTACCCCGAAAGGACACCTTTCGGTATTTGGGGTCAATGCTGCAGGAGGATGGGGGTATTGATGAAGATGTGAACCATCGGATCAAAGCTGGATGGATGAAGTGGTGCCAAGCTTCTGGCATTCTCTGTGACAAGAGAGTGCCACAAAAGCTAAAAGGCAAGTTCTACAGGACGGCGGTTCGACCCGCAATGTTGTATGGCGCTGAGTGTTGGCCGACTAAAAGGCGACATGTTCAACAGTTAGGTGTGGCGGAGATGCGTATGTTGAGATGGATGTGTGGCCACACGAGGAAGGATCGAGTCCGGAATGATGATATACGAGATAGAGTTGGGGTAGCACCAATTGAAGAGAAGCTTGTCCAACATCGTCTGAGATGGTTTGGGCATATTCAGCGTTGGCCTCCAGAAGCTCCGGTGCATAGCGGATGGCTAAAGCGTGCGGAGAATGTCAAGAGAGAGCGGGGTAGACCGAATTTGACATGGGAGGAGTCCGTTAAGAGAGACCTGAAGGATTGGGGTATCATCGAAGAGCTAGCTATGGACAGGGGTGCATGGAAGCTTGCTATCCATGTGCCAGAGCCATGAGTTGTTTGCGAGATCTTATGGGTTTCACCTCTAGCCTACCCCAACTTACTTGGGACTAAAGGCTTTGTTGTTGTTGTTGTTGTTGTATGCATGCACCAATGTCTCACCTCAACCAATTAATTGTCTTTTCCAATTTTGAAAACACACAAACCTAGCACTTTCAAAAAGGATTCCATATTCATCGATCCTAAATTATGTCGGTGTAGGAAGATAGAGAGGGATATTGGTGAAATCGATAATTGTATTGCTTCTAATAACAATTTTTTCATTCTGCTAACACAAACACACTATTGCATCATCCTAACCGAACTATGTTAGAGCCCTTAATAAACAAAGCACCACCCACCCGGCCACCCCCACCTGGAACCCCCACCTCTCGTGACCTCCCGCGCGACAGGAATCCCCACACCCCGCACGACAGGAATCCCCACACCCCGCCGACAGCAGCCTCCTGATCCCCCGCCACCTATCATCATCGGTGCCGCCGCACCAGCGCGTCCCTCCACCGCCGCCAACCTCGTCAACCAGAACCCCAAGCCTGCCCACCACCTACCTACGACGCATTGCCCTGCCCCGCCACGGCCCTGCCGCCATGGCAGCGCCGCCGGAGCCCGGGTCATCATCTCCCTCTCCGGTAGGGAGGCCACGTCGAGCAACTCCCAGGCTTGCCACCGGGAGGAGGCTGGTCAGGAGGCATGCGCTAGCGACGCCAACCCCTGCTGTCCGTGGCAGATCCGACGAGTCAACCCATCTCCTCATCTCCCCCGCGGCGAATCCGACAAGTTCTATCACCATGTGTCGATGGGTGGATCCCTATCCGTGCGCGTGCAGCCGGGCTCCTTCCTCCACCGCAAATTTGACCCCTCGTTGCCTCCTCCTCATTCAAGTGACCTTCCCCTACCTCCTCTACAGGAAGACGACGAGGGGCTCTTCTCCCCAGCACGCATGCCCACAAAAATGGCGTCAGATCCTTTGAACTGGGCGGCCGCTCCCCACACGTTTGTCACCGTCAACTGGAGAACCACATGGGGGCAAAATTTCATGTTCTGACTCTTTTAGTATAAAAATTCGAGATTTGACCCTGTTTCAATTTTTTTTTGAAATCTAAACCTTTCGCTACCGCCAGGGGGCTCGGCGGTAGGGTCAGACAACCTACCGCCAAGAGGCTTGGCGTTAGGAATACGGCCACAACTGTCAACTAACAGCCAGCACACCCCACCTTACCGCCAAGGGCCATGGCGGTAGGTTATTAGATTCTACCGCCGAGCCCCGTGGCGGTAGGGTCCTAGGGTTTTTGGCTGCAAACTTGATGTAATCGTAAACGGGAAATCCCTGGCGGTAGGGTGTGAGAACCTACCGCCAGGGGGCTCGGCGGTGGGGTCCTGTGGTTTTGCATTTTTGCATGTTTTAGTGTTTATTTTTTCCTAAAGTTTTATCATAGCAAAGATAACAGTATAGTATATATTTTAAGACCTAAAATATGCAGATCTCACACAATATAACATGTATCACACTCACTGTGATACCCGGTTAATTAAGCTACAGTGAACCTCTGCTAATGATGCCACGTCACCTCAGTTATTGTTGCTAATCTCGCGTTAGTTCGAAGCCGATTCAAATTCAAATTCAAAATCAAGCAAACAATAAAAGTTTTCAAATATTAAAACTAAAGTGTTCGTGGCAAATAAATCATAAGTAATTGCGGTGGAGAAATCATCTTTTTATAAAATATTTAGATGCACTTAGATAATTAAAACAGTGGCTATAATAATTTACTAAATGCCTTTTATAATTTATAAATTATTAATCTAAATTTTTTGGGTGCCCAATCTATTGTGGCAGTGGTATAATTAGTCCCACTACTTTAGGTGCTTTTTATGTATTTTGTAAAACAAAATTTAATGGGAAAATAAAATAAAACAGTAAAACAGGATGAAGCTAAAAGAAAACACACAAAAAAAGAGAACCCACCTGGGCCTCTTGGCCCATGTGGCCAAAAGGCCCAGCCTAGCTAACTCACCCCTCCTTGCTACAGGAGCAGGGGGATCGTGGCGGCAATCCATGGCCGTGAGGACCACGCGCCGGCCATCCGGCCTTCCCCCGGCGCCTACTTGTCGTCCTCGACGCCCCAAACCCTTAGCCCCCACTCACATCTCTCCTCCTCACCTCTCTCTGCTCGCTACAGTAGCTGCCAGAGCAACCAGGCAAGCCCCCCTTTGATCACCAGATATCGCCTATTCATTCTCTCTACTGCTTGCATTAGAGTAGTGTAGCATGTTGTTACTGCTTTCGGTTAATCCTATTCTACTGCATAGCCTGTCATTGTTGCTACAGTTGTTACCCTTACCTGCAATCCTAAATGCTTAGTATAGGATGCTAGTATTCCATCAGTGGCCCTACATTCTTGTCTGTCTGCCATGTTATACTATCGGGTCGTGATCACTCGGGAGGTGATCACGGGTATATACTTACATACATATTATATGATACATGTGGTGACTAAAGTCAGGTCGGCTCGTAGAGTACCCGCAAGTGATTCCGATGTGGGGGCTGAAAGGACAGGTGGTTCCATCCCGGTAGTGGTGGGCCTGGGTTCCTCGGCCCCAGACTGTTACTTTATGGCGGAGCGACAGGGCAGGTTGAGACCACCTAGGTGAGAGGTGGGCCTGGCCCTGGTCGGCGTCCGCGGTTACATTAATTAACATGCTTAACAAGATCTTGGAATTTGATCTGAGTCTGACCACTGGCCTATACGCACTAACCAACTACGTGGGAACAGTTATGGGCACTCGACATCATGGTATCAGCCGAAGCCTTCTTGATGTCAGCGACTGAGCAGCGCACGCCGAGTTGGACTGGAACGCCTACTCTTGTATAAGGGAGGCTAGGTCTGCTCACCGGCCGCGTACGCAACGTGCAGGTGTGCAATGGGCGATGGGCCCAGACCCCTGCGCATAGGATTTAGACCGACGTGCTGACCTATCTGTTGTGCCTAGGTAGGGCTGCGACGTGTTGATCTTCCGAGGCCGGGCATGACCCAGGAAAGTGTGTCCGGCCAAAGGGGATTGAGCGTGTTGGGTAATGTGGTGCACCCCTCAAGGGAAGTTTATCTATTCGAATAGCCGTGATCCTCGATAACAGGACGACCCGGAGTTGTAGCTTGAACCTTATGACAACTAGAACATGATACTTAATAAAACACACCCTTCCAAGTGCCAGATATAACTCGGTGATCACTCTCACACAGGGCAACGAGGAGAGGATCGCCGGGTAGGATTATGCCATGCGATGATACTTGGTGAAGTTACCATCTACTCTCTTCTACATGCTGCAAGATGGAGGCTGCCAGAAGCGTAGTCTTTGACATGACTAGCTATCCCCATCTTATTCTGGCATTCTACGGTTCAATCCACCGATATTGCCCCTTTACACAGATACCCATGCATATGCAGTGTAGATCCTTGCTTGCGAGTACTTTAGATGAGTACTCACGGTTGCTTTTCTCCCTCTTTCCCCTTTTTCATTCTTCTCGGTTGTCGCAACCAAATGCTAAAGCCCAGGAGCCAGACGCCACCTTCGACGACTCCTACTACACCGAGGGTGCCTACTTCTACGTTTAGGCCGCCGACGACTAGGAGTAGTTAGGAGGATCACAGGCAGGAGGCTTGCGCCTTTTTCGATCTGTATCCCAGTTTGTGCTAGCCATCTTATGGCAACTTGTCTAACTTATGTCTGTACTCAGATATTGTTGCTTGATATTGTTGCTTCCGCTGACTCGTCTATGATCGATCTCTTGTATTCGAGCCCTCAAGGCCCCTGGCTTGTAATATGATGCTTGTATGGCTTATTTTATTTTTAGAGTTCTGTTGTGATATCTTCCCGTGAGTCCCTGATCTTGATCGTACACGTTTGCGTGTATGATTAGTGTACGGTCAAATCGGGGGCGTCACAAGTTGGTATCGGAGCCAACTGCCTGTAGGAATCCCACTTCCACACTCCTTGGCCGAAGTTGAGTCTAGTCATTGCAAAACTTTTACTAACATGGCTGTGTGGCTTACGAGCCCACGTCGCTATTGGGTGGTATTAGGATCTTTTATTCCTCGTCTATACTCTAGGACTCTGATCTCTCTTCTATTCGGGTTAAATGTTTTTGTGAAAAAAAACTAACTTTAGGTTCTCGAAAATACTTTCTCCTGGAGAGCCCCTCACTCCAGATGATCGATTTCTACATCAGAAGATTCCGAAGATACTCTCCGAATTCCTCTCGAGACTATGTGCCCGTCGCTTTTCCAAATCCCGTACCACCGATGTATACCTATGGATAAATACATACACCTGTCCTTCTTACTTTCATTCCTAGCTGCTCTTGTTATTACAAGATGCATCGAATTATTCTTCTACTTTTCAGAATCTCTTGAGCCACTGCCTTACAGATCTTTGTCATGTGAATACCCCTACAGATAATTCCTCGCACTTATCGAGTATCCGATCATTCCTAGTTGTTCATGTGTGTCACAAAAGACTTCGAAATACCATTCGATCTTCCAAAAATCCTGAGCAACCTATTGCTCTTGAAATTCTTGCTTGCTTGCATTATGGTTAATCCCATCAGTCTCGTAATCTTATTGGCATCCCTTGTCTTTATCATTTTAAGTCCGTTGATTCAATATGTTGAGGATGCTCGCATTCCTCAGTCGAATCCTATAATTCATCCTTCCGGCTCAGAGGTCATTTTGAACAGGAGCTGGTTGTCGACCAATCAAGTTGCCATCGATTGTACCCCTAAGCCTATTCAATGTACCCATTCTTGATCAGAGCGTTTGCTCCTGATCCCTTGATTTAAAAATCATAATTCCTTTGTTATTTAATCGTTGAATTATTCAGATGTTCTATAAACTGATGCATTTGCATTTTTTCTTCCTTTGATTGGGTACCGATACTCACATCAGCTTCATTGTGGATCGCCATATTCATTGTTAAATTATTATCCGACAGTGTCCTTCATAATTAATCACCTTGTGAGTTCTTTCTCCGATACATAATGCCTTTGGTAAATTATATCCTCTCCTTTTGTCAACAATGCTCTGCTTTCGAGCTTCTATTTATTACTCTTGAAGGTTGTGTTTTATGTTCCTAAGATGCCCCTATGGGTTGAACCTATGCCTTCCCTAATCTATGCGAACTCGAAGGTTATGAGGGTTATACTCTACTAGCGTCCCGTCACATAAAATTTCAACACTACAACTTCGTTGAAAATGAGAAGTGAATGAAAGGTTATGCATTGAAGAAGTGGGAGTCGACCTTGAAC
This sequence comes from Triticum dicoccoides, assembly GCF_002162155.2. Lineage (NCBI taxonomy): Eukaryota > Viridiplantae > Streptophyta > Magnoliopsida > Poales > Poaceae > Triticum > Triticum dicoccoides. Next base: position 418,491,171 of record NC_041391.1, on the reverse strand, counting down.
CCTTGTGTTCATGCCCATGGAATCGACGTGGAACTTATCATGGAAGCTTCTTGCAAAATATTTAATCATTTGAATAACTCTTCCGGTGTCGTTATTTTGGATCCCTGATAGCAATGGTTCCGACCATGCTAACTTTGTTTAATATATTTCTGAAAGGAAACCATCCGAGTGCCTCGTCTATTTTGACAAGGTTAAAGTATCTGATATCGCAAATCAAAGATCTAGTTCGGTTACTATCCTGGTCTAACTTTGAGTTTTACCTCTGGTATCTCGAAAATATCACGGAACTACATAACTTCTTATGAGTTGTTCATCAACTATTATTCTCGCTGATTCCAGATCCCCCCTGGGTTCTGAGTTATTAGTTACTCGAGAACACCGATAAGTGAATTGATTCCACAGTCCGATTCAATAATTCTAAATAATCTTCGTTGCTTACGAGTTTAATAATCCTTCAAGTCATTCCTAGCCTGATCGGCTATATCATTATCGTGCTAAATTTTTACTGTGCTACATGGTCCTTCCCAGAGCACAAATTTTGACGTGAGCTAATCTTACGTCGATCTTCCTCGTCATATCATTTCTCCTTGAACAGCAAACTTAATTTCGAGTTTGTGTCGTACCCATGGTTCCAATAACCTTTCGATTCATCATTCCTTTGACTCGATGTCATCGCTGATTGATTACATCTTCATGAGATCTTTCGACAAATGTGTCGTGATCATCATCAGCATTTTGAGCTCTTCCGGGATATCAATCAAATTCCTGATGGGGATTACCATCGTTGACATCGGTAATTTGTGTTGTCATAAACTACTTCATTGCCTTCCCTCCAACACAAACTTGTTCATGTTATGGAACTCCTTCCTATCCAACTTATGTTATGTTCTACCATGGAGTGTTACCTTCCTTTATGTCATGAATGTTGTGAGAATTTCACCACCTCTTAAGAATTCTTGATATAGTGATACTTCTCACAAGCACCATTCTTTCTTGGTCCCCATATTGACTAACCGGGAATAGCAATAAGTGAACGATGCTGCACGGATTCTGTAATTCAAGCAACCCTATTGCTTTGAAGTTAATGGCCGATAGTTCATCCTCAGACTATTGGTTATTGAATCATCATTCTAACATTTATCATGCTACATAAGCCCATATTTCAGGTGCACCTTTCAACCAATGTTTAATTGTGTATGTTTTCCTCGAGCATACATCATTATATCATTTGAACTGACAAGTGTTACCTCCTTGTTCACATAATTGTGGAAATCCATCTTTTGTTAACCTCGACGAATTGTCGCTGAGTCCATCAGCCACCTCCTCATCCTCTCCTTGGTTTAATCATGAACTCTTGTTTCGGAACTTGCTTCCATAGTTCATTTCCCGAGAGTCTTACAGTGTCATCCCGTCAATTTGTGTTACACCTTTTCTTCTCAGACATCCTAAGTCTAAGGTATCCTGACCCCAATCAGATCTGAATCTCGGTCGGATATGATGGTTGGAACATATTTCCAAGAGTTATAACATTGGTCTTTTTACGACCCGGTAAGGTGATGTCATGCCTAGGACACCTGGCCGGAGGACCTATTGTTATAGTTTCCTTTTAGCAAGGTTATCTATTCTTCCATGAGGAAATGGTAAGACTTATTCTATAAGTTGTTCCTGATGAATCCTTTGAGTATCAAAGTCTGACCTTTGCTTGAAGACCATGTCAATGCTATCTCGAAGCATGTTCGTGGTACTCCGATCTTCAACAATAACATTGGAAGCATAATGCTAAATGTTTCTTGACCAATTATCCAAACACCATTGTATGGGTAACATCATGAGTTTCGCCGCTCCTCTACCCAAATGGTTTCTACTTGTGTTGTGAGTATCAATCTCTGCTTGTCCTTTGGAAGGATATACTCTAATACTTGAGTATAAACACCTTTCCTTTCCATTGGTCTGATTAACATAATAATCACATTTTCCTTTCCATTGTTTTGTTTAACCTTTTTGGTGATCTATATGAGATAAGTAGTAATATTTCCCTACTTATGTAAACACCTCGGTGTACAACCTTGTCAGTAAGACCCTGTTACTATTGTTGGCAGCATTCCGGTAACCACTGATGGACGAGAACTTTGCCTATTGGTCCGCCTTGTTTTAACGAGCAGGAAAATGGTTCTCTTCGTCCCTCGCCCTTGGTACCGATGTTGTTGCCGACATAACCGACAGACTATCTTCTGACATGCCTTGCTTACATGATCGTACAAGACGTCACCGCCCTTCCTACTTTTAACCCACATGGTGGGCCCATAACCCAGTTCCACAGGATCGAAACCTGACTCTCCTGTAAACCCCTGTTCCGAAGGTTGTTCCTTGCGCGTGGCCTCGTAAGTAATTTGTGAGCCACCTTCTGAGAGATCATCAATTCTGTTATCAGACACAACACTTATTCCCATAGGTCTTAACCACTCTCACATTCCGATTCAGGCAACGAACGATTGCCTATCTACTTGGAACTTCTTATTACACCTTCTTACTCTACTCTCTATGACTCTCTTGAATGTCAACTCGAGAGATGCCTCTATACCTCGTTCACTGAGATAGCCCCTAGGTACCTAACATGTGTTGAACTCCGTCCTTCCCGAGTTTTTCCACTTAACTTTCCCTAAGTATGACGGAGATCCTGAAGAAAGGGGTGACGACTTCATCACGATGACCCAAAGCAGATAAATGAAGACATTAATGTAATAGATCAACCTCTTCGAGAAGAGCAACCAAGACTGAGAAGATCCGTTAGAATTTCGTAACCAAATCTTTCCCCCTTTCTCTACCTCCTAAATCTCGGGACGAGATTTCTTGGAGTGGAGGAGAATTGTGATGCCCAGTTAATTAAGCTACAGTGAACCTCTACTAATGATGCCATGTCACCTCGGTTATTGTTGCTAATCTCGCGTTAGTTCGAAACCGATTCAAATTCGAATTCAAAATCAAGCAAACAATAAAAGTTTTCAAATATTAAAATAAAGTGTTCGAAATGTGGCAAATAAATCATAGGTAATTGTGGTGGAGAAATCATCTTTTTATAAAATATTTAGATGCACTAAGATAATTAAAACAGTGGCTATAATAATTAATTAAATGCCTTTTATAATTTATAAATTATTAATGTAAATTTTTTGGGTTCCCAATCTATTTTGGCAATGGTATAATTAGTCCCACTACTTTAGGTGTTTTTTATGTATTTTGTAAAACAAAATTTGATGGGAAAATAAAATAAAACAGTAAAACAGGATGAAGCTAAAAGAAAACACACACACACACAAAAAGAGAAACCCCCTAGGCCTCTTGGCCCATGTGGCCAAAAGGCCCAACCTAGCTAACTCACCCCAGGGGGGATCGTGGTGGCCATCCATGGCCGTCAGGACCACGCGCCGGCCATCCGGCCTTCCCCCGGCGCCTACTTGTCGTCCTCGACGCCCCAAACTCTAGCCCCCACTCACATCTCTCCTCCTCACCTCGCTCTGCTCGCTACAGTAGCCGCCCGAGAACCCCCGTCGCCGCCTTTGCCATGGCGAACCTCGCCTGCACGCACACCGAACTCCCCGACGCCCGAGTTGCTGTCCAGGAGAACGTCAGTGCTCGCCTACTTCGTCTGCAACATCGAGCTCAAGCTGGGACGCCGCCAAGCTCCGGGATCGACCCCGTCTTCTTCCTCGGTCGCCGGCGCCTCCCCGGCGAATCCGTCGCCTCTGCTGCTACTAACCCGTCCAACGAGCCTCCGTGAGCTCCCTTGGTGAGCGTCCCCTCCGTTTCCGCCTTGCATCAACCTCGATCCACAATGCATGTTGCTGCCCCACCGCCATGTCCGTGTCCGTGCACTTCCGCTCCTCACAGGACGCCGTGGCCGCCCCATGCGCGCCGCACCGTTGCCGCGCTCCCGTCGCGTTCCGGCCTCGCCTCCGGTTGCGGTCCAGCGCGTGTCTGCGTGCCAGCAGCCAGGGCCGCCGCTGCTCCCGGCCGCGCCCCTGCCCGCGTGCTTGCTGCTGCTTGTGCACTGCTGCTGCTACTGCCTGCTACCGGCGCTGCTGCTGCTGCTACTCCCTGCTTTGCTGCCGCTGATGCTCTACTACTGTTGCTTGCTACTCTGCTGCTACTCTAGGCTGCTGCCTCTTGCTAGCTGCCGCGCGCTATGCTCTGCTTGCTAGCGCAGCCGCTGCTTGCTAGTGCAGCTGCTGGAGCGCCATGCACTCTCGCATGTGCGTGCCCAAGCACACTAGTAGTCGGCTTTCGCCATGGCCGCTGGGGCTAGTCCCCTGTTTAGGCCTCCTTTGGTTCACAGGATTTTTAGAGGAATTTTGAAGGATAAGATTTTTATAGGAAAAAAATCCTTTAGATGCCTTTGGTTTAAAGGAATGGCATACTATTCCTGTACAGGATTTCTTCCTTCACTACACGTTTCACAGGAAAACAAAAAAGAGGTCCGACCTCTTGGAAAACTTCCTGGCGCGAACGACCTGCGCGTTGCCAGCTGTTCCCTCGCATTTTTTTGCTCGCTCCTGCCGCTCACCCCTCGTCTGACACAGAACGCCACAGCTCCTACTTGAAGACTGATCGGCGGCGAGGACGGCAGCAGACAGCCGAGCGACGCGGCCACATCCGGACGGCGAGCAGCAACCATCGGCAAGCTGGAGAGCATCTACCACCGACCAGCCGGCCTAAAAAATTAGACGCTCTAATTAGAATCAGCATCACGTTGCCCAATCTGGAGTGAATTGTAAAGAACAACGGCGGAGCCAGCCCGTGAGTGGAACCTGGGCAAGACTAACTTTGACTCACTGTGAGCTGTCATTTGCCCGTGGAAATATTGCTTCTGACCCATACATAATTCCATTGTTTAGGCGTGATTTTGGGTCGCTGGGAGGTGTCTCCTTCCACTGCTAAAGAAATTAGATGGGTTCGTCTTTCCTACAGTAACATTATGTTTTTTGCTCTAAGAGTCAAAGATGAATTTGCTACTCGCTGCATATATGTAACCTGTACTCACTCAATTGGTTTTTTCTCTCTTCCTGCTTCCGTGGTAGGAAGTCAAATAGCATGAATTCATCTTCCATCCGTGACCTTCAAGGCAACGGCTACTTGCTTCAAATTAAAATATTATTTCTTTATATTTCCTATGTGTGTTCCCATCCTTTGAACCAAATGGCATTCAATTTTCTTTTCCTATGGTTGAGCACTTCATAGGATTTAGGATGCATGCACCTCATTTCCTCTACTTTTCCTATCCCTATGTAATTCCTATCCTATGAACCAAAGATAGCCTTAGATTAGCAAATGATTACTGGTTAGGTTAGTCTATGTATAGATGACATGTGGGTCCCCTAGAGATTATAATAACTAACCAAAATCATTTTTGCTACTCTACATGACACCTGGGCCCCACCATCACTATTCATCCATTGACCAGTCAGCGTTGACCCAGTCAACTGCTGACTGGGCGGTTGACTGTGCCCACATGTCAGTCTTTGGTGCACTGCTGGGTGCACTGCACCAGGTGCACCTAGCATTTTTCCCATTTATTTTTGAATAACAAGTAAATCCAGAAATTTGGGAAATCATTTAAAATTTTGGAAAATCATATAAAATAATCCGTAACTCGGATGAAAAATACTTTATACATGAAAGTTGCTCAGAACGACGAGGCGAATCCGAATACGCAGTCAGTTCGTTTACCACATGTCCCTAGCATAGCGAACATGCAACAATCCACCTCTAGTCCGTTTGTTCGAAAACGCGAAACACCAGGAATACTTTCCCAGATGTTTCCCCCCTTTGCAGGTATCACCTAGTACTGCATTAGGTCACCTCTAGCACCGCGTATTGTCATGTTATGCTTTGTGATGCTTTGATTGCTCTGTTATTTATTGTGTTTTCCCTCCATTACTTCTTTCCGGTAGACCCCGAGACTGCTGTCGGTACCCTGTGATCGACTACATCGACGACGAACCCTTCTCTTGCCAGAGCAACTAGGCA
>NC_041391.1:418469276-418484768 GCF_002162155.2 Triticum dicoccoides | reverse complement strand
TCGCCTATTCGTTCTCTCTACTGCTTGCATTAGAGTAGTGTAGCATGTTGTTACTGCTTTCGGTTAATCCTATTCTGCTGCATAGCCTGTCATTGTTGCTACAGTTGTTACCCTTACCTGCAATCCTAAATGCTTAGTATAGGATGCTAGTATTCCATCAGTGGCCCTACATTCTTGTCCATCTGTCATGCTATACTACCGGGTCGTGATCACTCGGGAGGTGATCACGAGTATATACTTACATACATATTATATGATACATGTGGTGACTAAAGTTGGGTCGGCTCGTAGACTACCCGCAAGTGATTCCGATGTGGGGGCTGAAAGGACAGGTGGTTCCATCCTGGTAGTGGTGGGCCTGGGTCCCTGACGGCCCCCGACTTTTACTTTGTGGCGGAGCGACATGGCAGGTTGAGACCACCTAGGTGAGAGATGGACCTGGTCCTGGTCGGTGTCCGCGGTTACATTAATTAACACGCTTAACGAGATCTTGGTATTTGATCTGAGTCTGGCTACTGGCCTATACGCACTAACCAACTACGCAGGAACAGTTATGGGCACTCGACGTCATGGTATCAGTCGAAGCCTTCTTGACGTCAGCGACTGAGCGGCGCGTGCCGGGTTGGACTAGAATGCCTGCTCTTGTATAAGGGAGGCTAGGTCTACTCACCGGCTGCGTACGCACGTGCAGGTGTGCAATGGGCGATGGGCCCAGACCCCTGCGCGCATAGGATTTAGACCGGCGTGCTAACCTTTCTGCTGTGCCTAGGTAGGGCTGCGACGTGTTGATCTTCCGAGGCCGGGCATGACCCAGGAAAGTGTATCCGGCCAAAGGGGATCGAGCGTGTTGGGTAATGTGGTGCATCCTTGTAGGGAAGTTTATCTATTTGAATAGCCGTGATCCTCGGTAACAGGACGACCCGGAGTTGTACCTTGAGCTTATGACAACTAGAACCGGATACTTAATAAAACACACCCTTCCAAGTGCCAGATATAACCCGGTGATCTCTCTCACAAAGGGCAACAAGGAGAGGATCACCGGGTAGGATTATGCTATGCGATGATACTTGGTGAAGTTACCATCTACTCTCTTCTACATGCTGCAAGACGGAGGCTGCCAGAAGCGTAGTCTTCGACAGGACTAGCTATCCCCATCTTATTCTGGCATTCTGCAGTTCAGTCCACCGATATTGCCCCTTCACATAGATACCCATGCATATGTAGTGTAGATCCTTGCTTGCGAGTACTTTGGATGAGTACTCACGATTGCTTTTCTCCCTCTTTTCCCCCTTTCCATTCTTCTCGGTTGTCGCAACCAGATGCTGGAGCCCAGGAGCCAGACGCCACCTTCGATGACTCCTAGTACACCGAGGGTGCCTACTTCTACGTTCAGGCCGCCGCCGACCAGGAGTAGTTAGGAGGATCCCAGGCAGGAGGCCTGCGCCTCTTTCGATCTGTATCCCAGTTTGTGCTAGCCATCTTATGGGAACTTGTCTAACTTATGTCTGTACTCAGATATTGTTGCTTGATATTGTTGCTTCCGTTGACTCGTCTATGATCGAGCTCTTGTCTTCGAGCCTCGAGGCCCTGGCTTGTAATATGATGCTTGTATGACTTATTTTATTTTTAGAGTTGGGTTGTGATATTTTCCCGTGAGTCCCTGATCTTGATCATACACATTTGCGTGTATGATTAGTGTACGGTCAAATCGGGGGCGTCACACTCGCTATATTAATAGCAAACGGTTCCACATAGTTTCACAAATAGCAAATGGTTCGAACTAACACATAGTTTCACAAATAACTCATAGTTCGTCAACCCCAACTAACACAAGTTGTTTCGCAAACCCAACTAACACAAGTAGCCAAGACCGGAATTACTTGCTTCTTCCCCTCTTGGAGGTACGGTCATTGTTCTTCTTAGAACGAGTCTAATCAGGCTTCTTCTTGCGCCCTCCTCGAGGAATCGATTTCTGGAATGTGGATGACCTCTGCCAATCCTTCTTTGGCTGATTTCTCTTCGGAAGCTGAGATGGTTGAGTTGGTGGAGGTTAGTAATCTTCATCGTACTCCTCCTCCCCATTGCTCTCCTCCTCCTCCTCTTCTTCATGGGCCTCCTCCTCCTCCTCCTCCTCCTCGTCCTCCTCCACAACCAACCTAGACGACGAGGCAGTATGGCTTGATGAAGCGATGTTACCCTATGTGGCTACAGGATCATGAGCTTCAACCGAGCCAGCACACCCAAGCAGGCCTACCAGCTTGCGATAACGCTTCACGAACTTCTGCAGTCACAATGAAACAAGGACATAATACCGATTAGATTTATGATTGCAAATGAACAAGAACATAGGGTATTCCTGGGCGGCTGAAATGTTACCTTCATCGTCCCCCTCATGCTGTTCTCAGAATCTCCGTTCCCGGGGGCACACCTAGTGCATCCGAGCCATCAAAGATGCATCTGTTCAGCTCGCCGGACTGTGAAGGCATAAGTGAGTCACAATGATGAATAAAATGAACTACATACAACCGCCGGTTCACGACAAAAGAACACAACTTACCACTCTGTTGATCACCGGTGCAAACTCCCTAAATCCACTCATGTCTCTGATGCTGGCCTGGTAGGCCTCTTCCTCGGGGGCATCCTCCTCCAGCTGCGTGATATCTTCTGTCGTCCACCGAGGCCTGAGACGAAGACGGTGTTTCTGGCCATCGTCGTACCACCTCATGTGTTGGGCGTATTCATCACAGTCAGTCACTCACCTCTCCCCACCTTTATGCCACCTACGTCAGTTCCACTTTGTCAAAAAGATTTATGTTGCTCTCCCTAGTAGGTGATTGACTGATTTTTCTACCGGCTAAACCTACAAGGCATAAACAACACAAAACATCATAAGAAGGTCAAACACAAATGAAATCATGGTAACAGAGAACAATGCACTCACAAGTGGAGTTCGTGGCCACCGGTATCGTTCAGCATGCCTGGTGGTGTATGCTGGTAGATTCCAAACTGCCTGGCCATGCGGTGTGGTAAGTGCCACTCGACGGCGTACACACATAGCATGGGCACCATGCACCGCGAAAGACCACGGTCCTCCTCGCACATCACGTTCAGATCGAACCCCGCTCTCGGTCATGATACGGCCACCAGTTTACCTATTACACAAACAGTGGTAAGTTCTCGATGAAAGTTGCGTCAAAGAGAAAGGTGAGCTAGTTCATGTACTTGCGAAACCGTCAAAGCGTTCATCTCGTTGGTGAAGGCCTTGTACGAAGTCTTGGATGTGCCCATGTAGAGACCCACAATGTCCTACTCGTAAGCTACGGTCGGGTATCGAGTAGAGTCGCCATCTTCGCCATACGCATCCCATGGACCTCTTCTTAACTTCTCCCGGACGCCCCACCGGCAGCCGCTCCCACATCCAAATGGAGAGGGCCCACACAAATCCACCCATACTAGAAGTATCTAACATCCTCTGGGTTGCCTCGTCAAGCTACAAAACAACAATTAATGATCAAATATAACACAATATAATGGAGTATACATTCGTAAAAAGCTATGAGATGCTCACTTACCGAGCGATAAAGGTAGGTGAGAGAGGCGGTCCCCCAACTGTACCCTGCATCCCAGTCGGCTAGGAAGAAGAGATACAACCAGAGGGCACAGTTCCCGGAGCAGTCTGGAAACACGACCTCTGTGAGAAGGTACCATGATGTTTGCTTGAACTACGTCGGTATTTCTCCAAAGAGGAAGGGATGATGCAACACAACAACGGTAGGTATTTCCCTCAGTGATGAGACCAAGGTTATCGGACCAGTAGGAGAACCATGCAACACTACGTGAACGACACCTGCACACAAATAAAAAATACTCGCAACCTGACGTATTAAAGGGGTTGTCAATCCCTTTCGGGCAACGGCGCCAGAAATTGGCAAGTAGACAGGATAAAAATATGATAGATGGGATAAATAGATCTCAAATAAAATAAAGTGCAGCAAGGTATTTTTGTATTTTGGTTTAATACTCCCTCCGTTCCTAAATATTTGTCTTTTTGGAGATTCCAAATGGACTATCACATACGGATGTATATAGACATATTTTAGAGTGTAAATTCATTCATTTTGTTCCGTATGTAGTCATTTGTTGAAATTTCTAGAAAGACAAATATTTAGGAACGGAGGGAGTAGATTTGAAAATAAAAGCGAATAAAAATAGATCCCGAAGGCAAATATAATAAAGAAGAGACCCGGGGGCCGTAGATTTCACTAGTGGCTTCTCTTGAGAAAAATAGCAAACGGTGGGTAGATGAATTACTGTTGGGCAATTGATAACACTTCAAATAATCATGACGATATATAGGCAATGATCATTATATAGGCATGACGTCCAAGATTAGTAAATCGACTTCTGCCTGCATCTACTACTATTACTCCACACATCGAGCGCTATCCAGCATGCATCTAGTGTATTAAGTTCATGGAGAAATGGAGTAATGCAATAAGAACGATGACATCATGTAGACAAAATATATTTATGTAGAAATAGACCCCATCTTGCTATCTTTAATAGCAGCGATACATATGTGTCGGTTCCCCTTCTATCACTGGGATTAGGCACCGTAATATCAAACCCATCACGAAGCACCTCTTCCCATTGCAAGATAAATAGATCAAGTTTCCCAAACAAAACCCAAATATCGAAGAAGAAATACGAGGCTATAAGCAATCATGCATATAAGAGATCAAAGAAGACTCCAATAACTTTCATGGATAAAAAGATAGATCTGATCATAAACTCAAAGTTCATCGGATCCCAGCAAACACACCGCAAAAGAGTTACATTATATGGATCTCCAAGAGACCATTGTATTGAGAATCAAAAGAGAGAGAGGAAGCCATCTAGCTACTAACTACGGACCCGTAGGTCTACAATGAACTACTCCCGCATCATCGGAGAGGCACTAATGAACATTGCTAACCCCTCCATGATGGTGTCTAGATTGGATCTGGTGGTTCTGGAACTTGCGGTGGCGGAATTGATTTTCGTCGACTCCCCTATGGTTTCTAGAATATGGGGTATTTATAAAGCAAAGAGGCGGTGCGGGAGGGCACCGAGGTGGGCACAACCCACTAGGGCGCGCCTGGACCTCCAGGTGCACCCTGGTGTCTTGTGCTCACCTCGGGCTCCCTCTTCGGTACTTCTTTGACCCACTGGATGTCTTCTGGTCCAAAAAAATCCACAAAAGGTTTCGCTGCGTTTGGACTCCGTTTGGTATTGATTTCCTGCAATGTAAAAAACATGCAGAAAACAACAACTGGCATTCGGCACTATGTCAATAGGTTAGTACCAAAAATGATATAAAATGATTGTAAAACATCCAATAATGATAATATAACAACATGAAACAATAAAAAGATTATAGATATGTTGGAGACGTATCAGCATCCTGAAGCTTAATTCCTGCTCGTCCTCGAGTAGGTAAATGATAAAAACAGAATTTTTGATGTGGAATCCTGCGTAACATGCTCATAACTTATTCTTTTCTTTGTAGCATGGACATTTGGACTTTTATATGGTTCAAAGCAATAGTCTACTTTTTCTATGAGAATTTCAATACTCAAGCATATCAACAAGCAACCATGTCTTTCAAAATATCAACGCTAAAATAAGTTATCCCTAGCCCATTATGCTCAATCATTGATCCATTCATGAAACACACTCGCACATTAGCTACACCCAATGCTCAAGTACGATCTTAGTGCCCCTTGAGGGAGTCCTGGACTAAGGGGTCCTTGGGCGTCTGGCCTGTTAGCCATGGGCCGGACCGATGGGCTGTGAAGATACGAAGACCGAAGACTGCACTCGTGTCCGGATAGGACTCTCCTTGGCGTGGAAGTCAAGCTTCATGACCGAATATGTGTATTCCCTTCTTTGTAACCGACCTGGTGTAACCCTAGATCCTCCTGGTGTCTATATAAACTGGAAGACTTAGTCCGGCGCGGGAAAGACTCATTACCATAGTCATACAGGCTAGGCTTTTAGGGTTTAGCCTTCTCGATCTCGTGGTAGATCAACTCTTGTAATACTCATATTCATCAAGATCAATCAAGCAGGAAGTAGGGTATTACCTCCATAGAGAGGGCCCGAACCAGGGTAAACATCGTGTCCCCCGTCTCCTATTACCATCGACCTCAGACACACAGTTCGGGACCCCTACCCGAGATCCGCCGGTTTTGACACCGACATTGGTGCTTTCATTGAGACTTCCACTGTGCCGTCCTCAGGAGGTTCGATGGCTCCTTCTATCGTCTACAGCGACGCTGTCCAAGGGGAAACCTTCCTCCCCGGACAGATCTTCGTATTCGGCGGCTTTGCCTTGCGGGCCAATTCGCTTGGCCATCTAGAGCAGATCGATAGCTACGTCCCTGGCCATTAGGTCAGATTTGGGAGCTTGAACTACATCGCGGACATCCGTGGAGATTTGATCTTCGCCAGATTCCAGACCGCGGTGACTGCTCCTGGTCACCTCGATGAACATGACCTAAATCTGTCATCGGACCATGTTCAGGAGATAGCTCCTGTAACTGCTCTGGCCTTAGATCCGGAACATACTTCGCCACCCAAGGATTGAAGGCTAAACCCCACCAGGGAGGCCACAGATTCCCTGGCGTTGGAGCCGCACATGGACTTATCCTCACACAATATCTGTGTCACCAGAATTTCGGACTCGTCTCTGGTTATAAGTTCCGAACCATGTGAGCCCGCGGACGCCTACCTTGCTTTTGCCTTTGTCAACAAAGATGATATGCTTTAGATGCGATGGAGATAGGGGAGCATCTGTCAGTAGATTCTTGCACCAGTCATGTGGTTCGTACATCCACTATCAAGGACCCACTCAGTGGCTTTGGGTTGGTCATCCTGCAGATGAATTAGTGCAGTTTACGAACTCATATACTTCATCAATGAAGAATATGACATCAAATTCATTAGATCAATTTCATCAAGCAGTGGAACAGATAAGACAAAATGAGGACATGAGAAATGAAAGTTCATTTCTTCATGATTAGCATGTGTCCTTTCAGGCATATACAGGTCTCCAGCAAATTCTTCAGACGTTTAAGTGCGTCTGGAGACCTGTCCCTGCAAAATAGATTAGTTCCTTTTCTTCACCACCCACATCTGAAGGGGTGGCAAAGAGTTCATCATTCTGCGAGCCCCATAAGAGAATGGTGGCATAGAAGCCATCCCACTTCGTTTCACATAAGAGGAGTTAGGATAAGCATATGAATAAGCAGAGAAATTCTTCGAGGACTTATGAACATAATGGTTAGAGGAGTAATGCTCATATTCATAGCCCTTATCTCTTCCCTGCGAAACAGAGGTGTTAGCACAATGATGTTCATATGAGGACTTTGATCCACGTGAGGAATTTGGTCCACATGAGGACTTGGATCCATATGAAGAATTTGGTCCATATGAAGAATTTGATCTGGCCTATTCTTCACAGGTGGTGTCATGAGGACATTCACCTGAAGATTTTCAAGGAACCTTTTGGGAACCCAGATTTTCTTCATAGGGGAACCATTCCTACAGTTAGTGCCAACATATCTAGCAAATACTTCACCATTCTGATTTTTGAACAGTTTATAGTTAGAGTCAAATGACTCATCAGAAGAATGAGGAGATTCACATGTAAATCCAGATAGATTAGATGGATCTGTTGGAGGTCCCTTTGCAGCAACCCATGAGGTTTTGGGGTACTGCTCAGGATTCCAATATGTTCCATCAGCATTGATTTTCCTCTCAAAGACAATACCCTCTTTCCTAGGGTTCCTGTTGAGGATCTGCTCTTTAAGCATCACAAAGAGTCTGATACCCTTTGGGGCTTTTGTACATGCCGGCCATATACAATTCCTTCAGCCCTGCATCATCAGTGATACTAGCAATGTCATCAGATGAGGAATTAGTGACCGCAGAGACAGGTGAAAAATTTGTAGCAGAAGAAGCGTTTGAACATTCAGGTGTAGAACTAGCAGTTTCACGTTCAATGCACTTCAAACATGGAGGAATGAATTCTTCCTGGGTAGCGCCAATATGTTGACGAAGTAATGAATCATGCTCCTTCTGAAGATCTTCATAACTCTCCCTTAGCTTTTCAAGATCTTGCTTTCTTTGAAGAAATTCATAAGAAAGCTTCTCATGATCAGATAAGAGAGTGTTATGATGACTTTGAAGGTTGTCAAACTTGGACTAAAGTCTCTGAATATTTTCAGTCAAAGTTTTAGTGCGACCCATTTCTTCACCCAACATATCATCACTTTTGTCTAGCATGTTTTGAACCTTTTCAAAAGCCTTTTGTTGTTTCACAGCAATCTTAGCAAGTTCAGAATAGCTAGGCTTGAGGTTTTCATCAGATTCATCCTCACTTGATTCAGAGGAGGGGTATTTGAGTACCTTGGCACCCTTTGCCATGAAGCAATAGGTGGGAGCGTAGTCATCATTGCCTTCATCAGCCTTGTTGGTGAAGCCATTTCCTTCAGAGTTGAAGATGGACTTGTTGACGAATGCAGTAGCGAGAGCTAGGCTCGCCACACCAGACTCGGACTCCTCAAATGCCTCCTCTTCATCATGTTCCTCAGATTCAGCCTCAGAGTCCATTTCCTTGCCAACGAATGCCCGAGCCTTCTTGGAGCTGCTCTTCTTCTGAGATGAAGACTTTCAGGATTTTGATGATGAAGACTTTGAAGATTTCTTCTTCTTCTTCGCGTCATCAGAACTGTAATCCTTATATTTCTTCTTCTTTGATTCCTTTTCCCACTGAGGACAATCTTGAACGTAGTTGATACGTCTCCGTCGTATCTATAATTTTTGATTGTTCCATGCCAATATTATTCAACTTTTATATACTTTTGGCAACTTTTTATACTATTTTTGGGACTAACATATTGATCCAGTGCCCAGTGCCAGTACCTGTCTATTGCATGTTTTTTGTTTCGCAGAAACCCAATATACGACGGAGTCCAAACGGGATAAAAACGGAAGGAGAATTATTTTGGAATATTTGTGATTTTTGGGAAGTAAAATCGACATGAGACGGTGCCCGAGGGGGCCAGGAGATAGGGGGCGCGCCCTAGACTCTCCTGGGCACCCTGTAAGGCGGCTGACGCTCTTCTTTTGCCGCAAGAAAGCTAATTTTATGAGAAAGATCTGGGCGAAAGATTCACCCCAATCGGAGTTACGGATCTCCGGATATAAAAGAAACGGTGAAGGGCCAAAATCAGAGAACGCAGAAACAGAGAGATAGATCCAATCTCGGAGGGGCTCTCGCCCCTCCCACGCCATAGGAGCCAAGGACCAGAGGGGAAACCCTTCTCCCATCTAGGGAGAAGGTCAAGGAAGAAGAAGAAGAAGGGGGGCTTGATACGTCTCCAACGTATCTATAATTTATAAAGCATTCATGCTATTTTATTATCTGTTTTGAATGATTACGGGCTTTATTATACACTTTTATATTAATTTTGGGACTAACCTATTAATCGGAGGCCCAGCCCATATTGCTGTTTTATTGCCTGTTTTGGTATTTCGAAGAAAAGGAATATCAAACGGAGTCCAAACGGAATGAAACCTTCGGCAGCGTGATTTTTTTGGAAGAATATGATCCTGGAGACTTGGAGTTCACGTCAGAAGATCCTCAAGGCAGCCACGAGATAGGAGGGCGCCCCCCCTGTAGGGCGCCCCCCTGTCTCGTGGGCCCCTCGAGCACCTCCCGACCGACTACTTTCGCCTATATAAGCCTACGTACCCTAAAACCATCGAATATCAAGATAGATCGGGAGTTCCACCGCCGCAAGCCTCTGTAGCCACCAAAAACCTCTCGGGAGTCCGTTCCGGCACCCTTCTGGAGGGGGAACCCATCACCGGTGGCCATCTTCATCATCCCGGCGCTCTCCATAACGAGGAGGGAGTAGTTCACCCTCGGGGCTGAGGGTATGTACCAGTAGCTATGTGTTTGATCTCTCTCTCTATCGTGTTCTCTCTATGGCACGATCTTGATGTATCGGGAGCTTTGCTATTATAGTTGGATCTTATGATGTTTCTCCCCCTCTACTCTTTTGTGATGAATTGAGTTTCCCTCTTGAAGTTATCTTATCGGATTGAGTCTTTAATTTGAGAACACTTGATGTATGTCTTGCCGTGTTTATCTGTGGTGACAATGGGATATCACGTGCCACTTGATGTATGTTTTGGTGACCAGTTGCGGGTTCCGTCCATGAACCTATGCATAGGGGTTGGCACACGTTTTCTTGACTCTCCGGTAGAAACTTTTGGGCACTCTTTGAAGTACTTTGTGTTGGTTGGATGAATCTGAGATTGTGTGACGCATATCGTATGATCATGCCCATGGATACTTGAGGTGACAATGGAGTATCTAGGTGACATTAGGGTTTTGGTTGATTTGTGTCTTAAGGTGTTATTCTAGTACGAACTCTTGAATAGATTGATCCGAAAGAATAATTTTGAGGTGGTTTAGTACCCTATCATAATCTCTACATTTGTTCTCCGCTATTAGTGGATTTGGAGTGACTCTTTGTTGCATGTTGAGGGGTTGTTATATGATCTATCTATGTTATTATTGTTGAGAGAACTTGCACTAGTGAAAGTATGAACCCTAGGCCTTGTTTCCTATCATTGCAATACTGTTTATGCTCACTTTTATCATTAGTTACCTTGCTGTTTTTATTATTTCAGATTACAAAAACCTATATCTACCATCCATATTGCACTTGTATCACCATCTCTTCGCCGAACTAGTGCACCTATACAATTTACCATTGTATTGGGTGTGTTGGGGACATAAGAGACTCTTTGTTATTTGGTTGCAGGGTTGTTTGAGAGGGACCATCTTCATCCTACGCCTCCCACGGATTGATAAACCTTAGGTCATCCACTTGAGGGAAATTTGCTACTGTCCTACAAACCTGTGCACTTGCAGGCCCGACAACGTCTACAAGAAGAAGGTTGTGTAGTAGACATCAAGCTCTTTTCTGGCGCCGTTGCTGGGGAGGTGAGTGCTTGAAGGTATATCTTTAGATCTTGCAATCGAATCTTTTTGTTTCTTGTTTTATCACTAGTTTAGTTTGTAAAAGAAAACTACAAAAAAATGGAGTTAAGTTTGTCTCATACGCTTCGTCTTTTTAATATCTTTCTTGAGTACGATGGAAAGGAAAATTGTGCTCAAGTGCTAGAAGAAGAATGCATTAAAATGCTTGGTACTAAATCTTTGAATGATGAGCATGATTGCAATATTGTTAGTATGGACTCTTTGGATATCCATAGTTCTAATGATGATTGCACTAGTTATGATGAAAATGTCTCTTATAAGCATGTTGATTTTTGTGGAGTGGAATGGGTTTGCATGGACACACCAAATAGAGAAAATAGATATTGCAAGAGGCATAAGTATTTAAAAACTAAAGGTTTACAAGAAAGGCTTGATGATTGTGCTGAAAGATTCAATATTTTTCGTGCCCCTTGTGAACTTTGCAATGAACGTGGTCATTTAAATCTCCAATGCAAATTGTTTCATGATCGAATCATGTCCAAAAATTGTGATAACTTGATCACCCTTGGGCATCATAAAGAGCTTAGTCTTCTTTTGGGGTATGAAGTCGTATAACTGAGGGTATTCCAAAATTTAATCTTGATAGATTTCTTGATTTCGATCTAGAGGATATTTATATGTTTTGTGCGGTGAATTGTATTGAAAATCCTTATATTGCCAATTACCTAAAGAAAATAAAGCAAATAGAAGATGATGAGAATACTAATGAAAGGGAAGAGACTTCCCAATATCCTCCTATTATTTCTCATGATGAATCAGGTAACGAGGAGGAGCTTTCTATTCAACCAATCTCATCAATAAGGAGCTCAAAGAGGAAGGTTGAACCCACACATAATATGAAGAAGAAAAAGAAAAGAAGGAGCAACAAAGGTAGAAAGGTATCCCTCCCAAATGATGTTGCTCCTACTACTCATTGTGATGATGATAATTGCTTTACTATTGGTGCTATCCATATTTTTAATGACGAGAGTAATTATGCTTATGATATGAAAGGGCCCAAGCTTGGGGAAGCTATGTTTGATGGGGATGAATTATTTGAGAATATATTTGCTGGAATTAATGTTTTTCCCAAGCTTGGGGATGCTATGTTTAATGAAGATGATATTTTTAGCATCCCAAGTTTTGATATGCAAAGTTGTTATGATGATAGCATGCCTCCTACCTATGATGATTATATTGATGAAAGTGGGTTTGGAAGAGTGTCAACTTTAGGAATTAGTGATCCCACTATTTTGGAGGATGTTGAATCTTATTGTGATGAATATGAAAGTGGATTTGGAAGAGTGTCAACTTTATTTAGTGATGATTCCACTATTTCGGGAGAGGTTTCAATCGATTATGATGAGAACGAAGTTGCTACTTATGATGATTATTGTGATCAAACTTATGCTATAAAAAGTAGTGATGATTATATTTATAAAACTTGTCATGATTATGATTACCCTTTTTCTGAACATTACTCTTTTAATGTGGAAACAATTTTTAGTGTTCAGGTCTTTTATGATACTTCCACTATTCCGAATGAGAAGAATTTTGCTTATGTGGAGAGTAGTAAATTTTCTATGCTTGCAGATCATGAAAAGAATGCTTTAGGTGCTGGTTATATTGTTGAATTCATTCATGATGCTACTGAAAATTATTATGAGAGAGGAACATATGCTTGTAGGAATTGCAATAATGTCAAGTTTCCTCTCTATGTGCTTAAATCTTGAAGTTATGCTTGTTTTACCTTCCTAGGCTAGTTGATCATTGTTCCCATAAGTTGTTTGCTCACAAAATACCTATGCATAGGAAGTGGGTTAGAGTTAAATGCACTAGTAATATGCTTCATGATGCTCTCTTTATGTTTCAATTCTTATCTTTTGTGTGAGCATCATTGTCATCATCATGCCTAGCTAGAAAGGCATTAAAGAAAAGTGCTTGTTGGGAGACAACCCAATATGTATCCTTACTGTTTTTGTGTGTTCACATGATTATGCTACTGTAGTAATCATGTTTTATAGCTTTTGTTTCAATAAAGTTCCAAGTAAGACCTTTAGGATAGCTTACGGTGATAGTTGTGTTGATCCTGCTGAAAATCAGAAACTTTTGCACCCAGTAAATTAGTTTTGTTAATTCACAGAAACATGCTCTTGATCTGATTATTTTTGCTCTAGATTGGTAAACAAATTTCCTAGGACTTCCTAATTTGGTAGGATTTTTGTAGTTCCAGAAGTATACGTTTGATACAGATTACTACAGAATGTTCTGTTTTTGACATATTCTGTTTTCTATGTGTTGTTTGCTTATTTTGATGAATCTATGAGTAGTATCGTAGTGTATGAACCATAGATAAGTTGGAGTACAGTAGATATTACACTAATATGAATTTATAATGAGTTCACTACAGTACCTAAGTGGTGGTTTTATTTTCTTATACTAACGGAGCTTACGAGTTTTCTGTTGAGTTTTGTGTTGTGAAGTTTTTAAGTTTTGGGTAAAGATTCGATGGACTATGGAATAAGGAGTGGCAAGATCCTAAGCTTGGGGATGCCCAAGGCACCCCAAGGTAATATTCAAGGACAACCAAGAGCCTAAGCTTGGGGATGCCCCGGAAGGCATCCCCTCTTTCGTCTTCGTCTATCGGTAACTTTACTTGGAGTTATATTTTTATTCGCCACATGATATGTGTTTTGCTTGGAGCATCATTTTATTTCGTTAGTTTTTGCTTTCTGTTATTTAGAATAATGTTTTGCATCTTTAGTTTCAATAAAGAAGTCAAGGATAGCCTTTACCATGCTTATTTTGCTAGTATACATGTTGCTGTTTGAAAACAGAAAGTTTACCGCTGTTGCAAAAATTCCCTAGAAAAGTCAGAGCATGGTATAATGTTGAAACTTTTTGCATAATGAGATCTGATAAATTTAATACAGTGGGAATTTTATTTCATAATTTTTGGAGTTAGGGAAGTATTTATACTCTTGCATTCTTTACAGACTGTACTGTTTTGACAGATTGCTGTTATGGTTGCATTGTTTTTTGCATATGTTTTCTTGTTTAATGATTCTATTTGAGGATAGGAGTATTAAATATGTAGAGGCATTTAGTATGCAGTGTTGAATAATAATTTTAGTGATTTTTTACAATAGAAAATGATAAGGTTTTGCATTGGTTTATACTAACCTATCTCACGAGTTCTTGTTGAGTTTGTTGTGGATGAAACTTTTGAGAAATAGAGAAACCATGATATGAGAGAAATTAAGGAGACACAAAAGTTCAAGCTTGGGGATGCCCAAGGCACCCCAAGATAATATTTCAAGAAGTCACAAGCATCTAAGCTTGGGGATGCCCCGGTAGGCATCCACCTTTCTTCTTCAACAACTATCGATTAGTATCGGTTGAACCTAAGTTTTTGCTTCTTCACATGAGTTGCTATCCTTGCAATGTCATTTTATTTTGTTTTGCTTGCTGGTTGAATACAATACCAAGATCTGAAATTCTTAATTGATAGAGAGTCTTCATATAGCTACATAATTATTTAGCTACTCATTGATCTTCACTTATATCTTTTTGCAGTAGTTTGTCATTTACTCGTGTGCTTCACTTATATCCTATGAGTAAATGGTTGAATGAGTTGATTGTCATAAATCTGAAATTATATATGTCTCATTTGCTTATTCGATGGGGAGTTATGACTTCACATCTAAGAAGTAGAGGTTGTAAATGTATTGAAGGTTAGCAAGCATTGTATTGGTCATTTGAACAATTCATGAAAGAATATTGAAGGAAGAGAGATTTCACATATAAATACACTATCCTAGACATCTTTTATAATTGGGAGCACTCATTAAGTATGACATGCTAAAGAGTTGATGTTGGACAAGGAAGACAACGTAATGGTTTATGTTTTCCGACATCTCAGTTAAAGTATATTGTCATGGATCATTCAAACATGTTGAGCTTGCCTTTCCCCCTCATGCTAGCCAAAATTCCTTGCACCAAGTAGAGATACTACGTGTGCTTCCAATTATCCTTAAACCCAGTTTTTCCATGAGAGTCCACCATACCTACCTATGGATTGAGTAAGATCCTTCAAGTAAGTTGTCATCGATGCAAGCAATAAAAATTGCTCTCTAAATATGTATGATCTTTTGGTGTGAAGAAAATAGCTTTATACGATCTCTTGTTATGGAAGCAATAAAAGCGACGGACTACATACTAAAGGTCCATATACAAGCGGCAATATAAAGTGACGTTCATTCGCATTAAGATTTTGTGCATCCAACCCCAAAAGCGCATGACAACCTCTGCTTCCCTTTGCGAAGGGCCTATCTTTTAGTTTATGTCTTTTACTTTTATGCAAGAGTCAAGGTGATCTTCACCTTTCCCTTTTT
>NC_041391.1:418444473-418468876 GCF_002162155.2 Triticum dicoccoides | reverse complement strand
CTATTATTATTGACATCACCCAATGGTGAATACGTTGGGAAGCAACACTATAAGCCCCTATATTTCTCAGTGTCCGATTGAAACTTCATAACCATTAGTATTGCGCGAGTGTTAGCAATTGTAGAAGACTATATGATAGTTGAGTATGTGGAGTTTGTTATTCCTGAAAATAAGATGAATTGCAATTGTTTGATGACTAAGAATGAAGTTTGCTAGTTTTCAAGAAAGTTTATGGTCTATGCTTTAACATGTGAATTGCTTGTTACTTTATCGTGAGAAGTTTTATGAGATGAACTACTATTATGACATATTATCATGCTAGAAAAGGTGATTGAAATTATCATTGATCAAACTTGTGCACCTTCTAGCATTCACACTTCATAAATTCTTTCTTTTATCATTTACCTACTCGAGGACGAGTAGGAATTAAGCTTGGGGATGCTGATACGTCTCCAACGTATCCAAAATTTATAAAGCATTCATGCTATTTTATTATCTGCTTTGAATGACTACGGGCTTTATTATACACTTTTATATTACTTTTGGGACTAACCTATTAACCGGAGGCCCAGCCCATATTGCTGTTTTATTGCTTGTTTCAGTATTTCGAAGAAAAGGAATATCAAACGGAGTCCAAACGGAATGAAACCTTCGGCAGCATGATTTTTTGGAAGAATATGATCCTGGAGACTTGGAGTTCACGTCAGAAGATCCTCGAAGCAGCCACGAGATAGGAGGGTGCCCCCCTGTAGGGTGCGCCCCCTGTCTCGTGGGCCCCTCGAGCACCTCCCGACCGACTACTTTCGCCTATATAAGCCTACGTACCCTAAAACCATCGAATATCAAGATAGATCAGGAGTTCCGCTGCCGCAAGCCTCTGTAGCCACCAAAAACCTCTCGGGAGTCCGTTCCGGCACCCTGCCGGAGGGGGAACCCATCACCGGTGGCCATCTTCATCATCCCGGTGCTCTCCATGACGAGGAGGGAGTAGTTCACCCTCGGGGCTGAGGGTATGTACCAGTAGCTATGTGTTTGATCTCTCTCTCTCTCTCTCGTGTTCTCTCTATGGCACGATCTTGATGTATCGCGAGCTTTGCTATTATAGTGTGATCTTATGATGTTTCTCCCCCTCTACTCCCTTGTGATGAATTGAGTTTCCCTCTTGAAGTTATCTTATAAGATTTGTGTCTTGCCGTGTTTATCTGTGGTGACAATGGGATATCACGTGCCACTTTATGTATGTTTCGGTGACCAACTTGCAGGTTCCGCCCATGAACCTATGCATAGGGGTTGGCACACATTTTATTGACTCTCCGGTAGAAACTCTGGGGCACTCTTTGAAGTACTTTGTGTTGGTTGGATGAATCTGAGATTGTGTGACGCATATCGTATAATCATGCCCATGGATACTTGAGGTGACAATGGAGTATCTAGGTGACATTAGGGTTTTGGTTGATTTGTGTCTTAAGGTATTATTCTAGTATGAACTCTTGAATAGATTGATCCGAAAGAATAACTTTGAGGTGGTTTCGTACCCTACCATAATCTCTATGTTTGTTCTCCGCTACTAGTGGCTTTGGAGTGACTCTTTGTTGCATGTTGAGGGATTGTTATATGATCTATCTATGTTATTATTGTTGAGAGAACTTGCACTAGTGAAAGTATGAACCCTAGGCCTTGTTTCCTATCATTGCAATACCGTTTACGCTCACTTTCATCATTAGTTACCTTGCTGTTTTTATATTTTCAAATTACAAATACCTATTTCTACTATCCATATTGCACTTGTATTACCATCTCTTCGCCGAACTAGTGCACCTATACAATTTACCATTGTATTGGGTGTGTTGGGGACACAAGAGACTCTTTGTTATTTGGTTGCAGGGTTGTTTGAGAGAGACCATCTTCATCCTACGCCTCCCACGGATTGATAAACCTTAGGTCATCCACTTGAGGGAAATTTGCTACTGTCCTACAAACCTGTGCACTTGCAGGCCCAACAACGTCTACAAGAAGAAGGTTGTGTAGTAGACATCAGGGCTCTCTCCCCCTTGCTTCCGGTGGCGCCGGAACGCTGCTGGAGGCCATCATCATCACCGGATCTTGACCAACACCTCCATCATCTTCACCAACATCTCCATCACCTTCCCCCATCTATATCCAGCAGTCCACTCTTCCGCAACCCGTTGTACCCTTTACTTGAACATGGTGCTTTATGCTTCATATTATTATCCAATGACGTGTTGCCATCCTACGATGTCTGAGTAGATTTTCGTTGTCCTATTGGTGGTTGATGAATTGCTATGATTGATTTAATTTGCTTGTGGTTATGTTGTTGTCCTATTGTGCCCTCCGTGTCGCGCAAGCGTGAGGGATTCCCGCTGTAGGGTTTGCAATATGTTTATGATTTGCTTATGGTGGGTGGCGTGAGTGACAGAAGCACAGTCCCGAGTAAGTAGGTTGTTTGCGTATGGGATAAAGGGGACTTGATGCTTTAATGTTATGGTTGGGTTTTACCTTAATGAATCTTTAGTAGTTGCGGACGCTTGCTAGAGTTCCAATCATAAGTGCATATGATCCAAGTAGAGCAAGTATGTTAGCTTATGCCTCTCCCACATAAAACTTGTTATCGGTCTAGTAACGTAGTCAATTGCTTAGGGACACTTTCATAACTCCTACCACCACTTTTCCACACTCGCTTTATCTATTTTATTGCATCTTTATCTAAACAGCCCCTAGTTTATGTTTACGTGGTCTTTATTATCTTGCAAACCTATCCTTCCACACCTACAAAGTACTCCTAGTTTCATACTTGTTCTAGGTAAAGCGAACATCAAGCGTGCGTAGAGTTGTATCGGTGGTCGATAGAACTTGAGGGAATATTTATTCTACCTTTAGCTCCTCGTTGGGTTCAACACTCTTACTTATCGAAAACTGTTGCGATCCCCTACACTTGTGGGTTATCAAGACCTTTTTCTAGCGCCGTTGCCGGGGAGTCATAGCGTGGGGTGAATATTCTCGTGTGTGCTTGTTTGCTTTATCACTAAGTAATTTTTATTTGCTGTTCTATGTTGTTCTCTATCTTTAGTTATGGATATGGAACACGAAATACCAAAAAAAATAGGTGTACTTGCTGCTCATGGAGATGGGGAACCTCCTAAAACCCTCGATGATCGTTATGTGAAAGATATTATGTACTACTTTAATAATCCCGAGAAAACCCCATTCAACTATGTTATGGGAGTAAAGTTGGATCAACGTGAATACTTTAGGGATTATCGCTTGACACAAAAAGGGAAACTATTATGGGATCAAATTCATATATTAAGTTGGTATGCTCGTCAACTATGCTTGATACATGATTATACTTGTTGCTCTAGGATGAAGGCTCCACACCTTCCCTTTTCATGCAAATTCAATGATAATAAAACCTTAGCTTCTTATGCTAA
Organism: Triticum dicoccoides; assembly: GCF_002162155.2. Taxonomy (NCBI): domain Eukaryota; kingdom Viridiplantae; phylum Streptophyta; class Magnoliopsida; order Poales; family Poaceae; genus Triticum; species Triticum dicoccoides. The sequence goes on along the minus strand of NC_041391.1, from coordinate 418,465,427 downwards.
TGGTGTATATGATTACTATGATGTGGAACAAATAGAAGAATTTGTTGCTTTTATGGGTGCTTATGAGATTGAATCTATGTTTAAAGAGTTTGATGATTTTGATGATGCAGTTTACAGACCTGAAAATTTTGCTATACTTAGATATTGCTATGAAAATTATGAATACAATAACAATATTAATGCATTTATTGAGAAAGTCTCCGCTGTCCAAGAAGAGACTAATATTTTGCAGGAAGCTATGGAAGAAGAAATTGATGAAGTTGTGAGCTCATTGGATGAAAAAGATGATGAGGAAAGCGAAGAACAAAAGGAGGAAGAGCGGATTGATCACCCGTGCCCACCTTCTAATGAGAGTAACTCTTCAACTCATACATTGTTTAATTCCCCTTCATGCTTACCGAAGGATGATTGCTATGATCCCGTTGATTCTCTTGAAATATCCCTTTTTGATGATGCTTGCTATGCTTATGGCCAAGATGCCAATATGAATTATGCTTATGGAGATGAACTTGCTATAGTTCCTTATGTTAAACATGAAATTGTTGCTATTGCACCCACGCATGATAGTCCTATTATCTTTTTGAATTCTCCCGACTACACTATAGCGGAGAAGTTTGTGCTTATTAAGGATTATGTTGATGGGTTGCCTTTTACCATTGCACATGATGATTTTGATGAATGTAATATGCATGTGCTTGCTGCTCCTACTTGCAATTATTATGTGAGAGGAACTATATCTCCACCTCTCTATGTTTCCAATACGATAGAATTGCAAAAAACTGCTTATACTATGCATTGGCCTTTACTTGGTGTGCATGAATTGTTCTTTTATGACATGCCGATGCATAGGAAGAGAGTTAGACTTCGTCATTGCTTTATATATGTTACTTTGTGCTCACTACTAAATTAAAAATCATTTTTAATTAAAATTGGCTTTGATATACCTTGGGATCCGGGTGGATCCATTACTTGAGCACTATATGCCTAGCTTAATGGCTTTAAAGAAAGCGCTGCCAGGGAGACAACCCGGAAGTTTTAGAGAGTCATTTATTTCTGTTGAGTGCTTTTATATAGTTTAAAAACAAAAAAATAAAGAGGGGAACCTAAAACTTTTCAAAAAGGAAAGTGAAAGTGAGAGAGATAAGCATTGTTGAAGTGGGAGAGCTCCTTGAACTTTGTTCATGCTCACGAAAACTTTGTGAATCTTGATTACAGAAACTTTTCATCAAAAATAATTATCCCCTTGTACAATTCCATTGTATTATAAAAATAATGTGCCAAGGTTTGCCTTTAGGATGTTTACAATGCTTGTTGGTTTGTACGGTGCAGGACAGAAACTTTGGCTGTAGTGCGCGATTTTACATTTTTTACTGGAACGTCAAATGGTTCTGATTCCTTTTGAAATCTGTTTCTATACAACTTTTTTATTTTTCCTAATTTTGGTAGAATTGTTGGGGTACCATAAGTATGGTGAATGTTCAGATTGCTACAAAATGTTCTATTTTTGACAGATTCTGTTTTTGATGAATAGTTTGCTTGTTTTGATGAATCTATCAATTTATATCAGTGGATTAAGCCATGGAAAAGCTATATTACAGTAGACACAATGAAAAAACAAGATATTAATAGGTTTACTACAGTACTTAGAGTAGTGATTTTCTTTATTATACTAACGGATCTTACCGAGTTTTCTGTTGAAGTTTTGTGTGGATGAAGTGTCTAACCGAGGAGGTCTCGATATGAGGAAAAGGAAGAGAGGCAAGAGCTCAAGCTTGGGGATGCCCGAGGCACCCCAAGTTAATATTCAAGGAGACTCAAGCTTGTAGGCTTGGGGATGCCCCGGAAGGCATCCCCTCTTTCTTCAACAAGTATCAGTATGTTTTCGGATTCGTTTCGTTCATGCATTATGTGCAAGTCTTGGAGCGTCTTTCACATTTAGTTTTCATTTTTCTTTTATGCACCATGCTGGTATTAGATAGTCCTTGGTTGATTTATAGAATGCTCATTGCACTTCACTTAAATCTTTTGAGCATGGCTTTATAGAATGCTTCATGTGCTTCACTTATATCATTTGAAGTTTGGATTGCCTGTTTCTCTTCACATAGAAAACCACCATTTGTAGAATGCTCTTTTGCTTCACTTATATTTGTTAGAGCATGGGCATATCTTTTGTAGAAAGAATTAAACTCTCTTGCTTCACTTATATCTATTTAGAGAGATGATAGGAATTGGTCATTCACATGGTTAGTCATAAAATCCTACATAAACTTGTAGATCGCTGAATATGATATGTTTGATTCCTTGCAATAGTTTTGCGATATAAATGTGGTGATGTTAGAGTCATGCTAGTGGGTGTTTGTGGATTGTAGAGACACTTGTGTTGAGGTTTGCAAGTCCCATAGCATGCACGTATGGTAACCGTTGTGTGACAAATTTGAAGCATGGGGTGTTTCTTTGATTGTCTTCCTTATGAGTGGCGGTCGGGGACGAACGATGGTATTTTCCTACCAATCTATCCCCCTAGGGGCATGCATAGTACTTTGCTTCGAGGGCTAATAAACTTTTGCAATAAGTATATGAGTTCTTTATGACTAATGTGAGTCCATGGATTATACTCACTTTTACCTTTCCATCATTGCTAGCCTCTTCGGTACCGTGCATTGCCCTTTCTCACCTCGAGAGTTGATGCAAACTTCGCCGGTGCATCCAAACCCCGTGATATGATACGCTCTATCACACATAAGCCTCCTTATATCTTCCTCAAAACAGCCACGATACCTACCTATCATGGCATTTCCATAGCCATTCCGAGATATATTGCCATGCAACTTTCATCATCATCATATACATGACTTGAGCATTCATTGTCATATTGTTTTGCATGATCGTAAGATAGCTAGCATGATGTTTTCATGGCTTGTCCGTTTTTGATGTCATTGCTACGCTAGATCATTGCACATCCCGGTACACCGCCGGAAGCATTCATATAGAGTCATATCTTTGTTCCAGTATCGAGTTGTAATATCGAGTTGTAAGTAAATAAAAGTGTGAAGATCATCATTATAGAACATTGCCCCATAAAAAAAAGAAAAAAAGGAAAGGCCAAAGAAGCTAATAAAAAAAGGGGCCAAAGAAGCCCACCCAAAAAGAAAAAAAAGAAAAAGAAAAGGGGCAATGTTACTATCCTTTTTCCACACTTGTGCTTCAAAGTAGCACCATGTTCTTCATATAGAGAGTATGTTATGTTGTCACTTTCATATACTAGTGGGAATTTTTCATTATAGAACTTGGCTTGTATATTCCAACGATGGGCTTCCTCAAATGCCCTAGGTCTTCATGAGCAAGCAAGTTGGATGCACGCCCACTTAGTTTTCAGTTTGAGCTTTCATACACTTATAGCTCTTAGTGCATCCGTTGCATGGCAATCCCTACTCCTCGCATTGACATCAATCGATAGGCATCTCCATAGCCCGTTGATTAGCCGCGTCGATGTGAGACTTTCTCCTTTTTTGTCTTCTCCATATAAACTCCCATCATCATATTCTATTCCACCTATAGTGCTATATCCATGGCTTGCGCTCATGTATTGCGTGAGGGTTGAAAAAGTTGAAGCGCGTTAAAAAGTATGAACCAATTGCTCGGCTTGTCATAGGGGTTGTGCATGATGGGGGCATTTTGTGTGATGAAAATGAAGCATGGCCAAACTATATGATTCTGTAGGGATAAGCTTGCTTTTGCCTTGTTGTTTTGGAAAGACATGATTGCTTTATTGGTACGCTCGAAGTATTATTGTTTTTATGTCAAATGATAGACTATTGCTTTGAATCACTCGTGTCTTAATATTCATGCCATGATTAGACATATGATCAAGATTATGCTAGGTAGCATTCCACATCAAAAATTATCTTTTTTATCATTTACCTACTCGAGGACGAGCAGGAATTAAGCTTGGGAATGGTGATACGTCTCCGTCGTATCTATAATTTTTTATTGTTCCATGCCAATATTATTCAACTTTTATATACTTTTGGCAACTTTTTATACTATTTTTGGGACTAACATATTGATCCAGTGCCCAGTGCCAGTTCTTGTCTATTGCATGTTTTTTGTTTCGCAGAAACCCAATATCAAACGGAGTCCAAACGGGATAAAAATGGACGGATAATTATTTTGGAATATTTTTGATTTTTGCGAAGTAAAATCAACGCGAGACAGTGCCCGAGGGGGCCAGGAGATAGGGGGCACGCCCTGGACTCTCCTGGGCCCCCCGTAAGGCGGTTGACGCTCTTCTTTTGCCGCAAGAAAGCTAATTTTATGAGAAAGATCTGGGCAAAAGATTCACCCCAATCGGAGTTACAGATCTCCGGATATAAAAGAAACGGGGGCAGAATCGGAGAACGCAGAAACAGATAGATAGATCCAATCTCGGAGGGGCTCTCGCCCCTCCCATGCCATGGGAGCCAAGGACCAGAGGGGAAACCTTTCTTCCATCTAGGGAGAAGGTCAAGGAAGAAGAAAAATAAGGGGGGCTCTCTCCCCCTTGCTTCCGGTGGCGCCGGAACGCTGCCGGAGGCCATCATCATCACCGCGATCTTCACTAACACCTCCATCATCTTCACCAACATCTCCATCACCTTCCCCCATCTATATCCAGCGGTCCACTCTCCCGCAACCCGCTGTACCCTCTACTTGAACATGGTGCTTTATGATTCATATTATTATCCAATGACGTGTTGCCATCCTATGATGTCTGAGTAGATTTTCGTTGTCCTATTGGTGGTTGATGAATTGCTATGATTGATTTAATTTGCTTGTGGTTATGTTGCTGTCCTATTGTGCCCTCCGTGTCGCGCAAGCGTGAGGGATTCCCGCTGTAGGGTTTGCAATATGTTTATGATTTGCTTATGGTGGGTGGCGTGAGTGACAGAAGCACAGACCCGAGTAAGTAGGTTGTTTGCGTATGGGATAAAGGGGACTTGATGCTTTAATGCTATTGTTGGGTTTTACCTTAATGAATCTTCAGTAGTTGCGGACGCTTGCTAGAGTTCCAATCATAAGTGCATATGATCCAAGTAGAGAAAGTATGTTAGCTTATGCCTCTCCCACATAAAACTTGCTATCGGTCTAGTAACGTAGTCAATTGCTTAGTGACACTTTCATAACTCCTACCACCACTTTTCCACACTCGCTTTATTTACTTTATTGCATCTTTATCTAAACAGTCCCTAGTTTATGTTTACATGCTCTTTATTATCTTGCAAACCTATCCTTTCACACCTACAAAGTACTTCTAGTTTCATACTTGTTCTAGGTAAAGCGAACGTCAAGCGTGTGTAGAGTTGTATCAGTGGTCGATAGAACTTGAGGGAATATTTATTCTACCTTTAGCTCCTCGTTGGGTTCGACACTCTTACTTATCGAAAACTGTTGCGATCCCCTACACTTGTGGGTTATCAGTAGTGACCAGGTTTCTTGCATTTGTGGCATAGCCTCTTCTTGTAGTCCCTGGATGGGGAATCATTGCTCCTTGAGGATTTTCCAAAGAGACCGAGTCTTGAGAACTTATGGAATTTCTTCACGAGCAGTGCTAGCTCCTGGCTCAGTTCTTCAGGATCACCAAGGCTGCTACCAGAATCTTCACCTTCAGATTCAGAGACAGCCTTGGCCTTCAGGACACGTGATCTGCCATAGCTCAAACCATAGAGATCTCTCTTCTTAGCAAGCTGGAACTCATGAGTGTTTAGTCGTTCAAGGGTATCAGCGGGATCAAGTGACTTGTAGTCTCCACGTTCTTGTATCATCAGTGCCAGAGTATCAAATGAGGAATCAAGCGATGTCACCAATTTCTTCACCACCTCATGGTCGATGATGTCAGTGGCACCAAGTGCTTGAAGCTCATTTGAGATGTCAGTGAGGCGATCGAAGGTTTGCTGAACATTTTCATTGTCGAGTGTTTTGAAGCGGTTGAAGAGATTGCGAAGAATGTCAACTCGAGAGTCACGTTGAGTTGAGACTACTTCATTGACCTTGGACAGCCTATCCTGTTGGGGAACGTAGTAATTTCAAAAAATTTCCTACTCACACGCAAGATCATGGTGATGGCATAGCAACGAGAGGGGAGAGTATTGTCCATGTACCCTCGTAGACCGTAAGCGGAAGCGTTATGACAATGCGGTTGATGTAGTCGTACGTCTTCACGATCCGACCGATCCAAGCACCGAACGTACGGCACCTCCGTGTTCAGCACACGTTCAGCTCGATGACGTTCCCTGGGCTCCGATCCAGCAAAGCGTCGGGGATGAGTTCCGTCAGCACGACGGCGTGGTGACGATGATGATGTTCTACCGGCGCAGGGCTTCGCCTAAACTCCGCGACGATATGACCGAGGTGGAATATGGTGGAGGGGGGCACCGCACACGGCTAAGGAACGATCTATAGATCAACTTGTGTGTCCTAGGGTGCCCCCCTACCCCCGTATATAAAGGAGCAAGGGGGGGTGCGGCCGGCCATAGGAGGAGGCGCGCCGGAGGAGTCCTACTCCCACCGGGAGTAGGACTCCCCCCCCCCTTTTCCTAGTTGGATTAGGACTTGGGGGGAGGGAAAGAGGAAAGGGGGGAGCCGCCCCCCTTCCTTGTCCTATTCGGACTAGGGGGGAGGGGGCACGCGGCCTGCCCTGGCCGGCCCTCCTCTTCTCCCTCATGGCCCACTAAGGCCCATTAACCCCCGGGAGGGTTCCCGTAACCCCCCGGTGTTCCGGTAAAATCCTGATTTCACCCGGAACTATTCCGATGTCCAAACATAGGCTTCCAATATATCAATCTTTATGTCTCGACCATTTTGTGACTCCTCGTCATGTCCGTGATCACATCCGGGACTCCGAACAAACTTCGGTACATCAAAACTTATAAACTCATAATAAAACTATCATCGTAACGTTAAGCGTGCAGACCCTACGGGTTCGAGAACTATGTAGACATGACCTAGAACTATTCTCGGTCAATAACCAATAGCGGAACCTGGATGCCCATATTGGCTCCTACATATTCTACGAAGATCTTTATCGGTCAAACCGCATAACAACATACGTTGTTCCCTTTGTCATCGGTATGTTACTTGCCCGAGATTCGATCGTCGGTATCCAATACCTAGTTCAATCTCGTTACCAGCAAGTCTCTTTACTCGTTATGTAATGCATCATTCCGTAACTAACTCATTAGCTACAGTGCTTGCAAGGCTTATAGTGATGTGCATTACCGAGAGGGCCCAGAGATACCTCTCCGACAATCGGAGTGACAAAACCTAATCTCGAAATACGCCAAGGCTACATGTACCTTTGGAGACACCTATAGTACTCCTTTATAATCACCCAGTTACGTTGTGATGTTTGGTAGCACCCAAAGTGTTCCTCCAGTAAACGGGAGTTGCATAATCTCATAGTTACAGGAACATGTATAAGTCATGAAGAAAGCAATAGCAATATACTAAACGATCAAGTGCTAGGCTAACGGAATGGGTCATGTCAATCACATCATTCTCCTAATGATGTGATCCCATTAATCAAATGACAACACATGTCTATGGTTAGGAAACATAACCATCTTTGATTAATGAGCTAGTCAAGTAGAGGCATACTAGTGACTATATGTTTGTCTATGTATTCACACATGTATCATGTTTCCGGTCAATACAATTCTAGCATGAATAATAAACATTTATCATGATATGAGGAAATAAATAATAACTTTATTATTGCCTCTAGGGCATATTTCCTTCAGTCTCCCACTTGCACTAGAGTCAATAATCTAGATTACACAGTAATGATTCTAACACCCATGGAGTCTTGGTGCTGATCATGTTTTGCTCGTGAGAGAGGCTTAGTCAACGAGTCTGCAACATTTAGATCCGTATGTATCTTGCAAATCTCTATGTCTCCCACCTAGACTTGGTCCCGGATGGAATTGAAGCGTCTCTTGATGAGCTTGGTCCTCTTGTGAAATCTGGATTCCTTTGCCAAGGCAATTGCACCAGTATTGTCACAGAAGATCTTCATTGGTCCCGATGCACTAGGTATGACACCTAGATCGGAAATGAACTCCTTCATCCAGACTCCTTCATTTGCTGCTTCCGAAGCAGCTATGTACTCCGCTTCACATGTAGATCCCGCCACGACGCTTTGTTTAGAACTGCACCAACTTACAGCTCTACCGTTTAATAAAAACACGTATCTGGTTTGCGATTTGGAATCGTCCGGATCAGTGTCAAAGCTTGCATCGACGTAACCATTTACGACTAGCTCTTTGTCACCTCCACATACGAGAAACATATCCTTAGTCATTTTCAGGTATTTCAGGATGTTCTTGACCGCTGTCCAGTGATCCACTCCTGGATTACTTTGGTACCTTCCTGCCAATCTTATTGCTAAGCACACGTCAGGTCTGGTACACAGCATTGCATACATGATAGAGCCTATGGCTGAAGCATAGGGAACATCTTTCATTTTCTCTCTATCTTCTGCTATGGTCGGGCATTGAGTCTGACTCAACTTCACACCTTGTAGCACGGGCAAGAACCCTTTCTTTGCCTGATCCATTTTGAATTTTTTCAAAATTTTATCAAGGTATGTGCTTTGTGAAATTCCTATTAAGCGTCTTGATCTATCTCTATAAATCTTGATGCCCAATATGTAAGCAGCTTCACCGAGGTCTTTCATTGAAAACCTTTTATTCAAGTATCCCTTTATGCTATCCAGAAATTCTATATCATTTCCAATTAATAATATGTCATCTACATATAATATCAGAAATGCTACAGAGCTCCCACTCACTTTCTTGTAAATACAGGCTTCTCCAAAAGTCTGTATAAAACCATATGCTTTGATCACACTGTCAAAGCATTTATTCCAACTCCGAGATGCTTGCACCAGTCCATAGATGGATCGCTGGAGCTTGCACACTTTGTTAGCACCTTTTGGATCAACAAAACCTTCTGGCTGCATCATATACAACTCTTCTTCCAGAAATCCATTCAAGAATGTAGTTTTGACATCCATTTGCCAAATTTCATAATCATAAAATGCAGCAATAGCTAACATGATTCGGACAGACTTAAGCATCGCTACGGGTGAGAAAGTCTCATCGTAGTCAACCCCTTGAACTTGTCGAAAACCTTTCACAACAAGTCGAGCTTTATAGACAGTTATATTACCATCAGTGTCAGTCTTCTTCTTAAAGATCCATTTATTCTCAATGGCTTGCGATCATCGGGCAAGTCAACCAAAGTCCATACTTTGTTCTCATACATGGATCCCATCTCAGATTTCATGGCTTCTAGCCATTTTGCGGAATCTGGGCTCATCATCGCTTCCTCATAGTTCGTATGTTCATCATGGTCAAGTAACATGACTTCTAGAATAGGATTACCGTACCACTCTGGTGCGGATCTTACTCTGGTGGACCTACGAGGTTCAGTAGAAACTTGATCTGAAGTTTCATGATCAATATCATTAGCTTCCTCACTAATTGGTGTAGGTGTCACAGGAACCGAGTTCTGTGATGAACTACTTTCCAATAAGGGAGTAGATACGGTTATCTCATCAAGTTCTACTTTCCTCCCACTCACTTCTTTCGAGAGAAACTCTTTCTCTAGAAAGGATCCATTCTTAGCAACGAATGTCTTGCCTTCGGATCTGTGATAGAAGGTGTACCCAACTGTCTCCTTTGGGTATCCTATGAAGACACATTTCTCCGATTTAGGTTCGAGCTTATCTGGTTGAAGTTTTTTCACATAGCATCGCAGCCCCAAACTTTAAGAAACGACAACTTTGGTTTCTTGCCAAACCACAATTCATAAGGCGTCGTCTCAATGGATTTTGATGGTGCCCTATTCAATGTGAATGCGGGCGTCTCTAAAGCATAACCCCAAAACGATAGCGGTAAATCAGTAAGAGACATCATAGATCGCACCATATGTAGTAAAGTACGATTACGACGTTCGGACACACCATTTCGTTGTGGTGTTCCGGGTGGCGTGAGTTGTGAAACTATTCCGTGTTGTTTCAAATGTAAACCAAACTCGTAACTCAAATATTCTCCTCCACGATCAGATCGTAGAAACTTTATTTTCTTGTTACGATGATTTTCCACTTCACTCTGAAATTCTTTGAACTTTTCAAATGTTTCAGACTTGTGATTCATTAAGTAGATATACCCATATCTGCTCAAATCGTCTGTGAAGGTGAAAAAATAACGATATCCGCCACGAGCTTCAACATTTATTGGTCCACATACATCTGTATGTATGATTTCCAACAAACCTGTTGCTCTCTCCATAGTACCGGAGAATGGTGTTTTAGTCATCTTGCCCATGAGGCACGGTTCGCAAGTACCAAGTGATTCATAATCAAGTGATTCCAAAAGTCCATCAGTATGGAGTTTCTTCATGCGCTTTACACCGATATGACCTAAACGGCAGTGCCATAAATAAGTTGCACTATCATTATCAACTCTGCATCTTTTGGTTTCGACATTATGAATATGTGTATCACTACTATCGAGATTCAATAAAAATAGACCACTCTTCAAGGGTGCATGACCATAAAAGATATTACTCGTATAAATAGAACAACCATTATTCTCTGATTTAAATGAATAACCGTCTCGCATCAAACAAGATCCAGATATAATGTTCATGCTCAAAGATGGCACCAAATAACAATTATTCAGGTCTAAAACTAATCCCAAAGGTAGATGTAGAGGTAGCGTGCCGACCACGATCACATCGACTTTGGAATCATTTCCCACACGCATCGTCACCTCGTCCTTGGCCAGTGCTCGCTTATTCCGTAGTCCCTGTTTCGAGTTGCAAATATTAGATATAGAACCAGTATCAAATACCCAGGTGCTACTGCGAGCTCTAGTAAGGTACACATCAATAACATGTATATCACATATACCGTTGTTCACTTTGCCATCCTTCTTATCCGCCAAATACTTGGGGCAGTTCCGCTTCCAGTGACCAGTTTGCTTGAAGTAGAAGCACTTAGTTTCAGGCTTAGGTCCAGACTTGGGTTTCTTCTCTTGAGCAGCAACTTGCTTGCTGTTCTTCTTGAAGTTACCCTTCTTCTTCCCTTTGCCCCTTTTCTTGAAACTAGTGGTCTTGTTGACCATCAACACTTGATGCTCCTTCTTGATTTGTACCTCCGCAGCTTTTAGCATTGCGAAGAGCTCGGGAATTGTTTTGTTCATCCCTTGCATATTATAATTCATCACGAAGCTCTTGTAGCTTGGTGGCAGTGATTGGAGAATTCTGTTAATGATACTATCATCAGGAAGATTAACTCCCAGTTGAATCAAGTGATTATTATACCCAGACATTTTGAGTATGTGTTCACTGACAGAACTATTCTCCTCCATCTTGCAGCTATAGAACTTATTGGAGACATCATATCTCTCAATCCGGGCATTTGCTTGAAATATTAACTTCAACTCCTGGAACATCTCATATGCTCCATGACGTTCAAAACGTCGTTGAAGACCCGGTTCTAAGCCATAAAGCATGGCACACTGAACTATCGAGTAGTCATCAGCTTTGCTCTGCCAGACATTCTTAACGTCGTTAGTTGCATCAGCAGCAGGTCTGGCACCCAGCGGTGCTTCCAGGACGTAATTCTTCTATGCAGCAATGAGGATAATCCTCAGGTTACGGACCCAGTCCGTGTAATTGCTACCATCATCTTTCAACTTTTCTTTCTCAAGGAACGCATTAAAATTCAACGGAACAACAGCATGAGCCATCTATCTACAACAAACAAAGACAAGCAAAATACTATCAGGTACTAAGTTCATGATAAATTTAAGTTCAATTAATCATATTACTTAAGAACTCCCACTTAGACAGACATCTCTCTAGTCATCTAAGTGATCACTTGATCCAAATCAACTAAACCATAACCGATCATCATGTGAGATGGAGTAGTTTTCAATGGTGAACATCACTATGTTGATCATATCTACTATATGATTCACGCTCGACCTTTCGGTCTCCGTGTTCCGAGGCCATATCTACATATGCTAGGCTCGTCAAGTTTAACCTGAGTATTCTGCGTGTGCAAAACTGGCTTGCACCCGTTGTAGATGGACGTAGAGCTTATCACACCCGATCATCACGTGGTGTCTGGGCACGATTAACTTTGGCAACGGTGCATACTCAGGGAGAACACTTCTTGATAATTTTTAGTGAGAAATCATCTTAAAATGCTACCGTCAATCAAAGCAAGATAAGATGCATAAAGGATAAACATCACATGCAATCAATATAAGTGATATGATATGGCCATCATCATCTTGTGCTTGTGATCTCCATCTCCGAAGCACCGTCGTGATCACCATTGTCACCGGCGCGACACCTTGATCTCCATCGTAGCATCGTTGTCGTTTACGCTATCTATTGCTTCTACGACTATCGCTACCGCTTAGTGATAAAGTAAAGCAATTACAGGGCGTTTGCATTTCATACAATAAAGCGACAACCATATGGCTCCAGCCAGTTGCCGATAACTTCGGTTACAAAACATGATCATATCATACAATAAAATATAGCATCACGTCTTGACCATATCACATCACAACATGCCCTGCAAAAACAAGTTAGACGTCCTCTACTTTGTTGTTGCAAGTTTTACGTGGCTGCTATGGGCTTAGCAAGAACCGTTCTTACCTACGCATCAAAACCACAACGATAGTTCGTCAAGTTAGTGCTGTTTTAACCTTCGCAAGGACCGGGCGTAGCCACACTCGATTCAGCTAAAGTGAGAGAGACAGACACCTGCCAGTCACCTTTAAGCATGAGTGCTTGTAACGGTGAAACCAGTCACGCGTAAGCGTACGCGTAATGTCGGTTCGGGCCGCTTCATCTCACAATACCGCCGAACCAAAGTATGACATGCTGGTAAGCAGTATGACTTGTATCGCCCACAGCTCATTTGTGTTCTACTCGTGCATATGACATCTACGCATAAAACCTGGCTCGGATGCCACTGTTGGGGAACGTAGTAATTTCAAAAAAATTCCTACGCACACCCAAGATCATGGTGATGGCATAGCAACGAGAGGGGAGAGTATTGTCCATGTACCCTCGTAGACCGTAAGCGGAAGTGTTATGACAACGCGGTTGATGTAGTCGTACGTCTTCACGATCCGACCGATCCAAGCACCGAACGTACGGCACCTCCGTGCTCAGCACACGTTCAGCTTGATGACGTTCCCCGGGATCCGATCCAGCAAAGCGTCGGGGATGAGTTCCATCAGCACGATGGCGTGGTTACGATGATGATGTTCTACCGGCGCAGGGCTTCGCCTAAACTCCGCGACGATATGACCGAGGTGGAATATGGTGGAGGGGGGCACCGCACACGGCTAAGGAACGATCCGTAGATCAACTTGTGTGTCCTAGGGTGCCCTCCTGCCCCCGTATATAAAGGAGCAAGGGGGGATGCGGCCGGCCATAGGAGGAGGCGCGCCGGAGGAGTCCTACTCCATCGGGAGTAGGACTCCCCCCTTTTCCTAGTTGGATTAGGACTTGGGGGGAGGGAAAGAGGAAAGGGGGGCGCCCCCCCTTCCTTGTCCTATTCCGACTAGGGGGGAGGGGGCGCGCGGCCTACCCTGGCCGGCCCTCCTTTTCTCCCTCATGGCCCACTAAGGCCCATTAACCCCCGGGAGGGTTCCGGTAAACCCCCGGTGTTCCGGTAAAATCCCGATTTCACCCGGAACTATTCCAATGTCCAAACATAGGCTTCCAATATATCAATCTTTATGTCTCGACCATTTCAAGACTCCTCGTCATGTCTATGATCACATCCGGGACTCCAAACAAACTTCGGTACATCAAAACTTATAAACTCATAATAAAACTATCATCGTAACGTTAAGCGTGCGGACCCTACGGGTTCGAGAACTATGTAGACATGACCTAGAACTATTCTCGGTCAATAACCAATAGCGGAACCTGGATGCCCATATTGGCTCCTACATATTCTACGAAGATCTTTATCGGTCAAACCGCATAACAACATACGTTGTTCCCTTTGTCATCGGTATGTTACTTGCCCGAGATTCGATCGTCAGTATCCAATACCTAGTTCAATCTCGTTACCGGCAAGTCTCTTTACTCGTTAAGTAATGCATCATTCTGTAACTAACTCATTAGCTACATTGCTTGCAAGGCTTATAGTGATGTGCATTACCGAGAGGGCCCAGAGATACCTCTCCGACAATTGGAGTGACAAAACCTAATCTCGAAATACGCCAACCCAACATGTACCTTTGGAGACACCTGTAGTACTCCTTTATAATCACCCAGTTATGTTGTGACGTTTGGTAGCACCCAAAGTGTTCCTCCGGTAAACGTGAGTTGCATAATCTCATAGTTACAGGAACATGTATAAGTCATGAAGAAAGCAATAGCAATATACTAAACGATCAAGTGCTAGGCTAACGGAATGGGTCATGTCAATCACATCATTCTCCTAATGATGTGACCCATTAATCAAATGACAACACATGTCTATGGTTAGGAAACATAACCATCTTTGATTAATGAGCTAGTCAAGTAGAGGCATACTAGTGACTATATGTTTGTCTATGTATTCACACATGTATCATGTTTCCGGTCAATACAATTCTAGCATGAACAATAAACATTTATCATGATATGAAGAAATAAATAATAACTTTATTATTGCCTCTAGGGCATATTTCCTTCATATCCCAGATAAGCTTAGCAGTTTCCAAAGCACTCACTCTTCCATACTGCCCTTTGCTCAGATGGCCACATATGATGTTCTTCGCTTGTGAATCGAGTTGCTTGAATCTCTTCACATCAGTAGCGTTTAGAGAAGGTGAGACTGAGGGAACATCATTTTCCACAACATGTCAGATATCATTATCAATTGCCTCAAGATGCATTCGCATCTTATTCTTCCAATAGCGGTAGTCCGTCCCATCGAAGGTAGGACACCCAGCAGAGACCTTGATCATTCCTGCGGTCGACATAACTAAAACTCCAGGTGGTTAAACCAAAATCACATAGAACAAGGGAGTACCTTGCTCTGATACCAATTGAAAGTGCGTTAAGTCGACTAGAGGGGGGTGAATAGGCGATTTTTACGAATTTTTCACTGAGGAATTTCAGGGTGAGGAAATTCCTAAGTGAAGAACTACTTGCAGCGGAATAAGTACTCAGATGTAAACATAACAGAACATAAGCATGGTCATCATAATGAAATGAAGACAAGCACAGAGTACAGAAAGCGTAAACACAGGATAACACAGGAAGAAGACAAACAGACTGAAGAAATTGAACTGAGGAAATTGAGAAAGTCTTCAGTCAAAGTCTTCGAACAGATATGAACAGGCACACAACACAGTAATGAGGAAATGAAAGAGTTGAGGAAATAGAACCAGTAAGCTTGGTGAAGACAATGATTTGGTAGAGCAGTTCCAATTGTTGTGTCAGTTATACGTCTGGTTGGAGCGGCTAGGTATTTAAACCTGAGGACACACTGTCCCGGACACATAGTCCTCACCGTATTCTCCTTGAGCTAAGGTCACACAGACCTCGCCCAATCACTCGTGGTAAGTCTTCAGGTGACTTCCAAACCTTCACAAACTCGG
This sequence comes from Triticum dicoccoides, assembly GCF_002162155.2. Classification (NCBI taxonomy): domain Eukaryota; kingdom Viridiplantae; phylum Streptophyta; class Magnoliopsida; order Poales; family Poaceae; genus Triticum; species Triticum dicoccoides. Next base: position 418,449,759 of record NC_041391.1, on the reverse strand, counting down.
TCACTCGACGATCCACAATTTCCTCTTGGATGCTCAGACCATGACGCCTAACCGTCTGGAAGAAGCACAGTCTTCAAAGGTAACAAGCGTCAGATATACACAAGATCAATCTCTTTAGTGATGCTCAGTCACTTTGGGTTTGTAGGTGTTTGGGTTTGGGTTTCCTCACTTGATGATTTTCACTCAAAGTCCTCAGAGGATGGGATGCTCTCAACTGACAAGTGTCAGTTTCTCTCGGAGCAGCCAACCAGCTAGTGGTTGTAGGGGGCGGCTATTTATAGCCTAGGGAGTAGCCCGACATGATAAGACATAAATGCCCTTCAATGATATGACCTTTAGGTGGGTAGCTATTTTGGGACAGCTGGCGCATAGCACAACAACGGTCGGAATTTTGAGTATCAAATTCCTCAGGGCTATCATGTTCCTCACTGTGTAGGCAATCCGCACTAGCAAATTCCTAACTCCTCAGTCGGGACAAATTCCTCAGATACGAGAAGAACTTGGTCTCTGTCACTGAAGAAATTAACTGAGCTGTATGAGATTTCCAATGGCTTCACTCGAATGGATTGGTAGGTGTAGGATTTGAGATGAGCATCACTTGGAAATTTTTCTACGTATTTCCTCGACCCCCTTTAACAGTACGGTGTTTCCTATGACTCAAGAAATAGAAAATGAAACTACGAAAACAAAAGTCTTCATGCTTCTTGTTCCTCGAATGAATGCCAAGTCTTCTAGGTCACACCAATTTCTTCACTTTCAAAGTCTTCCGAAAGTCTTCAGAAATCCAAAGTCTTCAGTCGAAGACATTCATTTTTAGGGGTCGACTTTCTCTGTAAATATCAAACTCCTCGTAGACTTATAGACCTGTGTACACTCATAAACACATTAGTCCCTTAACCTATAAGTCTTCAATACACCGAAATCACTAAGGGGCACTAGATGCACTTACAGGCTCTCGCCCCTCCCATGCCATGGAGACCAAGGACCAGAGGACAAACCCTTCTCCCATCTAGGGAGAAGGTCACGGAAGAAGAAGAAGAAGGGGGGCCCTCTCCCCCTATCTTCCGGTGGCGCCGAAACGCCGTCGGGGCCATCATCATCACCGCAATCTACACCAACAACTTCACCGCCCTCATCACAACTCTTCCCCCCTCTATGCAGCGGTGTAACCCCTCTTTTACCCATTGTAATCTCTACTTAAACATGGTGCTCAATGTCGGTGTCAAAACCGGCGGATCTCGGGTAGGGGGTCCCGATCTGTGCATCAAGGCTGATGGTAACAGGAAGCAAGGGACACAGATGTTTACCCAGGTTCGGGCCCTCTCGATGGAGGTAAAACCCTACTTCCTGATTGGTTAATATTGATGATATGGGTAGTACAAGACTAGATCTACCACGAGATCGTAGAGGCTAAACCCTAAGAGCTAGCCTATGATGGTATGATTGTAATTGTGATCGGCCTTCTAAGGACCAACCTCTCCAGTTTATATAGACACCGGAGAGGGCTAGGGTTTACATGGAGTCGGTTACAAGGAAGGAAATATAATATCCGGATTGCCAAGCTTGCCTTCCACACAAAGGAGAGTCCCATCCAGACACGGGCCGAAGTCTTGAGTCTTGTATCTTCACGCTTCAATAGTCCGGACGTTGTACACAGTCCGGCTGTCTGGATACCCCCTAATCCAGGACTCCCTTAGTAGCCCCTGAACCAGGCTTCAATGACGATGAGTCCGGCGCGCAGTATTGTCTTCGGCATTGCAAGGCGGGTTCCTTCTCCGAATACTCCAAAGAGGCTATCGAACACGTAGACCATGTCCGGATCTGCAAGATGATCTTCACATGGTATAGATCTTGATTTGCTGGCAATCTTCGTGCGTCGTGCCCTTGCATCGTGGCTTGGTCCAACGTGAATCGACATTTCTTACCCCACAATGACTCGTGTTACGAGGCAGTTTTATTGGCACGTCCCGTCGAGGAAGAGATCGTGTCCCTTTTATTACGGGATTTTCCATCAATATGAGTGTGCGTGACCCCACGACGGCTGTTGGTATTACCCAGTGTGTTTTTAGATAAGCCTCAAATGGTCACACCGGGGACTCTTGATATTCACCTTCTTTATAAAGGGGTCGAGACCTATGCCTCTTTTTTCACCTTCATCGCGCCTTCTCGCACCTCGAGTTCTAACACCCAAAAGCTAAGCTCCACTCCTCCGGAATCCTCCAATATGTCTGGATCTGACCCTCAAGGACGGTGGGTGGCCTCCTTGATTGAAGAGAAGGACATTGCAAAGCTTAGGGAGGTCGGATACCTGACCGTAGATATCCAACACAGGCTTCCTGCTCCAGGGCAGGTCATCCCTACGCCGGAGCCCAATGAGTGTGTTGTTTTCGTCCCACACTTCCTCCGCGGTTTGGGTTTCACCCTCGATCCCTTCGTGAGGGGGCTCATGTTCTATTATGGGTTGGATTTTCATGATCTGGCTCCGGACGCTATCCTCCATTTCTCGTCGTTCATTATCGTGTGCGAGGCTTTTCTCCACATCACCCCGCACTTCGGCTTATGGCTCAAGACCTTTAATGTGAAGCCGAAGATGACCGGGGGGCGACATGTGGAGTGCGGAGGTGCCGTAATAAGCAGAAACGCCGATGCCCCATGGCCGGAGGGTTCTTTTCCAGAAGTATCTGATGTATGGCAGCGGAGGTGGTTTTACGCTACGGCCCCAAGGGGCACAAAGTGGGTAGCCGCCCCTGAGTTCTGCTCGGGTCCTCCATCACAGTTGGCGTCCTAGACAGACATAGGACAGAGTTGGGGGCCCGCAGGTGATGTACCAGTACTGCAGAACCGCATCCGGGAGCTTCTTGAGAGGGATATCAACCTTGTCAGCATAATGCAAGTGATGTTAATCCGGCGGATGTTGCTGTGCCAACGTCGGCCTCTCCAGATGTGGGAGTTCAATCCAGAGGGTCCGCGGATTGTCAAGCACTCCTTCGGCTTGAAGCCCGAAGAGATGTGCAAATTATTCTTCGGACAGAAAGTAGTATGTCCGGACACCACCGAGGATGCGGGCCTAAGCTGTAATCGCCTAGATACCCAAGTAAGTAGCCTTGATACTGGACACCCTGTTTTGTATTTATCATGACTGTTCGTTCTGACAATCATCCGCATCCAGGAATGGTTCAGCAAGGCGGGGAGGATTAGGTGTCCGGCACTGCTTCCGAAGGCTCGCCCGTCCCCACTATGGCCAAGATGCTTGACTGGGTACTCAGCAGAATGCCCTCGGGGAAAGACAAGGGAAGGTATGAAGAATCCGAACCCCACACGCTACGCATCCGAACCGGGGGAATTGTTACCTCCTCCAGGGAGGATAGTCGGGGAGTAGAGGCTAAGGCCTCCTCCCCGCGCGGGGAGAAGAGGGCCGCCTCTGCAGATTTGGAGGCGGAGATGCCCAAATTAGGGAAAAAGACATCCCCAGGGGGCCTTGCCCCGACGGGCACCCCACCGCACCATGCCCTCCAACGGGCCAGCCCTCCACCGAGCTGTAAGTCAATCTACGATCCGAAGGTACTGTGTTTCTCCTCGGTCGGTAACCAGGATCTAAATTTTTGCAGTCCGGCCAGTAGCTCCTCTCAACAGGGCTCGTCTTCGGGGGACCTTCCTCCGGAGATGATGGAGAGAGAGACCCCACCCCCTTCTCCGACTCATGAAGCGGGCGACGCCGAGGTGTCGTCACGGAGGAGTCCGGATCTGCCGAAGCCGGGAGTCAATCCGTCAGTCGCCCTGCACCCAGAGCATTTGGCTACAACGAGTGGCGATGGAAAGAGTCCGGCGCGGTTCGATGTTCGGCCGGACGTACTGACGGGCTTGCTGGAGCGAGCTGCGCTCTCGGAGGATCACCGCTCATTAATGAGCGTGGTGCTCAAGAAGATTTCATCCGCTACAAGCGGTTTGAATGAAGCATTCGCGAGCCTGCTCAGAGGCTTTGAGGTACGTAATGAAGAATGCACTGTTTCTTTGGCTGTGAGGCACGTGGTAGGTGTGGTCCATATAGATAGTAGCCCCTCAGACTCTGGTTGACTGCCCTAGGCAGCAAACGGAGGATCATAAACCAATGATTTATGTTGTGAATATGTGCAGTTACCTGTGGGTCCGGCCACCGGCCCGTCCATTGAAGTTGCCGAACTGGCGAGGCAAATTGGTTCGGTTGATGCCAATATCACTCTGATGAATGAGCGGCTGGATAAATCACAAGGTATGTGTCCTGTCTTTCCTGCATAGGAAAATATTTAAGGTGGCACATAGTAATGTAATATGTTCGTACTGCAGATGGTGCTGCTGTCGTGGAGGCCCTGAGGGCGGATCTTGCTCTAGCCAAGGAATAGGCTCGGGTGAGCAATGCGGCTGCCCTAAAGGCGGCCGATGAATTGAGAGCCGAACAGGCTGCTCATCGCCGAAGCAAGGAAAAGATAGCCGAAATGGCTATCAAGTTAAAAAATGCCGCTGACCGGTATGAGCTCCTGAAAAAGGAGCATGAGGATAAATCGGCTGACCTGAGCAAGGCACTTAATGCCACCAAGGAGATATGGATTGAGCTCAGAGGTGCGTGGGAGGAGCTTCAACAGGTCGGTAAAATCGCGGCTGGAGGCTCCTATTTGCTGCGGATGAAGTTCTTCGATCCGAAGTACGCTCCCCTGGATGGACGCTGGAGTTCGGCAGACGCCTACGCGGACCTGGCGAAGAGTACGACTGATGTTGTGGAGTTCTTCAAAGATCAAGGTGAGAAGGAGGTGGAGAAGCTTTCTGGTCGCAGTTCAATGCTCCCACTCACCCGCTGCCGTTAAGTGATAAGATGGCTGCTGTAGCGGAGCTTCACAGGCTGTCCGGTCTTGCAATGCGGTCTGTAATAGACCATCTTTGGCCAAAGGGGCCTAAGCTGGACAGTTACTTTGGTTTGGTGCAATAGTTCCTTGGGGCCGTGCCTCGGATCTATGCCATGAGGAGGTCAGCATGCATAGAGGGTGCGCGGATGGCCCTTGCCCGCGTTAAAGCGTATTGGACAGATATGGATGCCACTATGATAGCGTCTCAGGATCCGGTGGGGGGCCAATATCCGGCCGGGCACTACTTGGCGCAGGTCACGGAGGGTGCCCGCCTGATAGAGGCGCAGTGCCCGAAGAATCTCCTCTTCGAGTGATGATTCAAATCATTGTAAAGGCATTTTGATTAGAAGGTTATATTTATAATATTTGTCTGAAAATATGATTGTGTCCCCTGTGCGGCCGTTTATAT
>NC_041391.1:418378308-418444378 GCF_002162155.2 Triticum dicoccoides | reverse complement strand
ATGGCAGTCGTTGGCTTCAGCCCCCACGCATACAATGCGGGGGTGTTCGCGAAAAAATGTGCTTAATCACTCTTTATCCAACGTCTTGGTCCGGCAAGGAGGTGATCGCACGTCGAACTAGGCAACCGGACTATATAGCTATAACACTTTCGCTTAGCTGCGGGATTCTAACATTGGGGCTACTATGTAGCCCCTGGTACCTTCGCGTGCATCCAAATACCGGCGTGTATGTACCTGGCCGGGAAATGGCCCTTCGTTAATGCAGAGGAATCCTAGAGATTCCGTTGAGTCGTTGAGTGGTTGACCAGTCTCTCGCTGTATCATGATAGTCAGTTTTCGGCTTTCTCTACTGAGGTGCTCATCCGGAATAACCAGGGCACAATCGCAGTAGTTCTCCTTTGGCCACCTTAGCCGATTATAACGGAACGTAAGGTGGCAAACCCAGGAGCCGGGCAAACCCAACATTTGACCAAAGACATGATTCGGAGCTGATGCATATAAGGCCAAACTCATGACGCCGAACACTCCCGAAGGTATTCGGACTTTATAACAGATGATGGGCTCAAGAATGCCCATTCATTATAAACCCTATATTTCCAGGTACATGCATTAATCTGTCGTGGCGAAATGCCAAAAACGGCAGTATCCTCTGTGGGTATGGAACCCATGGGATGGTTAAACAACAAGAGGCAACAGAAAAGGTTTACACAAGGGCTTAATCTAAAAAGAAACCTGTTGAACAGGGCCCTGCTGCACGTCTGCGACTTTGTCTCCGTTGTGCCGCATCCTGGAAGGGTATCGCGCGAACGTTGTCTGCGGAAAAGGGAAACTCATAGGAGAGTGCAACGTAAGTATGCGATGGATAGTAAAAAATGTAAGATGCTGGCCTGCCAATAAGGTTGAGCCAAGTGTGGGGCTTTATTATTAGCCCCTGGTGTCCACTATAGGATTACATATACAGTGCCTTGGTTTGATATGGGCTGCCGGACTCGTCTAACCGTGTCTGTGGTCTTAACGACCCATCATATTTTTGTTAGAGGCCGCTTATAGTCCGGCCGCTAGGGCCGTCGCGTATTCCTCTGCGCGCGAAGAGCGCTCTGTTATTACGCTAACGGTGATGACGCCGCGTGGACCGAGCATCTTTAGTGTAAGGTAGCCATAGTGCGGCAATGCGTTGAAGCGGGCGAAGGCCGTTCTTCCAAGCAATGCTTGATAGCTGCTTTGGAAGGGTGAGATTATGAAGACTAGTTCTTCGCTTCTGGAGTTGCCTGGAGAGCCGAATGTTACCTCCAGTATGACGGAGCCCCTGTTGTAGGCTTCAATGCCTGGTATCGCCCCTTCAAAGGTGGTGTTAATCTTGCTGATTCTGGATGAGTCTATCCCCATCCTGCGGACAGTGTCCTCATATATTAAATTGAGACTGCTGCCGCCGTCCATGAGGACATGAGTGAGATGGTATCCGTCGATTATTGGGTCAAGCACCAAGGCATTTGATCCTTCGCGCCGAATACTAGTTCGGCCGTCCAGGCGATCGAAGGTGATCGAACAAGACATCCAGTGGTTAAGTGTGGGTACGATGGGCTCTATATCGCGCACGTCTTTATGGGCGCGTTCATGCCTTCCCAAGGATGTGCGAGTCGCGTGGATCATGTTCACTGTTTTAACCTCTGGCGGGAATTTTTTCTGTCCCCCAGTGTTCGGCTGGCAAGGTTCATCCTCGTCTTCACTTGGTGTTTCCCTTCCCTTGTGTTCGGCATTTAGTTTGTCGGCCTGCTTGAAGACCTAGCACTCTCTGTGCGTGTGGTTCGCAGGTTTGTCAGGGGTGCCATGAATTTGGCATAGTCTGTCCAGAACTCTATTCAGACCGGACGGTCCCTCTTTACTGCCTTTAGATTGCTTATTTTGCTGGTTAGGTCGAGAACCCCTGAATCCGGCATTAACCATTGTGTTATCCGGGCTCTCTTCCTTGTTTTGGCATTTATTTTTATTACGCCATGGCTTCCCGTTGCCATACCTTATTTCGGATGTGCTAGGGTTGCTAGTTCCTTTACGAGCTAGCCAGCTATCTTCTCCCGCGCAAAAGTGGGTCATAAGGCTTGTTAGGGCTGCCATTGTCCTTGGCTTTTCTTGGCCGAGGTGTCTGGCGAGCCACTTGTCACGGATGCTGTGTTTGAATGCCGCTAAGGCTTCGGCGTCCGGACAATCAACAATTTGATTCTTCTTAGTGAGGAATCTGTTCCAAAGCTTGCGGGCTGACTCTCCGTGTTGTTGGATTATGTGACTTAAATCGTCAGCATCCGAAGGCCGGACATAAGTCCCTTGAAAATTGGCCCTGAAAGCGTCCTCTAGTTCATCCCAGCTCCCAATTGAATTTTCGGGGAGGCTTTTCAACCAGTGTCGAGCTGGTCCCTTCAGTTTGAGGGGAAGGTATGTGATGGCGTGGAGGTCATCCCCACAAGCCATGTGTATGTGCAGGATAAAGTCCTCGATCCAGACCCCTGGGTCTGTAGTTCCGTTGTATGCCTCTATGTTCACAGGTTTAAAGCCCTGCGGGAATTCGTGGTCCAGTACTTCATTAGTGAGGCACAGGGGGTGAGCAGCCCCTCTGTATCTGGACGCGTTGTGGCATGCCGTCGGCTGTTGTTGTGTTCGGTGTTTATTCCGAACTAGTGTCGGGTTGTCATAATTGTTTTGGCGACCACAGTCCCCCGCCGGGGTGTGTCCTTTAGATCCGTAGATGGACCTAGCTGCACCAGCTTTCTTATCCAGGTGCTCACGTAGATCGTGGGCGTCTTCTGGTCTCCTGGTCATGTTACTTTTTGGTGGGACGGCCTCATCGTTGAACTCTGGCAGTAGCTTACGTTTTGGGTAGCTCTTTGTGTGGCGATCGTCACCATATCTTTCTTAGGTGTCTAGCACTTTATTCCATCTGCGATTGAGCGTTTCCTGTGCGGCTTTAAGCCGTTGCTTCTACCTCTTTAGACTTCTCGCTGTGGCCATAAGCTTCCTGTGGAGGTTCTCTCGTTCCACGCGTTCTTCCGGAATGATGAATGCGTCATCGTCCGGACTGTCTTCTTGTCCTGGGCCGGTTTGATGAACTCATCCCTCTGGATCATTGTCTTCGGGCGTTTACTCCGAACTATGCTCGGCATGACCTGGTTCGTCCCGCTCCATTGCTGGTTCCATTTGGTCGTTTTTGCCTTCAGAGTTGACCGGAGTATCCATTCTTCTGGCGCTCTTGCTGATATTGTTATTGTTGCCGGATTTGGAATGGCGTCTGCGTCATCGCTTTGGTGTTTTCCCAGGGGTGTTATCTTCCGGATTGTCACTGTCGCCTTCCTTGGGCGTATCCACCATGTATATGTCATGTGACGAGGCGGGAATCCGGTACCCCATAGATTCTGAGTCTTCTCCTGCATCGTCGCCCATGCCGTCGATGCCTTCAGAGTCGAAGTCCAGCACGTCGGTTAAATCATCAACTGTGGCTATCAAGTGGGTGGTGGGTGGGTAACGAATTTCTTCGTCGCCTGCTTCCCACTCGGGCCAGACATAGTTCGGCCCGAAATTCTCTGTCAAATAGAGAATTTTAAATGAGTTTAGTATGTCGCCAAAGGGCGAATGCTGAAAGATGTCCGCCGCGGTGAACTCCATCACCGGAGCCCAACCAGGATCGGCGGGCTCGGGGACGCGCGGACTGGAACCTACATCCGGATATGAATCCCGGGGTCCGGAGTCACAGGTTCCCTCAGAGGTGAGACCTGTGTTCGGCTCCATCGCCAACGAGGGTATGGCCTGCGGGACAGGGTCCAACCCTCCGTCCTTAGGCAACGCAACCTGCCCCGGATTTAGATCTGAGGCTTCTGTCGGGGTGATATCCCGAGCATCGTCTGGCGGCAGGTCCAAGCCATGCTCATCATAACTATTCGGCACTCATGACACGATCTGCTCCAGATGACCAAGCGGATCGGTCTGTAGTGTGAAGCCGCCGAACACGAAGATCTGTCCGGGGAGGAAAGCCTCACCCTGGACAGCGTTGTTGATGATGATTGAAGGAGCCATCAAGCCTTGTGGCGACGTCACAGAGGAACTCTCAATGAAAGCACTAATGTCGGTGTCAAAACCGGTGGATCTCGGGTAGGGGGTCCCGATCTGTGCGTCAAGGCTGATGGTAACAGGAAGCAAGGGACACAGATGTTTACCCAGGTTTAGGCCCTCTCGATGGAGGTAAAACCCTACTTCCTGCTTGATTAATATTGATGATATGGGTAGTACAAGAGTAGATCTACCACGAGATCGTAGAGGCTAAACCCTAAGGGCTAGCCTATGATGGTATGATTGTAATTGTGATCGGCCTTCTAAGGACCAACCTCTCCGGTTTATATAGACACCGGAGAGGGCTAGGGTTTACATGGAGTTGGTTACAAGGAAGGAAATATAATATCCGGATCGCCAAGCTTGCCTTCCACGCAAAGGAGAGTCTCATCCGGACACGGGCCGAAGTCTTGAGTCTTGTATCTTCACGCTTCAATAGTCCGGACGTTGTACACAGTCCGGCTGTCCAGATACCCCCTAATCCAGGACTCCCTCACTGAACGCTATATATTATTTCCCAATGATGTATGGCTATCCTATGATGTTTGAGTAGATCCGTTTTGTCCTATGGGTTAATTGATGATCGTGATTGGTTTGAGTTGCATGTTTTATTATTGGTGTTGTCCTATGGTGCTCTCCGTGTCGCGCAAGCGTGAGGGATTCCCGCTGTAGGGTGTTGCAATACGTTCATGATTCGCTTATAGTGGGTTGCTTGAGTGACAGAAGCATAAACCCGAGTAAGGGGGTTGTTGCGTATGGGATAAAGGGGACTTGATACTTTAATGCTATGGTTGGGTTTTATCTTAATGATCTTTAGTAGTTGCGGATGCTTGCTGGAGTTCCAATCATAATTAAGTGCATATGATCCAAGAAGATAAAGTATGTTAGCTTATGCCTCTCCCTCAAATAAAATTGCAATAATGATTACCGGTCTAGTTATCGATTGCCTAGGGACAAATAAATTTCTTGTGTGACAACAAGCTCTCTACTAAAACTAACTTAGTTGTGTCTTCATCTAAACAGCCCCTACTATTTATTTACGCGCTCTTTATTATCTTGCAAACCTATCCAACAACACCTACAAAGTACTTCTAGTTTCATACTTGTTCTAGGTAAAGTGAACGTTAAGCGTGCGTACAGTTGTATCGGTGGTCGATAGAACTTGAGGGAATATTTGATCTACCTTTAGCTCCTCTTTGGATTCGACACTCTTACTTATCGAAAGAGGCTATAATTGATCCCCTATACTTGTGGGTTATCAGGCGGCGCAATGCCGTGAGGAGCAGTGGGCAGATGTGATCGGGAGAGGGTAGGGAAGGGATTCGTGGGAAGTGGGTGTGGTGGGTTATTTTTTCTTTTACCGGTCGGGTGGGTTTGCCGGGAGTTCGGGAACACCTTGTCGTTGTCTATACAGGGCCGATCCTGATCAGAATAGTTATTCTAATACTATGATCATAATAGTGCTACTCTATGTATGTATGTATGTATGTATATAGGGTCGCGCTATTCATCACCCTGGGCGAGGAATAATTATTCTTCACCTCCTCTCTATTTTAACATCAATGCACCGTATTTTTATGTTTCATAAATTTTGTCTTATTTCATACATAAGAAGAGAATGTAAGAAAGAATGTACTCGCCATAAAAATAGTATATTTTACTTAAAATTACGAATGTAAAAACATAGTGAAAACATACATAAAATGTGATTTTTCTGGTCTTATAACCTATATTTTTAATTTTTTATACCAAATTTTACATATTGAATCAATATGCATGTAACTATTTATATTCTAAACATAATTTATTTAGGAAGCGATCACAAGATTACCTCGGGTGAAGAATAACTTATTTTGCACCCTGGGTGATGAATAGTAACACTATATATATAATGATCATGATATTCAACATCCGCCGCACAATGATAGCGACACAAACAGTGATACTTGAGAAGAATCCAAAAGTAAGCCGATGAATATTCCCCCACAGTCGTAACGGTTGATGCATCATGAAATTCGTGACTGGAGTAGAAATCCACGAGGTTGTTCAAGCAAGGCGGTAGCCCTTTGCGTCATTACCGAGGTAGCTGAGAGCGTAGGGTGGTGTAGTCATGGTCTAGGTAGCCGATGTCGAGGGACTGCTCAGTGTCACATCACTAGCTTCTTGACAAGGCCTACTGGGTTTATCTTGCCAGCTCCGCATTAGTGCTCTTGACACGTCGCTGGATAGGTGTCATATGTGGGCTTCTCTTGTAGGAGGCGGCTGCCATGTGGCAAATGCTGACACTTAATCATCTTGCGGCTTGACACCACACTGATTGACGACGTGGGTCGTACTTGCGCGGTTGGCAGGGTGGTTTAGCCCCCCGCAAGTCCCGACAGGCCCTGCCGGGGGTCTTGGCTGCTCGCCTCTAGTGGTGGCCTGGCCCCTTGCCGGGCTTGCCTGCCCGGCGAGGGAGGCCCTTTCCCTGTAGATATCTTGTTCTCCTGGCTCGTCCTTGGTCTCTTTGGGTTGTATGTTGGTTCTTCAAATCTCTTGATTCTCCAATCTCTGGGTTGAGCTAGTGCCTCAATCTTGATCTTATGCCTGTGCACAGTTGTTCAACATACCCAGGGTCTGTTGCACCGACAGAAGCCCCCGGGCCTGCCCCGAACACGCTGCAGAGCGTCGTCGGGTAGGGCCTAATAAGTGCACACGCAGGTCTACTGAAGGAGTTGGCCCCTTGAAGTTTTCCATCGCTGCTTCAATAGTCTTGATTCTGGGCAGTTTCCAATTTCTTCATGTGTGATGCAAAGCCAATAGTGTGGGGTCGTGGCAGTGATGGCCCATGAATGACTTTAACACACAAGGTAGAAACTGCCAAATTACGCTTCCCACGGCGCGCACTTATCGTTGGCCACGTATGTTGCATGCATCACGTGGGGTAGGTAACGGAGGCGCGTGTCGTGGGCAAGCATCTTGAAGAGGGCCCTCCTGTCTTGAATTGGCAGAGGAGGGAGGTGGTCGCCCGTTGACGGAGCTGTCCCCTTCCCCGACCTGCCTATAAAAGGAGGGGCTGAGGAAGGTGGAGTCATCCACCTCTGCATCCCTCCCTTTCTTTTCTAGTCCTCTGCTTCTTTTCGTGATGCCGGAGAGAAGGGCCCGGGGCCATCCCCTCGGCTTCTGCTTGGGGCAATTGCTGCCCCATGTTGGTGTTGATGCTCGGGGAGTGAGCCTGGTCCTTGGTGCGATGAATCTCTTGGTCTCCTTGAAGCTTGGCCGGGAGGCGGAGCCGGGGACCACTGGTAATCCCAGCATTTCCCCTCCCGGAGATCTTGGGGCCGTTGTCGACGAGAGGTGTGCCTTCCTGCTCGCCAAGGTGGGGTGAGGCATCCCTCGAGCCCCTTGGCTGCCCCGACTGCTTGTTGTTTCTCCGCTGGAGGCATCGGACCGGTGTCTTGGCGCTTCCTAGGAGCAGTAGTGGTGAGGAGAAAGTGAGGGAAGACGAAGAAGGCGGGTGGCTGGGGGTCACGTCAGAGTACGATGGCGTGGATGCCTTCACCTCCGACCGTCGCCCTGCCACCTCATCCTTCTGCTCTTCCCCTCCCTCCCCGGCATCGTCATCACCAGTCTCTTCGGGTGGTAGCCGGGGAGGGATGTTCCCTTGGTGCCTTCTCCTCGCCTCTAGTAGTCTTCTGGCTGAGCTTTCGTGGATGACTCCACCGGTGCTTGAGCACGGGCTTCTTGCTAGCTCTGGAGGTGGCGACCAGAAGACGCAGCCCCGCCCCTTGCACTCCTCCTTCGCAGCCTCACCACTCCCAGACTTGTTAGGCCGTGCCTGATGGGCCTCGACGACACCGGGGTGGGCTCCTGCTTGGGTGCCTGAGGGAGTCCTGGACTAGGGGGTGTCCGGATAGCCGGACCGCCATCATCGGCCGAACTAACATCAGCCGGACTATCATCATCGGCCGGACTCCAAGACTATGAAGATACAAGATTGAAGACTTCGTCCCGTGTCCGGAGGGGACTTTCCTTGGCGTGGAAGGCAAGCTTGGCGATACGGATATGTAGATCTCCTACCATTGTAACCGACTCTATGTAACCCTAGCCCTCTCCGATGTCTATATAAACCGGATGGCTTTAGTCCGTAGGACACGACAACAACAACCATTACAATCATACCATAGGCTAGCTTCTAGGGTTTAGCCTCCTTGATCTCGTGGTAGATCCACTCTTGTAACATCCACAATATCAATATCAATCAAGCAGGACGTAGGGTTTTACCTCCATCAAGAGGGCCCGAACCTGGGTAAAACATCGAGTCCCTTGTCTCCTGTTACCATCCGCCTAGACGCACAGTTCGGGACCCCCTACCCGAGATCCGCCGGTTTTGACACCGACATTGGTGCTTTCATTGAGAGCTCCCCTGTGCCGTCGCCGATAGGAAGGATGCCTCTTCCCGTCTTCAAGGACGGTATCTTCGCCAATGGAGCCTTGGCCGCCGGCCAAACTATCCGGCTAGGAGGTTTTCTTATGACCGCCTGTCCAGCCACCGCTTCAACGATGACCCCTCGGGTCATCGAGAGCAATCTTCACGTCAACTCGGAATTCGCCGAGCAGCTAGATCCAGCAGAGCTCTCGTCTGTAAACGAATTCTTGGATCGGATCGCCGCCCTGGGAGTCGCTACAGACTACAATCAGATCGGGCTTAAAACCGATCTGAGAGAGATTAACTCTCCCCAGGTTACCCACCACGTCACGATGGTAGAGGAACATTGCGACGATCCTTCTCCCATATTGAAAACTAGTTGTGTCCGGGCTACCGAACCCTCCATGCCGGATTCCCGCGGAGGAGCGGATTTCGATCAAGCGCTGAACATAAAGTCAGGCATCGGCCCGGACTCGTTGGACAACGTTCCACTTTCCAAGCTTCCAAATTCAGAAACTTCTCGGCCCTTGAGCCTCGAGATGGACAGGGTCCCGGACTCAATCAGGCCCACCCGTCCAGATATATGCGATCTATCTCTAATCCGGCAAGAGCCAGCCGAAACAGTACATCATTACTAGGCCAGATTCCTCCTGGTCATGAACCGGATAAAGGACCGCCGAGAGGAAAATGCAATCTCGATTTTTTGCAATAATTGCATGGACAGGGGAATCTTGAACACCGTCAGCCGTCGTGAAATCACACGCTTCGCCGACCTGGCATCCATAGTGCGAAAGTACTGTGCGATAGAGAGTCTCCGGAAAACCGAAAATAGGTTTTGGGACAATCCGGCCCCGGATACAGCCCCAATCCGTAATAAAAGGGTGCATTACACTCAGGCACCAGGTACAAGAACCAAAAAACAGAATCCCCTTAAAGGGAACAGAACCATACTGGAGGGATGGCTCAGCAAACCCTGTACAATTCACAGTACCAAGGGCGCCACCCCAACACATAGCCTTCGTGCATGTTGGATATTACGGCAGGTGGCCAAAAGTGGCGAGGAGCTTCTAGCCCCGGGAAACCACACCAACAATACCGGTACGGTATCAACAGTCTTCGAGACTTTCGCATCAAACAATATGCGGAAACGAACAATCCGCAGCCTCGCCGAAGTCTACCAAGTAGCAAAAATAAATCCTTGGAGCAACGCGGCCATCACCTTCAACGCCAGCGACGAACCTAAATTCCGAACAGCCCGAGCACCAGCCGCATTGGTCCTCAGCCCAATAGTGGACGGCTTTCGACTTACCAAGGTACTCATGGATGGCGGCAGCGGATTGAACCTCATTTACGAGGAAACTCTTCAAAAAATGGAAATAGACTGGAGCCGCATTGAGCGAAGCAGCACAACCTTCAGAGGAATAATCCCTAGCCGGGAAGCACGCTGCACCGGAAAAATCATACTTGATATGGTGTTTGGCTCACCGGACAATTACAGGTCCGAAGAAATCACGTTCCAAGTGGCCCCGTTCAGCAGCGGATATCACGCTATATTAGGACGAGAGGCGTTCACAATTTTCCAAGCCGTACCCCATTACGGGTACATGAAGCTCAAAATGCCTGGGCCCGGCGGGATAATCACTCTCGTTAGTGATCCGGACATAGCACTCCGCGCCGAAAACAAAACAGCCGCATTAGCCCTGGAGGCACTATCTGAAGCCCTAGCGGCAGAGGAACTCACCACGCTGCGCGCTACGGTGCATAGAGATGATGTGATACTCGATAAGAGATCCAAATCCACCTCCTTTAACCCAGTGGACGAAATAATAAAATTCCAGGTCCATCCAACGGACCCGACGAAGACGGCCTCCATCGGGGCACAGTTGAACCCTGATGTAGACGCCGCACTGCGAGAATTCCTTCGGGAAAATTGGGACATTTTCGCCTGGCATCCTTCAGATATGCCAGGAATCCCCCGCAGATTGGCAGAGCATAGCCTAAACATCCTAAAAGGGTTCAAGCCAGTCAAACAGGCTCTTCGACGATTTTCCGAACCCAAAAGACAGGCAATGGGAGAAGACCTAGCCAAACTATTGGAAGCCGGATTCATCAGAGACATCAAACATCCGGATTGGCTAGCAAACCTGGTAATGGTACCAAAGAAGGACAAATCCTGGCGCCTATGTGTCGATTTCAAAGACCTAAATAAAGCCTGCCCAAAGGATCCCTTCCCCCTCCCCCGCATCGACCAAATCATCGATGCCACCGCAGGGCACGATTCATTGTGCTTCCTGGACGCATACTCCGGCTATCATCAAATCAAGATGGCAGAAGCGGATCAAGCCGCAATGGCATTCATTACTCCATATGGACCATTCTGCTTCAACACGATGCCCTTCGGACTTAAAAATGCCAGCGCAACATATCAGCGCATGATTCAGACATGTCTGGCTACCCAGATCGGCAAAACAGTAGAGGCATACGTAGACGACGTAGTCGTCAAAACTAAACACGTTGAAACTCTAGTAGACGACTTGAGGGTCACGTTCGACAACCTCCGAGCATATGACATCAAGCTGAATCCGGAAAAATGCATTTTCGGCGTACCAGCCGGAAAGCTCTTGGGCTTCATTGTATCCGATAGAGGAATTGAAGCAAATCCGGCCAAGATCCGAGCTCTATCACAGATGGATATTCCAAAAAATCTCAAACAGATCCAAAAACTGACTGGATGTGTGGCGGCTCTCAGCCGCTTTATCTCCCGCTTAGGAGAAAAGGCATTGCCCCTCTATCGCCTCCTCAGACACACCGAACACTTCGAGTGGACAGATGCTGCCACTGCCGGACTCGAAGAAATAAAGGTCGTATTGGCAACAAATCCGGTCCTGGCTGCGCCCAACCTGGGCGAACCTATGTTGTTATACATCGCGGCAACACATCAGGTTGTGAGCGCGGTGCTCGTTGTAGAACGAGAGACAGAAGGGCATAAATTCCCTCTTCAAAAACCAGTGTACTATATATCCACTATTTTAACTCCCTGCAAGTCCCGCTACCCACACTACCAAAAAATAGCGTATGCGGTGTTCATGGCATCCCGGAAGCTGCGACACTACTTTCAAGAGTGTTCGATAACAGTGGCCTCCGAAGTACCCCTAAATGACATTATAAACAACCGCGAGGCGACGGGCAGGATTGCAAAATGGGCCATCGAGCTCCTACCATTTGATATAACTTACAAACCCCAGCGAGCTATAAAGTCGCAAGTTTTGGTTGAGTTCGTCGCTGAATGGACTGAAGCCGAACTCCATAAAGAGTACGGCGCATACTCCAACTGGATTATGCACTTCGACGGCTCCAAAATGTTGGCCGGATTGGGGGTTGGCGTCGTATTGATGTCCCCAACTAGGGACACAGTCCAATACATACTTCAGATAATGTACACGGACTCCAACAACGCAGCTGAATACGAGGCCCTCTTACACGGCCTCCAGATGGCAATCTCCATGGGCATTCAACGCACAGAGGTGCGCGGGGACTCAAACCTCGCAATATCCCAAGTAAACGGAGACTTTGACGCCAAGGATCCAAAAATGGCAGCCTATCGTAACGCTGTCCTTAAAATGTCAGCTCGGTTCGACGGACTCGAATTCCATCACATAGCCAGGGATAATAACCAAGCGGCCGATGTATTGGCACGCATCGGCACAAAACGTGACGCTGTCCCTCCAAACATCTTCCTGGAACGGCTGTTCAAGCCATCCATACTATGGGAAGAGGAGTCCGGAAATAACAAACCGGAAGCAGCCACACCAACCCACCCAGAGCAATTTGACATAAGCGGCGATTCCGCCGATGAAATAACACCTTCAGCCCACGACATAATGGCCGTAATCGCCCCGTGGACAGAGCCATTCCTAGCCTACTTGCTTAGGCAGGAACTTCCCGAAGACCAAAATGAGGCCCGCTGCATAGTTCGGCGATCTAAATCCTACAAGGTCCATGAGGGAGAACTTTATAAGAAAAGCACAACCGGAGTCCTTCAAAGGTGTATCTCCGAAGAGGAAGGGCGAGACCTCCTGGCTGAAATTCATGCCGGACTAGGCGGACACCACACCGCAGCCCGGGCCCTTGTAGGAAAGGCATTCCGTACAGGATTTTATTGGCCGACCGCCCGGGCAGATGCTCAGGACTTAGTCCAAAGATGCGTCGGTTGTCAGCTCTTTGCTAATCAGAGCCATATGCCACCCACCGCCCTCAAAACTATACCCATTACCTGGCCGTTCGCGGTCTGGGGGCTTGACATGGTTGGACCACTTAAAGGGGGAACCCACAAGCAAAGATACCTATTGGTCATGGTGGATAAATTCATTAAATGGATAGAGGCCAACCAGTTAAAACGGCAGAGTCTGGACCAGTGATAGACTTCATATCCGGGGTAGTACACCGTTACGGCGTCCCCCACAGCATCATCACTGATAATGGCATGAACTTCACGGCCGACGAGGTAAATCATGGTGCAAAAACATGGGCATCAAGCTCGATTATGCTTCAGTCTATCACCCTCAAACCAACGGTCAAGTGGAACGAGCAAATGGTCTAATAATGAGCGGCATCAAACCCAGACTAGTGCGGTCCCTTACGAAATCAGACACGCACTGGGTAGAGGAGCTCGACTCCGTACTCTGGGGGCTGCAGACAACGCCTAACCGTACTACCGGATTCACACCATTTTTATGGTATACGGCGCAGAAGCAGTTTTGCCCTGCGACATCATTCATGACTCACCTCGAGTGCACATGTACGAGAAGAAAGAGAAGCCGAGTTGGATCGGCAGGACAGCTTGGACGCATTGGAGGAAGAACGCGACGTCGCCAAGGCTCGTTCCGCATTTTATCAGCAGCAGGCTCGAAGATACCAAAGCAGAGAAGTACGGGCCAAGACTTACAACGTTGGCGAACTAGTTCTACGCCTGCCGGACAAGAAAAAGGACAAGCTCAAGCCCAAATGGGAAGGCCCCTTCATCATCGATCAAGTCTTGACCAGCGGAGCGTACCGTCTATGAAATGCATCGGATAACCGACTCGAGCCGAACCCATGGAACGCAGCCCGCCTCCGAAGATTCTATGCCTAGCGCCAGATTAAGAGTTCGTCCCTTTCCCCCGTCCATCTTTTTTACACTTCAGCTGCCTTTTGTTTCTCTTTTTTCTCTCACCCCTATTCATAACAGCCTTAAAAGGCTTATTTGCGCATAGCTCGCACGTAATTGATGTGCTATCCGCACTCACTATACCAGGGGGCTTCTTTACCAGAAGCTTAATTATAAGGGCTTCATGCCCAGCACGCGTGTTAAACTTCCACGTGTACCTTTTATTCACCAATATATGCATCGATATGACTTAAGTTTTGGCCAAGCTGGGTTGCCTGGCTCCTGTGCTTACCCCTACATTCCCGATTGTTCGGCTAGGAGGTAAAGGGAGCACCTCTGCGATTGTTACTGCCGGGTCAGCCGGATGTGTACCTCAGACTGGGTGAAGCCGAAAGCTAGCGTTCTTAAGGGAATATTCGGTCGGTGATTTGAAAGATGATTTTTTTTACCAATTTATTTATCTGCCCCCAGATGTTATCCTGCTCTTTTTGCAGTCCGGACATGCACTTTAGGGCATGCCTCCCCCAGAGAAAGGAACCCTTAACGGAACTATTCTCCCTGGAAGATGTTTCTTACTAACCATGTAATATAACATAACTAGTTGGGCACTTGTCTGATAAAGCACTAATGACCCCTACGCCTGGTCTCCATGCATACCCCGGTTGTTTCATAGCCGAGAAGGTATTCGGACACACTCCGGACTCTAGGGTCCCGAGGTCGAAGCGAAAAGGTCGGCAAAGACAAACGATCTACAATCCGGCTAGAAGGCATTTTACATATCATTTTATAATACATTGACAAATCGACTGACTGTATTCTTCCTCAATCCCATCTAACAGGCTGTCTAATTTACAGTCCTGTTGGGAAAATTCAGCGGCCAACTCTACTTGGCCGTATACTAAACTCACAGGGATCTCCTTCCCATCGGGCCCCACAGGTCCGACTTCGGCCATGTGGTTGGGATCCGCCTTCTTGTACCACGTCTTCACCATGGCCCAGGCCTCCCTGGCACCTTGGCGGCAGGCTGAAACCTTCCATAAATGGAAGCGCTGCCTCACTCCCTAAAGCTTCTCCGCAAGCTCCCCAAGGCCCTCGGGTAGGGAGAAGGCTGGCCATAAAGCCTGGATGACGCCGCACATTGCCTGCCAAACTCGTTCGATCAGTTGCAACAGCTCGGGAAGTTGATCACCCGTTGATACGGGCATCTCCTCCGCAGGACGACCTGTGAGTATACCTACAGACATATTTTGTCAATTGACTTCCTCGCCGAACTCTTCTTTTCCACAAGAGTTCGCTCAAGCACTTACTATAGATGCCGCGACGAAGCCGCTGATTCTCCTTAACGGAGCCAGACAGCTCGGCCCGAACGCCTTTCAGCTCCTCTCCAAGCTGGGCATGGGCATCCTGGAGCTTGTTCCTTTCGTGTTGCACCTTATGCAGCACGCTCTCGCTGGCCTTCAGCTGGCGCAGAAGTTCTTGCCGGTCCGGATCTTGTCCGGCAGCACCTACAACGTCATTATCAGACTTGCGCACAGGCCAAACACTACTCATCTTTTTAAATAATGTGTTACCAGGAGAGGTCCCTGTGTTTCCTCCTGCGGCAGCGAGTGCGGCCTCAAGTTGAGCCTTACACTCTTGCAGCTCCTGAGACAGTTGGGTATTCTTCTTTGAAAGATCCTACAGTTCAAATGATCCTTAAATCAGTTAATACAACTACTTTAAGTCTCGGGGGCTACTGGCATATACAACTATTAAATCTCTTACCCGTATGTCTTTTACATACTGCTCCGTGGCTCTGGTCAAAACATCTTGAGCGGCACGGAGGTGCGCGTCCCCTGCGTTAAAGGCATTCAATGCCTCAGGGGAGAAGCACGCGTCACGAAAAACTGTCCGGCGGCACCTGTGGTTCATGGCGCTCTCCACCTCAGATTTGGTGGCGGACAGTCTGTTGGCATCCTCCGTTGGAGGAGTATCCGGCTCGCGCCTTGCGCTCGCCTCCCCCTCCGGACCAGGCGCTGGAGCTTGGCTGGTAGAGGCCGGATTGGCAACCTCTATGCCCGCAGTCCGGCGGGCGCTTTTTCTCCTACAAAAGTCATAAGCACTCAAACACTTCCTAGGAATGTTGTTCTAAAAAACAAACCATGAGATATACCTTTGCGGCGACGCTTCGACTCGCGCCGCACTCCTCTTCCGCCTGCTGGGCCAAACTGACCCTTGTTGGTCAGCCATCACGGGTTCGGCTTCCCGCCTTGAAGGCGCAGCCTGCACGACACCGTTGTATATGGTGGTCAGAAACGCGCGAAGATGGAGTAATGGTGTTAAGAATCCGGTCATAAGTACCTGGGAAGCCGGTGACAAGCCGGGGTAGTCGGCCGTGATGGCGACTAAAGCATTATCGATGCTGATCTGATGGAACACCCCATCAATTAGCTCCACCTTTATATCCGGATCCTCTTCGGAGGTCGGATCAAGGGATCTTCCCGGATCCTCGGGTTGTGGTGCCGGACTGTGAATGTCCTCCACATCCCGGCGCAGTTCCTGCGTCAAAATCACAGAGTAAGATACTCGGCTGTAGAAGCACGGGTCAGATGAATAAACGTCCGCTTACCCAGCTCCGAGGGTTACTAATGGAAAACCCGTTCAATGGGTTCGTATGGAGGAAGTCTTCTTTCTCCCCCTTGTACAGGCCGGACAGGATCTTCGCCAGATCCTCGGCCGATCCCGGCCACTTGCGGCCGTGGCGGGTGGCGTCGTCCTCCCTGTTAAAATCCCACATTGGGTGGCCCCTGTATTGCAGCGGCTGCACCCCCCGCATAATGCACGTGGCCATGACTCCGATCATGGTCAATTCGGAATGGGCCAACAGCCTTATCCGGCCCATCAAATAATGGACGCTCTTGTCTTCCTCCAGCTGAGGGCTCCGTGGGCGCCAACTTAGGCGTTTCTTTAGAGGAGCGTCGCTAAACTCAGGGAGGCCGATCCGAACTGGGTCCGGCAATGGAGCGTCTTCTATATAAAACCATTCTGAAGGCCAGTCTTCGGACGCCATCCTAAGGGTGCCGGATAGGTATCCGGTCCCGGCGATGCGCCATATTTCGGCGCCACCCACTTGATATATTAACCCCTCGTAAGAGCGGGGTACGAGGCAGAATAGCCTCTTCCACAGCGCAAAATGGGGCTCGACGCCCAGGAATAGCTCGCAAAGGGCTACGGAACCCGCGATATGCAGAATGGAGGCGGGTGTTAGGTGATGGAGCTGGAGTCCGTAGAACTCCAGGAGCCCGCGGAGGAACGGATGTACAGGAAATCCAAGCCCCCTTATTAGATAAGGGATGAAGCATACCCGCTCCCCTTTGGAGGGACTGGGGATGACCTCCGCTTGCTTCCCACCTCTGTAGGTGGCCAGCCCGGCTAGAACCGGAACCATAAAGGCCGGAGGAAGATATCCCTCCGCTTGGAGCGTCACCAGCTGGCTGTGCAGAACAGAGCATCTCCTCCAATCTCCTGGCGAAGGACTGGGAACGCGAGAAGAGGAGCCACATCGACGGTCCATGATGGAATGGATTTTTGGTCAAGCAGTGCTCCGATGAGTACTTGCGGCAGGAAGATGGTGTGATTTGGATCTGGATTCCTGCCTCTCTTATAGGCAGGTTATTTGCGCCGCTAGGGGGTAAAACGTAAAAGATACCCTGGCTTTTCGCATTCGTGCGACGCGTGGAAGAGGGCCATTACTGGGCGCGGAAGCCAAGAAGCGCAACATTATGAGGAAGCCGGACACTGTTCGGCAGGTACATGGAACTTGAAGGAGAACCCGCCTTGCAACGCCAAAGACTACACACATGCTGGACTTATCGTCATTGAAGCCTGGTTCGGGGGCTACTGAGGGAGTCCTGGACTAGGGGGTGTCCAGATAGCCGAACCGCCATCATCGGCCGAACTAACATCAGCCGGACTATCATCATCGGTCGGACTCCAAGACTATGAAGATACAAGATTGAAGACTTCGTCCCGTGTGCGGAGGGAACTTTCCTTGGCGTGGAAGGCAAGCTTGGCGATACGGATATGTAGATCTCCTACCATTGTAACCGACTCTATGTAACCCTAGCCCTCTCCGGTGTCTATATAAACCGGATGGCTTTAGTCCGTAGGACACGACAACAACAACCATTACAATTATACCATAGGCTAGCTTCTAGGGTTTAGCCTCCTTGATCTCGTGGTAGATCCACTCTTGTAACATCCACAATATCAATATCAATCAAGTAGGACGTAGGGTTTTACCTCCATCAAGAGGGCCCGAACCTGGGTAAAACATCATGTCCCTTGTCTCCTGTTACCATCCGCCTAGACGCACAGTTCGGGACCCCCTACCCGAGATCCGCCGGTTTTGACACCGACAGTGCCCCTTTTCTCGTCTTTTCCTACTTCCACCGCAGTTCCTGGAGGAGGGAAAACGAAAAGAGGGGATCACGCGGCACTTATCTTTTTTCAATCTTAAACTTGTAGCCAATCGCCAAATTTTAATTCAAATGATGTAATCTCTCGAGTCCATCTTTGTATTCTGTAATGCTTGTACTTGTAACTGCATATGAATGAAAAGGATGAATCCTGCCAGGAACCCGTGCATATGGATGTCCATGCAGAGGCAAAGTGCCTCTTTAATAGAATAAACGAGTTTTCCCGGGCAGGATATCCTGCCAGCACCCTCTTTGTCTGCCGGAGAACCACATCTGCTGGGGAACAGACAGAGGGGCAAGCTCCCCGCCAACTCCTTTTTCCCAAAGGCCGCTGCGACCGCCCTGACCGAAGCATCATTCGAGTAATGGATGGGAGCACCTAAGTTTCAAACAGAGAGAGAGAGAGAGAGGTGATGTTTTCTCATGCAAAGTTGTAGCTTTACAGAATACTAATGGACAAGAGGTGAACTCATCTATTTGGCTTGCCGAGGATCGCCATGCCGTGCAATCTTCTCGTCCGTTGTCGAAGCCAGGTCCATGGCAAGAACCTGCAACTCCATGTAGATGAGAATGAAGGTAGGATGCAATCCTATCTATATGCATATGCAAATGCTCATGAAATGCTTATGCTACGATCTGGGTGTGCTTGTGCATGCATGCAATCTTAGTTGGGCCCCCCTACAATGCTTCTTTATTTTCTCTTGCATAGGGTCATCACCCCAGCTTGTACAAGGGGTTTGCAACTTCGGCAAGGCCATGTACGTGGCTACCGGGCCCTGCGCCTTACGGTTAGAACTTACGAAGATGCTCAATGTTCCATGAGTTTTGCAACGGTGTGCCATCTCCGGTCTCCATACGGACTGTGCCAGGTCTGGTGACTCGTACTACCCGGTAAGGGCCTTCCCACTTCGGTGATAACTTATGTGTACCCTTGGTGGACTGAACGCGCCTAAGGACAAGGTCACCTTCCTCAAAATACCGGGCACGAACCCTGCGGCTATGATAGTGGTGCAGGGCTTGCTGATAGCGTGTAGCACACGTAGTGGCCCGGAGACGGTTCTCCTCGAGTAGCACAGCGTCGTCATGTCCATGCTCATCTTGCTGTACTTCATTGTAGGCAAGCACCCGAGGAGACACATAAATGAGTTCTGTGGGGATACTTCTTATGCCCCGTAGACCAGGGAGAATGGAGTCTGCCCGGTAGCTCGATTAGGTGTCGTTCTGAGGGACCAGAGAACTACCGGCAGCTCCTCGATCCACCGCATGTCGTGCTTATATAGCTTATCGTAAGTCCTTGTCTTGAGTCCACGAAGCACTTTAGCATTCGCCCTCTCAGCTTGCCCATTGCTCCGGGGGTGTGCCACCTAGGCAAATGAGATCTTGCATCCGAGGGTTTGAACATATTGCATGAAGGTATGGCTCGTGAATTGGGTGCCGTTGTCAGTGATGATCCCTGCCGGGACTCCAAAACGACACACCAATTCTTTCAAGAACTTGATAGCTGACTTGGTAGTCACCTCCTCACGACAGTCACTTCCGGCCACTTTGTAAACTTGCTGATGGCGACGAACAATAATTCAAAGCCCCCGATTGCTCGGGGGAAGGGGCCGAGGATATCGAGCCCCCAGACCGAAGATGGCCATGACAGAGGGATTGTCTGAAGAGCTTGGGCAGGCAGGTGTGTTCTCTTGGAATGGAACTGACAGGCTTCACATGTTGTGACGAGCTCAACTGCGTCTTGGAGGGCTGTGGGCCAATAGAATCCTTGCCGGAATGCTTTCCCAATTAATGCCCTTGATCCAATGTGTGAGCCGCACATTCCTCTTTGAATCTCAGCCAGCAGTTCCTTTCTGTCCTCCCGGCAGACACACTTCAATTTCACACTGTTGGGCCTCCTTCTGTACAGAGTGTCATCGACAAACTGATACATACTGGCCATCCGGGCTACTTTCCCAGCTTCATGTGGGTCGCCAGGGAGTTCTCCGGTTTGGAGGAAGCGGACGATGTGGCTTGCCCAAGTTGGAGCCTGAGGCTTGGCAACGAGGACTAGCGGCACCTCCTCGGCTGCGGGGCCACCAGCCTCATACACGAGGTCCATAGGCCCGGCTGGAGGGGGTGGTCCGGCAGGCTGTGAGGAGTCATTTCCGGCAGGGTCTCTGCCGGGAGCGGATGGATCGATCGGGAGAGGCTTACCGTAGTCCAACTTTCTCCTTTTCCGGCCCATTGTGGTTGGTGATACTGAGGGTTGAGAGAGGTGGAGAACAAAAGTTCCTGGTTCCACAGGAACCTTCTGCGCATCACACTTTGACAGGTGATCAGCTATGCTGTTTTCCGCACGCGGTACGTGCTCTGTTTGCAACTCATCAAAGTGCTCCTCTAACCTCCTTACTTCCTCAACGTATGCTTCCATCAATGGGCTTTGGTAATCCTTGTTGACTTGTCTCACTACTAACTGTGAATCTCCTCGAATGATCAATTTCTTGATTCCCAACTCTGTTGCAATCCTGAGCCCAGCAAGGAGCCCTTCATACTCTGTTGTATTGTTGGTGGCTTGTTCCTGGGCAAAGTGCATTTGGACGATGTACTTCAGGTGCTCCCCGGAGGGGGCAACAAGAAGCATGCCAACTCCTGCACCTTGTAGGGAAAAAGCACCATCAAAATACATAATCCATTCTTGGGGTGATTCCTTGCCGGGGAGAGCTATTTCTGTTGCCTCCTCATCAGGGGTTGGCATCTATTCTGCAATAAACTCTGCCAGCACCCTGCTCTGAATGGTTGAAGTGCTCTCAAACTTCAAACCAAAGTTGGATAACTCCAAAGCCCACTCCACTATTCTGCCAGTAGCCTCAGGGTTTCGGAGTATCCTCTGCAACGGAAAACGAGTAACAATCGTGATCTCATGGGCTTGGAAGTAGTGGCGCAGTTTCCTTGGAGCCATGATGAGGCTAAAGATCAACTTCTGCACACCAGGGTACCTCGACCTAGCTCCTTGTAACAAGGAGCTGACGAAGTAAATCGGGCGCTGCACCACTTTCTTCATTGCCGCGTCCTTGGGGCTGCTCTCGTTGCCGTGCTCACTACTGTCTTGTTCCTCTGCTGACTCTGCCATAATCTGGCCACTTTTCGCATCTTCCGCTTCCTGCTGTGCTACCAAGGCTCCACTGAACACTTGGTTGGTTACCGCCAAGTAGAGCAACAACGGCTCTCGGGGTTTGGGCACAACCAAGGTGGGCACATATGACAGGTAGGCCTTCAACTATTGCAAGGCTGTTTCTTCTTCCGGGGTCCATTCCATTGGCCCTGCCTTCTTCAAAATTTTGAAGAACAATAGTGCACGCTCATCATATTGGAGATGAATCTGCTTAGCGCGGCAATGCATCCCATCAAGCGCCTTACATCCTTGACTGTCCTTGGTGCTTGGATCTGCTCAATGGCCTTGATCTTGTCGGGGTTGGGTTCTTGAAACATGTCGGTAACCTCCAGCTCTTCCTCTCCTATCTAAAGCTTGTTAATGACTGCTAGGGAAATCAGGTTCAACCCGGCCCCGCCATCCGCTAACATCTCTGTGACCTTGAGGTTGCGAATTGTTGGGGAGACCAACAATGGAAAACACCCTACCACAGTGGTGCGGCAAGCGTGGTCCTCCTCATCAAAGATGATGGGCGTGCGGGACCATTTGAGCGGCTTCCGGGCCTCTGGCGCTGGCTCCACATCATTGACTTCTCATGCCCATCGCTTGAGATGGCGATGGGATGAGTGCAAAGACGCACCCCCATCAATGCATAGGGCGTCAGTGGCCCTCTGAAATTCCTGCTCACTGGTTTCCTCTTCATTCCCTCCATCACTCAAATCATCACAGATTTCCTTCTCTTGGCCCCTGGCGGGTTTTCCTTGGTTCCAAAAGGGTTTGCCGTGGCGGTTTGCTTCACTGCCTCGGCCCTTTCTGCCAGCAGCATTCCGACCTTTCTCCTAATCACGCCTATCATACTCTGCCTTCTTTCTCTTGACAAGCTGCTCAACTTGATAACATTCATGGAGGTCGTGGCCCTTGGTCCGGTGGATCTTGCACTATGACCCATCACCTTTCCCGGCTTTTTTCCTAGCAGCGGCATCCCGACAGGCAGTGCATGTAGCAACTTCCTTGCCGGGGCCTCAGCCTTGGCCTACTTGCCGGTACTAGGCGTGCCAGAACCTTCCACAGTCATCACTGCCTTATCTCTTGGCTTCTTGTTATGCTTCTTGCCCTTTCTCTGACTAGTTGATTCATCTTCATCCTCTGAATCAACATTGATGCAATCCTCCTCCTCAGGCAACTTCCTTCGTTCCTCCATTCGAGCACCCTTATCCACTAGGGTGTATAGCTGCTTCACAGTCTTGCGTAACTGCACATTCATCTTAGAACGAATGCGACGGTTGCGCACATTAGACTGGAAGGCTTCTATAATAGCTGATGGATGGATATTTGGAATATTCCTATGGAGTTTATTGAATCTTTATAAATACTTACAGAGAGTTTCTCCTTCCTTCTGCTGGAGAAGTTTTAGGTCGCTAGGCCTGCCGGGCTCCTGGTGGCCACTGGTGAAGGCACCGATGAACTCGTGGCACAGGTCTGCCCATGACGAAATGGAGTTCTCCGGCAGGTGCATGAGCCAAGATCTCACGTTGGACTTGAGAGCCAACAAGAAGTAGTTGGCGAACACCTTAGCGTCTCTTCCCCCGGCAGCCTGAACAGCGATGGTGTAGATGCTCATGAACTTTGACGGGTTCAGTCTCCCATCGTACTTCTCAGGGATCTCCGCCTTGAACGTGCGAATGAACGACCGACCTCGAAAGGTAGGCACCCGCCAACACCGAACACATGCTCGCATGTAAAGGCAGGGCAGCCGACCTCGAAAGGTAGGCACCCGCCAACATCGAGCACAGGCTCGTCGACGTTGGGGCCGCCACACCCGTTGGTCTGGCGGGGGTCGTCAAGAGGCCGTCCCATGACGAGTCGCGCATCTCCCTGCCGCCTATCCTCTGGGGTTCACCGCTGGCCTGGACGTGCTCGAGGGTCGTAAGAGGCCATCAAGACGTCATCGAGATCTTGATCTTGTTGTGCCCATGTTTGCTGTCATCGTGGGGATCTGCACGATGGGAACGGCCCCCTTCATTCGGCCATCAGTGCGGGCGGTTGTTGTCACTTGGGGAGGTCGTGGTGGGCCAGCGCGTCGCGAGCCCCAGCAAAACCGAGCAGACTCTGGATGGTGGCACCCACTCATCCATCTGCTCGGCTGCTGGCGGGAACCTTAGCAGCAGTTGGGCCCGCGCCATAGCCTCTGTGGCTGTGCTTGGCATGGAAGTTGATGATCTCGATCGCGCCGTCGCCTGGCTCCTGACGGTGCCCGCGGCGGCGACAGAGGTGGTGTGCCCGCGCTGAAGTAGGGCGGCCACCTGGGCAGCAGTGTCGCGCGGCGAAGGCGCTCGAGGGTCCGCGGCACCATCGGGCGTAGTGGTTGGGTCGGCTCGCCCGGGAGGGGACACACACGCTGTGACCGCCCCCTTGGCAGGGACGGCCGAAGGGAGGTGGCTCACCCCGGACCGAGCGTCGTTAATGTGGCTGCGCCCGCCAGTGGATGGAGGGCGTGTAAGAGGAGCCACCCTCCCGTCCGCACCTTGGAGCTTGACCGTCAAAACGTTGTTGATGTTGTTCTCCTCCGATGCCTTCAGCCCCCGTGTCGGCTGCAGGGGGAGTGGTGATGGCGCCACTTGCTCGTGCCACACCCCCAGCAGTGCTCACGTCCTCATCCGTCCCCGCATCCCCCGCTACATCTGAGGCCGCGGGCAGCGGAGCCTTCGAGGTGGATGGCTGGGCCGAAGGGCTGGACTTCTTCTTCTTGGGCGTCATGGTCGATGGCGTCGTCGAAGATGAAGATGGCGATGAAGATGACGTGCTGCACACACTTTCAGGTTTGCACAAGCGAGCCCCCTACCTGGCACGCCAAAGATGTCGTGGGATATCTGCGGCCACCTATGGGACCGGGCGGCCCCTTGCTGGTTTGGCGAGGGACATTGCGTTGCACAAAGAGCATATCAGCGCACGGCAGCACGACAGAGAGCACACAAGCAATTTACCCAGGTTCGGGCTGCTGTGAGGTGTAAGACCCTACTCCTGCTTTGGTGGATTCATGGTGGAAATGAACGTGGTGGTGTGTGGTACACTTGCCCGGCAAGGCCTGCCCCAGGGCTACGGTGACACACACGCGTTGTTGGGGAACGTAGTAATTTCAAAAAAATTGCTACGCACATGCAAGATCATGGTGATGCATAGCAACAAGAGGGGAGAGTATTGTATACGTACCCTCGTAGACCGTAAGCGGAAGCGTTATGACAACGCAGTTAATGTAGTCGTACGTCTTCACGACCCGACCGATCCAAGTACCGAACGTACGGCACCTCCGAGTTCAGCACACGTTCAGCTCGATGACGATCCCCGGACTCCGATCCAGCAAAGTGTCGGGGATGAGTTCCGTCAGCACGACGGCGTGGTCACGATGATGATGTTCTACCAGCGCAGGGCTTCGCCTAAACTCCGTGATGATATGACCGAGGTGGAATATGGTGGAGGGGGGCACCGCACACGGCTAAGGAACGATCACATAGATCAACTTGTGTGTTCTAGGGTGCCCCCCTGCCCCCGTATATAAAGGAGCAAGGGGGAGGCCGGACGGCCCTTGTGGACGCGCCAAGGAGGAGGAGTCCTCCTCCTAGTAGGAGTAGGACTCCCTCTTTCCTACTCCTACTAGGAGGGGGAAAGGAAGGGGGAGAGGGAGAGGGAAAGATGGGGGCGCCGCCCCCCCCCCCCTCTCCTAGTCCAATTCGGACTAGAGGGGGAGGGGGCGCGTGGCCCATGCTGGCTGCCCCTCTCTCTCTCTCTACTAAGGCCCATAAGGCCCATTACTTCTCCCGGGGGGGTTCCGGTAACCCTCCGGTACTCCGGTTTTCTCCGAAAACGCCCGGAACACTTCCGGTGTCCGAATATAGTCGTCCAATATATCAATCTTTATGTCTCGACCATTTCGAGACTCCTCGTCATGTCCGTGATCACATTTGGGACTCCGAACAAACTTTGGTACATCAAAACTTATAAACTCATAATAAAACTGTCATCGTAATGTTAAGCGTGCGGACCCTACGGGTTCGAGAACTATGTAGACATGACCTAGAACTATTCTTGGTCAATAAACAATAGCGGAACCTGGATGCCCATATTGGCTCCTACATATTCTACGAAGATCTTTATCGGTCAAACCGCATAACAACATACGTTGTTCCCTTTGTCATCGGTATGTTACTTGCCCGAGATTCGATCGTCGGTATCCAATACCTAGTTCAATCTCGTTACCGGCAAGTCTCTTTACTCATTACGTAATGCATCATTCCGTAACTAACTCATTAGCTACATTGCTTGCAAGGCTTATAGTGATGTGCATTACCGAGAGGGCCTAGAGATACCTCTCCGACAATCGGAATAACAAAACCTAATCTCGAAATACGCCAACCCAACATGTACCTTTGGAGACACCTGTAGTACTCCTTTATAATCACCCAGTTATGTTGTGACATTTGGTAGCACCCAAAGTGTTCCTCCCGTAAACGGGAGTTGCATAATCTCATAGTTATAGGAACCAATATAAGTCATGAAGAAAGCAATAGCAAAATACTAAACGATCAAGTGCTAGGCTAACGGAATGGGTCATGTCAATCACATCATTCTCCTAATGATGTGATCCCGTTAATCAAATGACAACACATGCCTATGGTTAGGAAACATAACCATCTTTGATTAATGAGCTAGTCAAGTAGAGGCATACTAGTGACGTTATGTTTATCTATGTATTCACACATGTATCATGTTTCCAGTTAATACAATTCTAGCATGAATAATAAACATTTATCATGATATGAGGAAATAAATAATAACTTTATTATTGCCTCTAGGGCATATTTCCTTCAGTCTCCCACTTGCACTAGAGTCAATAATCTAGATTACACAGTAATGATTCTAACACCCATGGAGTCTTGGTGCTGATCATGTTTTGCTCGTGGAAGAGGCTTAGTCAATGGGTCTGCAACATTCAGATCCGTATGTATCTTACAAATCTCTATGTCTCCCACCTGGACTTGGTACTGGATGGAATTGAAGCGTCTCTTGATGTGCTTGGTCCTCTTGTGAAATCTGGATTCCTTTGCCAAGGCAATTGCACCAGTATTGTCACAGAAGATCTTCATTGGTCCCGATGCACTAGGTATGACACCTAGATCGGAAATGAACTCCTTCATCCAGACTCCTTCATTTGCTGCTTCCGAAGCAGCTATGTACTCCGCTTCACATGTAGATCCCGCCACGACGCTTTGTTTAGAACTGCACCAACTTACAGCTCCACCGTTTAATAAAAACACGTATCCGGTTTGCGATTTTGAATCGTCCGGATCAATGTCAAAGCTTGCATCTACGTAACCATTTACGACTAGCTCTTTGTCACCTCCATATACGAGAAACATATCCTTAGTCCTTTTCAGGTATTTTAGGATGTTCTTGACCGCTGTCCAGTGATCCACTCCTGGATTACTTTGGTACCTTCCTGCTAAGCTTATTGCTAAGCACACGTCAGGTCTGGTACACAACATTGCATACAGGATAGAGCCTATGGCTGAAGCATAGGGAACATCTTTCATTTTCTCTCTATCTTCTGCTATGGTCGGGCATTGAGTCTGACTCAATTTCAGACCTTGTAGCACGGGCAAGAACCCTTTCTTTGCCTGATCCATTTTGAACTTTTTCAAATTTTTATCAAGGTATGTGCTTTGTGAAAGTCCAATTAAGCGTCTTGATCTATCTCCATAAATCTTGATGCCCAATATGTAAGCAGCTTCACCGAGGTCTTTCATTGAAAAACTTTTATTCAAGTATCCCTTTATGCTATCCAGAAATTCTACATCATTTCCAATTAATAATATGTCATCTACATATAATATCAGAAATGCTACAGAGCTCCCACTCACTTTCTTGTAAATACAGGCTTCTCCAAAAGTCTGTATAAAACCATATGCTTTGATCACACTATCAAAGCGTTTATTCCAACTCCGAGATGCTTGCACCAGTCCATAAATGGATCGCTGGAGTTTGCACACTTTGTTAGCACCTTTTGGATCCACAGAGAGTCGGCCCTGAGTGAAACTGCAGAATTCCACACATTTACGATCCATGAGACCCTCCGGAATGTGATGTTCACGGAAAGCCTCGCTGAATTCAGCCCAAGTAGTGACATGGCCCGCTGGGCGCATAGCTCCATAATTCTCCCACCATAGACTGGCGGGGCCTTCAAGATGATATGCAGCAAAGGTGACCTTGTCAGCCTCAGCTACCAGTGCGGAACGCAGCTTGTGAGAGATACTGTGAAGCCAGTCATCAGCGTCGAGAGGCTTGATGGAGTGGTGGAACGTGGGTGGATGTAACTTGATGAAATCACTGAGTGACACCACGTTAGTCCTCTGATGGTGTGCCGTGTTCTGTTCAATACGCTCCAACAAATGGTTGGTCTCTCGCTTGTTTCTTTCGGCTTCCATCATAACCTCGGCTAGGGAAGGAGGATGAGGCAAATTTGCATTCCTGACTTCACTGCCTTCGGCCTGCTCTTGAGGAGCAGGGTTAGTGCGCGTGTTGACCATCCTAGGTAAACAAGACAATGATTTAGTCAGAATGATAAAATTCCGACATAGGATACAGAATGTAAGGAATAACTCGAAATGCAAGATGATCATCCGTATGACATGGTAGATACAGAAACTGCTTCTTTATTCCATCGTCATACACACCATACAGGGTTTAGTACAAGACCAAACAAAGTACTATTACGGTGAAAAGAGGATTACATCTCATCGGAGGCATCCCAAGCTCCTATACATTATTTTTCTACATCTCCGGAAAGAGTACAAACTGGGTCATATCCCACGAGTCACGCAGGACGATAGACGACACAGCTAACACGAACTAGTGATACTACCACTAACTCAGACCGATCCGTATTAGTCCTCGTAGAAGTCACCTCCATAGCCTGGAAGCTCAACATGATCATCCGGAAACAGACGATCTCGCAGAGCTTGTGGACCATAGGGGCTAGGATGAGGTCTTGGACCAACAGACGGTGGCCTGCGGGGACCACGAGGTGGGGTGATGCCTCCTACATCACGCCAACCCATCACGTCTGGCAGAGCAGATCTCACAGGATAGAGATCGCGCATATCCGAATATCCAGCTTGCACCGCCGGTGCAAACCGAGTCAATGTGGCCCAGTGGTCAGCACGGGTATTGAAGAGCTCTAACCTCAAGGCCCGATTTTCACGGTCCTTATCCTCGAGCATCTCAGCAGTAGTGCGAGTCCGTGAATCCTCCTGAGTGGGGTCAGCATAGATAGCCTGGAGATACCCTTGTGCCCCCAGAAGTGATCCTGGCATATACCGGAAGTCAGAGTCCCAAAATAGGCCAGACCTGACTCGCATGATGGTCATCATAGAGTAGGCGGCGTCCTGCACAGCCATCTCAATAGTAACCCCGAGTCCATAGGAGCAGTGAAGGGGCTCGGTGGATCCAGGATAAGATGGAAATATCCTGACAGTGCAGAGATACTGGCTTTGATTAAAATCTCGAAATTGCTCTTCGACCGTGTACTCAGGATACCAACGGTATCCAGCCTCAGTCATTACCCTGACCAACATGGCGGTATGACCGGGTACATCTAGGCATCGAGTCAGGCGAACCACTTGATTGAGGTCGCGAGTGGCCATCTGAAAGCACAACCATAATGCAAAGGCATTAGAATTTCTAGCAAAATTTCGGCAGCATAACAGCTGTAAATGCTCAAGAAGGATTTTGAGACATTTGACAAAGGATTTCATACACACTCAACAACATCATATCAAGTTCTGAGTCCATCCTAGCAACATAATGTGGTAGTAGAACTAAACTAGGCTTGTATCCATCCATCCTATAAGGTACTACTGAGTAGTAACACGTGAACCTGTTAGAGAGAATAGATCCTAATTCCTTAACCCCCGGTGGAAGAATAGACTGACTCAGATCAGAATGTCATAAGATAAAGAAGTAAAAAGAGCCTTACGTTCCAACCCACAAACAATTCCCCTACATATAACTAAAGAATTTCTAGACTCAACATCGACCAGTTTGGCTTGAAGAACCTACAGGCAGTCCGGCTCTGATACCAACGCTGTCAGGACCCCGACTCGATGTCACATTGATCTAGCCTGTAACACCTCATATCACTTTGCGGCCTCACACACGGTATCCCCACGGGTGTCGCCTTACCTTTGCCCGGGACCGTTTGCGCCTTTTGGCTCACATATATGATAGTGTTGCTAGCATCCATATGATAAGGAGCCCGGGCTGACATGACTAGTCGTAAACCCAAAGTGGCACAGACTTACAGGGACAGGCATCCATGACCCAGCTTCGAACGTGTCGGTCAACAGCAAGTGGGTCCGGGCTGTAGCACTGGGCTAGCAGGACTCCAGTACTCAAAGCGTGACATTTCCCCGAAGGGACAGACACAGGAACGAAGAAGGACACATGCCGGCCAGCCTAAGTGTTACGGAGCAGTAGCAAGCTACCATGGCTCAGTGGAGACACTAGGAGACATTTCCCGGTAAGAGAGGCTACTAAAGATAAACAACTAGATAGTCAGATCCCGCACATACCAAGCATTTCAATAACATACACACAATATGCTCGATATGTGCAAATACAACATGGCATCACAACATGACTCTATGACACAAGTACTTTATTTAAGGCTCAGAGAGCCATACATAATCATACACACAAGTACGGGTCACACGACCCAGCATTCAAGTCATACAGTCATACAAACCAGCAGCGGAAGTAGCTTGTCTGGGTACAGACAACTAGTAAAATAAAAGAGGCTTGGAAAGCCTAGCTATACTACGTGGTCCTTCACAAGCTCAGGATCACCACCTGGGCCTTAGCCTACTCATTGATGTCAACGTCTACGTAGAACCCATCAGAAGGGGTTGCAGCGTCTTCTGTAAAAAATGTAGATTATAGCAACATGAGTACAAAGGTACTCAGCAAGACTTACATCAGATCCTACATACATGCACATTATCAAGAAGGGTTGGTGGAGTTGTTGCAGCAAGCCAGCTTTGACTCTTGGCTAGGCTATCCTACGAGACTCCAACTTGAAATGGTTTTGCGCACACGAGTCCACTACTCACCACTTCAATACACTACCGGGGATCCACCTCCGTCTTCCTACGGAAGAGCCATCCTCGGCACTCACACTTATCTTGAGGCTTTTAGTAGTTTCCATTTACTTGTCTATGAACTGTATAGGCAACCAAGTAGTCCTTTACCGCGGACGCGGCTATTCGAATAGATCATGCTAACCCTACAGGGGTGTACTTCTTCATACACGCTCTCACCACTTACCGTCGTTTACACGACATGTACTCGGCAACCTTCAAGCGGAAGCCCAACGTGGGTGTCGGCCACGACCTACCTAATCACCTAAGTTTCTAGTCCAGGTTTATCGCCTATTCGGGTTCCATCCATGAGGAGATCCGGCCGAGGTATCGCTCACAGCCCCAAACGATGTGAACAGGGTTCCCGAGATACCTAACGGGTATTCGGTACACCATGCCACGTACCTACCGCATCACAGCCCACCCCTACGGTCAGCGCTGTCCATGGCCTCCAGTAGGCTACAAACACCAGAAACTACTTGCAACTCCTGGACAGAGAACTAGGGTGAATAAGAAGTCGAGAGGGTCCATTGGTTTCGGGCCCAATGCATGGTAGTAGCTGAATCTTAAATCACACATACAGATCTCAGTGCTTAAGTTCGGCTTCAATGAAACAACCCACCATGTACTCCTACATGGCCTCTCATCGATACCTTTACCAAATCGTGTTCACCACATTACTCTTATTACTGACATGATCATTTCACTCTAGCCCATCACCCAGATGAACCAGACCTGACACGACTCTAAGCATAGCAGGCATAGCAAGGTAGGAACAACACATACATATGGCTCAATCAACTCCTACACATGCTAGTGGGTTTCATCTAGTTACTGTGGCAATGACAGGTCATGCAGAGGAAATGGGTTCAACTACCGTAGCACACAGCAGTTTGAAACGCGTTGTCTTAATGCAGTAAAAGAGAGCAGGAGCGAGAACATGGGATTGTATCGATATGATCAAATGGTTGGTTGCTTGCCTGATGGTTCGATGCACTGATACGGTTCTTTGTTAGGGTAATCACGATACTCCTCGGAGGCAGAACCTGCTGCAAAGAACACCGATACACAACTATCACCAAACAATGTGCGACAATATGATGCATGCATGAAACATGGCAATATGAGTGTGTTGGGCTAATGCAACTAAGACCAGAAGGGTTTGAACCAATTTGAATCAAAGATTCAAATTTCAAACTCAAACATGGCCTTTTAAAGTGCTTTTCCTTGTTCTGCATTAAACATCAGGTTAACTTGTTTAATCATGCATCAAAATAGTACAGATGGATAGATTGGATTTTTCTGATCATTTTTCATATATAATTTGTCTGATTTGGAGTTACAGAATAAAAGTTATGAATCTTTGAAGTTTAAGTTATATTCTGGAATTTCCTATATTAGATTAATTCCGGAAAATCAATTATTGCATCATCCTGACGTCCGTGTGACATCAGCAGGTCAACGGGACACGGTCCAGGTCAAACCTGACAGTGGGTCCCGCATGTCAGGGTGATTAAATTAATTAAAGTTTAATTAAAACTAAACCTGTTTAATTAACAGGGTTGGGCCCCACCTGTCATTGACTCAGGGGAGTCAACCAGGGCCCACCCGTGGTCAAACCCGGGTCGGCTGCACCGGCGTTTAGCCGCCGGCGAGCCCGACGCGGCGGCGGGAGTGGTTTTGGCCGTTTCGGCCACCAAATGGGTCATGGAGACCACCGGAGTGGAGCTGAGGACGAGCCGCAGCTCTTGGTGGAGTCCGTTGGGGTCGGGGTGGCCGGAGTTGGCGCCGGCGACGACCTTGGCGGCCACCGGAGTTCGGGTGAAAGCGAACTCGGCCTAGGGTGTGCGAGGAGGTGCGGGAAGTGCACGGTTGGGCCCAACGCAGCGTGGTGAATGCGTTGGCCACCGCGGGTTGGCCGGAGGATGGTCGGGAGCACGTCGGCAACGAGATCCGCGGCGGTGCGTGCGTGTGATCTTCGTGCGGTGGCTACACGGCTCGGGAATGAGAGAGGGAGGGTCGGAGGGGTAGCTAGGCTCACAGCGCTCCCGTAGAGGCCACCGGCGGGGTCGGGGACGAGCTGAGGCGGCGACGGCGTTGAAGGGGATCTCCGGCGACGGCGAGCTCGGGCGAGGTCGGTGCGGTGGTCTCGGGCCGCACGAGCACACGGGGCTCGGCTAGCTCGATGAAGTGGACGGCGGCGGAGCTCCTGGACACGGTGGCACGGCGTGGGGTTGACGGAGGGCGTGGCTACGGCGAGGGGGTGGCGGCGATGGCGTCGGCCATGGCGTGGGAGAGCGAGGGAGAGGAACTGGAGAGGAGAGGGGGTGTCTGGGAGGTTCAGGAGAGAGAGAGAGAGAGGCCGACTCACGGCGTTAGCCGGGCGAGGGAGACGGCGAGGCGGCGAGCAGGTGCGTGGCACCCATGCGGTGCTCGCCGTCGAGCACCTGCCTGCCTGCCTGGCCGGCAAGCAGCTCGCTGGCGCGGTGCTGGGCTGGGCCGGCAGGTGGGCCGGGTGCTGGGCGCCAGGTAAGCTTTTCCATTTCTTTCTGTTTTCTGTTTTTTTTAATACTTCTGTAACTTTGTTGAATTAAATAAAATACTTAGGCTACTCCTAAAATCACCAAACTACTCCTGGTCCATAGTTGGATTATTTCCAACATGAAACATTTTAGTTTGGAGATATTTGAGCATTTAAATATTTTATATAATTTTAAATGCCCAAATTCAAATATTTATGATTTAATTCAAAAACCCTAAGCTGGCCTAGGAAAATGTGCACCACTTTTGGCAGAGGTTCTGAACCAAGACAAAAATGATGGGCATTTTAGAAGGGCATTTCAGGTTCATTGAAAAAGTTTTTAGTAAACCCTAATTGGATTCAGAGGGGACTGGGGGTTCTGTCATCCCCATTTCAGGTTTCTGATGAAAGATTAAACATGATGCAACACTCTAATGCATGACTAGCTAGGGTGTGACAACTCACCCCCACTCAAAAGAATCTCGTCCCGAGATTTGGGTTCCTCCGGGAAGAAGGCGGGATACTCGAGTCGAAGACGATCCTCCCTTTCCCAAGTTGCTTCATCCTCAGAATGGTGCGACCATTGAACTTTGAGAAACTTGATATTATGACGTCGAGTGGTACGCTCGGCCTGATCGAGGATACGAATGGGGTACTCTCGATATGTAAGATTATCTTGGAGATCAAGCGTTTCGTAGTCCACTCCACGGATAGGATCCGAGAAGCAACACCTGAGTTGAGAAACGTGGAAGACATCGTGGACTCTGGAGAGGTGCGGAGGTAGTTCCAACTGGTAGGCAACTTCTCCTCGTTTAGCGAGAATGCGAAAAGGTCCAATGTAACGAGGAGCCAATTTGCCTTTGATACCAAAACGATGGGTTCCCTTCAGAGGAGTAACCCGAAGGTAAGCCTTCTCGTCAACCTCGAAAGTCATAGCCTTATGTTTTCGGTCATATTGACTCTTTTGACGAGATTGGGATGTTTTCAACTTTTCACGAACGATGCGAACTTGTTCTTCTGCTTCCTGAATCATATCCGGGCCAAAGAATTGTCTTTCCCTGGTCTCTGACCAGTTAAGGGGTGTTCGACACCGTCGTCCATAGAGAACTTCAAAAGGGGCTTTACCCAAGCTAGATTGATAGCTGTTGTTATAAGCGAATTCGGCAAATGGGAGGCACTTCTCCCAATCCATTCCGAATGAGATAACAGAGGCTCGAAGCATGTCTTCTAGAATCTGGTTGACGCGTTCCACTTGACCACTCGACTGAGGGTGGAAAGCGGTGCTAAAAGAGAGACGGGTTCCCATAGCATTTTGGAAACTTTCCCAAAATCGAGAGG
Source organism: Triticum dicoccoides (assembly GCF_002162155.2). NCBI lineage: Eukaryota > Viridiplantae > Streptophyta > Magnoliopsida > Poales > Poaceae > Triticum > Triticum dicoccoides. Next base: position 418,410,098 of record NC_041391.1, on the reverse strand, counting down.
TGAAAAGACTTCCTCGATCCGAGTTAATTTCCAAAGGAACACCATGGAGAGACACTATCCTGGAGATGTATAAGTCTGCCAATTGACTAGCGGTTATACTCTCACGAACAGGTAGGAAATGGGCTACTTTGGAAAGACGATCGACAACGACGAAGATAGCATTATTCCCTCTCTTGGTCCTGGGAAACCGGTAATGAAATCCATACCAATTTTATCCCATTTCCATTCAGGAATAGCTAAGGGCTGAAGGGTGCCAGCAGGCCGTTGATGCTCTGCTTTTACACGACGACAGACGTCGCAATTAGCAATATACTGAGCAATTTCTCTCTTCATCCTAGTCCACCAGAACCTCTGGCGTAGGTCCTGATACATCTTAGTACTACCGGGATGAATGGTGAGAGGAGATTCATGAGCCTCCTTAAGGATTAATCGCCTCAGGTTTCGCACTTTGGGAACCACTAGTCGATTCCCGAAGTATACGACCCCTTGATCATTAATGGAGAAACAATTCGCAATTCCTTTCTGGATGTTTCTCTTGATGCGGGAGATTCCCGGATCTACCTTCTGTGCCTTGACGATCTGGTCCGTAAGGGTAGGTTTCGCCACCAAAGTGGAGAGGAAACCTTGAGGGACAATGTAAAGGTTAAGCTTTCGAAATTCCTCATGGAGAAGCGGTTGACTTTGTTGTAACATTAGGTTGTTACAATAAGATTTACGACTTAGCGCATCAGCCATGACGTTGGCTTTCCCTGGGGTGTAAGTTATTCCTAAGTCGAAATCTGTGATCAGCTCGACCCAACGTCTTTGCCTGAGATTCAAATCTGGTTGGGTGAAGATGTACTTCAGACTTTGGTGATCAGTGAATATTTCGCAACGATTACCGAGGAGGTAATGTCGCCAGGTTTTAAGTGCATAGGCTACAGCTGCAAGCTCTAGATCATGAGTAGGATAATTCTCCTCATGTGGGTGCAATTGCCGTGAAGCGTAAGCAATTACGTGTCGATCTTGCATGAGAATGCAACCCAGTCCTTGTCGCGAGGCGTCGCAGTAGATAACAAAGTCCTTAGAGAAGTCTGGCGGTACCAGTACGCGAGCAGAAGTCAGGCGTCTTTTCAGTTCCTGAAAGCTGTGCTCACATTGTGGAGTCCATTCGAACTTTTTATCTTTCTTGAGGAGTTCGGTTAGAGGTTTAGCAACTTTGGAGAAGTTTTCGACAAAGCGACGGCAATAGCTCGCTAAGCCTAGAAAACTCCGAACTTGCTTGACCGATTCAGGTGGAGTCCAATTAAGGACGGCTTGAACTCGCTCAGGGTTAACAGCAATACCTTTACCAGATATTACATGACCCAGATAGGTCACTTCCGACAACCAGAATTCACATTTAGAGAATTTGGCATAAAGACGATGCTCTCGAAGTTTCTTCAACACTAGCCTTAGATGTTCGGCATGTTCTTCCTCGTTCTTGGAGTAGATGAGTATATCATCGAGATAAACCACGACAAATTTATCCAAATACTCCATGAAGATTGAGTTCATTAACCGAGAAAAGGTGGCTGGAGCGTTGGTTAAACCGAAGGACATGACGGTGTACTCGTATTGGCCATAACGAGTAACAAAGGCCGTTTTAGGAATGTCCCCATTTCTGATTTTGATTTGATGGTAGCCCAACCTCAAATCCATTTTGGAGAAGACTGAGGATCCAGCGAGCTGATCATACAGGTCGTTGATCCTGGGGAGCGGATATTTGTTCTTGATTGTGACCAAATTGACAGGTCGATAATCTACAACCATCCGGTCCGTACCATCCTTCTTCTTGACGAAGAGGACGGGGCAAGCCCACGGAGATGAACTAGGTTGGATGAAACCCTTTTTCAAGGACTCATCGAGTTGTTTCTTAAGCTCGGCTAGTTCTAGTGGTGCCATCTTATAGGGCCTTCTAGCAATCGGAACGGTTCCTGGAATGAGGTCTATTACGAACTCAACATCCCTGTCAGGTGGAACACCTGGCAATTCCTCTGGAAAGACATCCGGAAAGTCACAGACTACCGAAACGTCCTCAAGGTCTGGCAAAGGGTTGGCGTTAAGGGAATATAACTGTCGCTGGGCTATTCGGGTCAAGACATTGACTACCTTCCCCGAAGGATGGGTGAGTTGAACAGTTCTAGAGAAGCAGTCAATTTTGGCATGATGGGCTGACATCCAGTCCATACCCAAGATGATATTAATATCTGAAGATTTAAGAGCTATCAAGGATGCGAGGAAAACAAGTCTGTCGACTTGAATTTCGTTTCCATGACTTACTCTAGAAGTTTGCCATTTGGATCCCGGAGTTTGAATTACCATAGAGGTTGGCATATCACAGAATGCGATGTTATGCAAACGAGCATAATTTTCGGATATAAATGAATGAGAGGCTCCTGTATCGAAAAGAACAGATGACGGGTGGCAATTAACAAGAAGCGTACCAAGAACGACGTTGGGATCCTCTTGAGCTTCTTCGGCAGAGATACAGTTGACATTGCCACGTGTAGCGGTGGCCGGCTTGGCGTGGAACACTTTCCCTGTCGGCTTGCCACGGCCAACAGCTTTAGTAGATTGGTTGGGGTTGGTCTGGGGACACTCACGCATATAGTGACCAGATTCCCCACACTTAAAACAAGTCACGGAACTGGTACGTGGAGGAGCACTGTTGGTTGGACCACCATAGGGTTTGGCTGGTGCAGACTGTTGGACGGGGCGAGGCGCCTGGAAAGATGGCCTTGGTGTGAACCTGGGTGGCAGGGCGGTGTTGGGCACCCACACGCGGCGCTTCTGAGGACCAGCACCGGATGAGGAACCCATGTCACGGCCATGCTTGCGTGTTGCATCATAATCAGTCTGACCAGTTTCAGCACTGATGGCCTTGTTAACAAGTTTCTGAAAAGATGTGCACTCATGCAGACGGAGGTCGCGGCGAAGCTCAGGACTAAGTCCCTTACGGAACCTCGCTTGCTTCTTGGCATCAATAGAAACTTCCTCAGTTGCATATCGTGCGAGGTTACCGAACTCCCTGCTGTAAGCATCCACAGAGAGTCGGCCCTGAGTGAAACTGCAGAATTCCTCACATTTACGATCCATGAGACCCTCCGGAATGTGATGTTCACGGAAAGCCTCGCTGAATTCAGCCCAAGTAGTGACATGGCCCGCTGGGCGCATAGCTCCATAATTCTCCCACCATAGACTGGCGGGGCCTTCAAGATGATATGCAGCAAAGGTGACCTTGTCAGCCTCAGCTACCAACACGGAACGCAGCTTGTGAGAGATACTGCGAAGCCAGTCATCAGCGTCGAGAGGCTCGATGGAGTGGTGGAACGTGGGTGGATGTACCTTGATGAAATCACTGAGTGACACCACGTTAGTCCTCTGATGGTGTGTCGTGTTCTGTTCAATACGCTCCAACAAACGGTTGGTCTCTCGCTTGTTTCTTTCGGCTTCCATCATAACCTCGGCTAGGGAAGGAGGATGAGGCAAATTTGCATTCCTGACTTCACTGCCTTCGGCCTGCTCTTGAGGAGCAGGGTTAGTGCGCGTGTTGACCATCCTAGGTAAACAAGACAATGATTTAGTCAGAATGATAAAATTCCGACATAGGATACAGAATGTAAGGAATAACTCGAAATGCAAGATGATCATCCGTATGACATGGTAGATACAGAAACTGCTTCTTTATTCCATCGTCATACACACCATACAGGGTTTAGTACAAGACCAAACAAAGTACTATTACGGTGAAAAGAGGATTACATCTCATCGGAGGCATCCCAAGCTCCTATACATTATTTTTCTACATCTCCGGAAAGAGTACAAACTGGTTCATATCCCACGAGTCACGCAGGATGATAGACGACACAGCTAACACGAACTAGTGATACTACCACTAACTCAGACCGATCCGTAGTAGTCCTCGTAGAAGTCACCTCCATAGCCTGGAAGCTCAACATGATCATCCGGAAACAGACGATCTCGCAGAGCTTGTGGACCATAGGGGCTAGGATGAGGTCTTGGACCAACAGACGGTGGCCTGCGGGGACCACGAGGTGGGGTGATGCCTCCTACATCACGCCAACCCATCACGTCTGGCAGGGCAGATCTCACAGGATAGAGATCGCGCATATCCGAATATCCAGCTTGCACCGCCGGTGCAAACCGAGTCAATGTGGCCCAGTGGTCAGCACGGGTATTGAAGAGCTCTAACCTCAAGGCCCGATTTTCACGGTCCTTATCCTCGAGCATCTCAGCATTAGTGCGAGTCCGTGAATCCTCCTGAGTGGGGTCAGCATAGATAGCCTGGAGATACCCTTGTGCCCCCGGAAGTGATCCTGGCATATACCGGAAGTCAGAGTCCCAAAATAGGCCAGACCTGACTCGCATGATGGTCATCATAGAGTAGGCGGCGTCCTGCACAGCCATCTCAATAGTAACCCCGAGTCCATAGGAGCAGTGAAGGGGCTCGGTGGATCCAGGATAAGATGGAAATATCCTGACAGTGCAGAGATACTGGCTTTGATTAAAATCTCGAAATTGCTCTTCGACCGTGTACTCAGGATACCAACGGTATCCAGCCTCAGTCATTACCCTGACCAACATGGCGGTATGACCGGGTACATCTAGGCATCGAGTCAGGCGAACCACTTGATTGAGGTCGCGAGTGGCCATCTGAAAGCACAACCATAATGCAAAGGCATTAGAATTTCTAGCAAAATTTCGGCAGCATAACAGCTGTAAATGCTCAAGAAGGATTTTGAGACATTTGACAAAGGATTTCATACACACTCAACAACATCATATCAAGTTCTGAGTCCATCCTAGCAACATAATGTGGTAGTAGAACTAAACTAGGCTTGTATCCATCCATCCTATAAGGTACTACTGAGTAGTAACACGTGAACCTGTTAGAGAGAATAGATCCTAATTCCTTAACCCCCGGTGGAAGAATAGACTGACTCAGATCAGAATGTCATAAGATAAAGAAGTAAAAAGAGCCTTACGTTCCAACCCACAAACAATTCCCCTACATATAACTAAAGAATTTCTAGACTCAACATCGACCAGTTTGGCTTGAAGAACCTACAGGCAGTCCGGCTCTGATACCAACGCTGTCAGGACCCCGACTCGATGTCACATTGATCTAGCCTGTAACACCTCATATCACTTTGCGGCCTCACGCACGGTATCCCCACAGGTGTCGCCTTACCTTTGCCCGGGACCGTTTGCGCCTTTTGGCTCACGTATATGATAGTGTTGCTAGCATCCATATGATAAGGAGCCCGGGCTGACATGACTAGTCGTAAACCCAAAGTGGCACAGACTTACAGGGACAGGCATCCATGACCCAGCTTCGAACGTGTCGGTCAACAGCAAGTGGGTCCGGGCTGTAGCACTGGGCTAGCAGGACTCCGGTACTCAAAGCGTGACATTTCCCCGAAGGGACAGACACAGGAACGAAGAAGGACACATGCCGGCTAGCCTAAGTGTTCCGGAGCAGTAGCAAGCTACCATGGCTCAGTGGAGACACTAGGAGACATTTCCCGGTAAGAGAGGCTACTAAAGATAAACAACTAGATAGTCAGATCCCGCACATACCAAGCATTTCAATAACATACACACAATATGCTCGATATGTGCAAATACAACATGGCATCACAACATGACTCTATGACACAAGTACTTTATTTAAGGCTCAGAGAGCCATACATAATCATACACACAAGTACGGGTCACACGACCCAGCATTCAAGTCATACAGTCATACAAACCAGCAGCGGAAGTAGCTTGTCTGGGTACAGACAACTAGTAAAATAAAAGAGGCTTGGAAAGCCTAGCTATACTACGTGGTCCTTCACAAGCTCAGGATCACCACCTGGGCCTTAGCCTACTCATTGATGTCAACGTCTACGTAGAACCCATCAGAAGGGGTTGCAGCGTCTTCTGTAAAAAATGTAGATTATAGCAACATGAGTACAAAGGTACTCAGCAAGACTTACATCAGATCCTACATACATGCACATTATCAAGAAGGGTTGGTGGAGTTGTTGCAGCAAGCCAGCTTTGACTCTTGGCTAGGCTATCCTACGAGACTCCAACTTGAAATGGTTTTGCGCACACGAGTCCACTACTCACCACTTCAATACACTACCGGGGATCCACCTCCGTCTTCCTACGGAAGAGCCATCCTCGGCACTCACACTTATCTTGAGGCTTTTAGTAGTTTCCATTTACTTGTCTATGAACTGTATAGGCAACCAAGTAGTCCTTTACCGCGGACGCGGCTATTCGAATAGATCATGCTAACCCTACAGGGGTGTACTTCTTCATACACGCTCTCACCACTTACCGTCGTTTACACGACATGTACTCGGCAACCTTCAAGCGGAAGCCCAACGTGGGTGTCGGCCACGACCTACCTAATCACCTAAGTTTCTAGTCCAGGTTTATCGCCTATTCGGGTTCCATCCATGAGGAGATCCGGCCGAGGTATCGCTCACAGCCCCAAACGATGTGAACAGGGTTCCCAAGATACCTAACGGGTATTCGGTACACCATGCCACGTACCTACCGCATCACAGCCCACCCCTACGGTCAGCGCTATCCATGGCCTCCAGTAGGCTACAAACACCAGAAACTACTTGCAACTCCTGGACAGAGAACTAGGGTGAATAAGAAGTCGAGAGGGTCCATTGGTTTCGGGCCCAATGCATGGTAGTAGCTGAATCTTAAATCACACATACAGATCTCAGTGCTTAAGTTCGGCTTCAATGAAACAACCCACCATGTACTCCTACATGGCCTCTCATCGATACCTTTACCAAATCGTGTTCACCACATTACTCTTATTACTGACATGATCATTTCACTCTAGCCCATCACCCAGATGAACCAGACCTGACACGACTCTAAGCATAGCAGGCATAGCAAGGTAGGAACAACACATACATATGGCTCAATCAACTCCTACACATGCTAGTGGGTTTCATCTAGTTACTGTGGCAATGACAGGTCATGCAGAGGAAATGGGTTCAACTACCGTAGCACACAGCAGTTTGAAACGCGTTGTCTTAATGCAGTAAAAGAGAGCAGGAGCGAGAACATGGGATTGTATCGATATGATCAAATGGTTGGTTGCTTGCCTGATGGTTCGATGCACTGATACGGTTCTTTGTTAGGGTAATCACGATACTCCTCGGAGGCAGAACCTGCCGCAAAGAACACCGATACACAACTATCACCAAACAATGTGCGACAATATGATGCATGCATGAAACATGGCAATATGAGTGTGTTGGGCTAATGCAACTAAGACCAGAAGGGTTTGAACCAATTTGAATCAAAGATTCAAATTTCAAACTCAAACATGGCCTTTTAAAGTGCTTTTCCTTGTTCTGCATTAAACATCAGGTTAACTTGTTTAATCATGCATCAAAATAGTACAGATGGATAGATTGGATTTTTCTGATCATTTTTCATATATAATTTGTCTGATTTGGAGTTACAGAATAAAAGTTATGAATCTTTGAAGTTTAAGTTATATTCTGGAATTTCCTATATTAGATTAATTCCAGAAAATCAATTATTGCATCATCCTGACGTCCGTGTGACATCAGCAGGTCAACAGGACACGGTCCAGGTCAAACCTGACAGTGGGTCCCGCATGTCAGGGTGATTAAATTAATTAAAGTTTAATTAAAACTAAACCTGTTTAATTAACAGGGCTGGGCCCCACCTGTCATTGACTCAGGGGAGTCAACCAGGGCCCACCCGTGGTCAAACCCGGGTCGGCTGCACCGGCGTTTAGCCGCCGGCGAGCCCGACGCGGCGGCGGGAGTGGTTTTGGCCGTTTCGGCCACCAAATGGGTCACGGAGACCACCGGAGTGGAGCTGAGGACGAGCCGCAGCTCTTGGTGGAGTCCGTTGGGGTCGGGGTGGCCGGAGTTGGCGCCGGCGACGACCTTGGCGGCCACCGGAGTTCGGGTGAAAGCGAACTCGGCCTAGGGTGTGCGGGGAGGTGCGGGAAGTGCACGGTTGGGCCCAACGCAGCGTGGTGAATGCGTTGGCCACCGCGGGTTGGCCGGAGGATGGCCGGGAGCACGTCGGCGATGAGATCCGCGGCGGTGCATGCGTGTGATCTTCGTGCGGTGGCTACACGGCTCGGGAATGAGAGAGGGAGGGTCGGAGGGGTAGCTAGGCTCACAGCGCTCCCGTAGAGGCCACCGGCGGGGTCGGGGACGAGCTGAGGCGGCGACAGCGTTGAAGGGGATCTCCGGCGTCGGCGAGCTCAGACGAGGTCGGTGCGGTGGTCTCGGGCCGCACGAGCACACGGGGCTCGGCTAGCTCGATGAAGTGGACGGCGGCGGAGCTCCTGGACACGGTGGCACGGCGTGGGGTTGACGGAGGGCGTGGCTACGGCGAGGGGGTGGCGGCGATGGCGTCGGCCATGGCGTGGGAGAGCGAGGGAGAGGAACTGGAGAGGAGAGGGGGTGTCTGGGAGGTTCGGGAGAGAGAGAGAGAGGCCGACTCACGGCGTTAGCCGGGCGAGGGAGGCGGCGAGGCGGCGAGCAGGTGCGTGGCACCCATGCGGTGCTCGCCGTCGAGCACCTGCCTGCCTGCCTGGCCGGCAAGCAGCTCGCTGGCGCGGTGCTGGGCTGGGCCGGCAGGTGGGCCGGGTGCTGGGCGCCAGGTAAGCTTTTCCATTTCTTTCTGTTTTCTGTTTTTTTAATACTTCTGCAACTTTGTTGAATTAAATAAAATACTTAGGCTACTCCTAAAATCACCAAACTACTCCTGGTCCATAGTTGGATTATTTCCAACATGAAACATTTTAGTTTGGAGATATTTGAGCATTTAAATATTTTATATAATTTTAAATGCCCAAATTCAAATATTTATGATTTAATTCAAAAACCCTAAGCTGGCCTAGGAAAATGTGCACCACTTTTGGCAGAGGTTCTGAACCAAGACAAAAATGATGGGCATTTTAGAAGGGCATTTCAGGTTCATTGAAAAAGTTTTTAGTAAACCCTAATTGGATTCAGAGGGGACTGGGGGTTCTGTCATCCCCATTTCAGGTTTCTGATGAAAGATTAAACATGATGCAACACTCTAATGCATGACTAGCTAGGGTGTGACATAGCGTGCCGACCGCGATTACATCGACTTTGGAACCATTTCCCACGCGCATCGTCACCTCGTCCTTAGCCAATCTTCGCTTAATCCATAGTCCCTGTTTCGAGCTGCAAATATTAGCAACAGAACCAATATCAAATACCCAGGTACTACTGCGAGCATTAGTAAGGTACACATCAATAACATGTATATCACATATACCTTTGTTCACTTTTCCATCCTTCTTATCCGCCAAATACTTGGGGCAGTTCCGCTTCCAGTGTCCAGTCTGCTTGCAGTAGAAGCACTCAGTCTCAGGCTTAGGTCCAGACTTGGGTTTCTTCTCTTGAGCAGCAACTTGTTTGATGTTCTTCTTGAAGTTCTCCTTCTTCTTCCCTTTGCCCTTTTTCTTGAAACTGGTGGTCTTGTTAACCATCAACACTTGATGCTCCTTCTTGATTTCTACCTCCGCGGCTTTTAGCATTGTGAAGAGCTCGGGAATAGTCTTGTCCATCCCTTGCATATTATAGTTCATCACGAAGCTCTTGTAGCTTGGTGGCAGTGATTGAAGAATTCTGTCAATGACACTATCATCAGGAAGATTAACTCCCAGTTGAATCAAGTGATTATTATACCCATACATTTTGAGTATGTGTTCACTGACAGAACTATTCTCCTCCATCTTGCAGCTATAGAACTTATTGGAGACTTCATATCTCTCAATCCAGGCATTTGCTTGAAATATTAACTTCAACTCCTGGAACATCTCATATGCTCCATGACGTTCAAAACGTCGTTGAAGACCCGGTTCTAAGCTGTAAAGCATGGCACACTGAACTATCGAGTAGTCATCAGCTTTGCTCTGCCAGACGTTCTTAACGTCGTCAGTTGCATCAGCAGCAGGCCTGGCACCCAGCGGTGCTTCCAGGACGTAATTCTTCTGTGCAGCAATGAGGATAATCCTCAGGTTACGGACCCAGTCTGTGTAATTGCTACCATCATCTTTCAACTTTGCTTTCTCAAGGAACGCATTAAAATTCAACGGAACAACAGCACGAGCCATCTATCTACAACAAACATAGACAAGCAAAATACTATCAGGTACTAAGTTCATGATAAATTTAAGTTCAATTAATCATATTACTTAAGAACTCCCACTTAGATAGACATCCCTCTAATCCTCTAAGTGATTACGCGATCCATATCAACTACACCATGTCCGATCGTTACGTGAGATGGAGTAGTTTCAACGGTGAACATCAATATGTTGATCATATCTACTATATGATTCACGCTCGACCTTTCGGTCTCCGTGTTCCGAGGCCATATCTGTTATATGCTAGGCTCGTCAAGTTTAACCTGAGTATTCCGCGTGTGCAACTGTTTTGCACCCGTTGTATTTGAACGTAGAGCCTATCACACCCGATCATCACGTGGTGTCTCAGCACGAAGAACTTTCGCAACGGTGCATACTCAGGGAGAACACTTCTTGATAATTTAGTGAGAGATCATCTTAAAATGCTACCGTCAATCAAAGCAAGATAAGATGCATAAAGGATAAACATCACATGCAATCAATATAAGTGATATGATATGGCCATCATCATCTTGTGCTTGTGATCTCCATATTCGAAGCACCATCGTGATCACCATCGTCATCGACGCGACACCTTGATCTCCATCGTAGCATCGTTGTCGTTTACGCCATCTATTGCTTCTATGACTATCGCTACCGCTTAGTGATAAAGTAAAGCAATTACAGGGCGTTTGCATTTCATACAATAAAGCGACAACCATATGGCTCCTGCCAGTTGCCGATAACTTCAGTTACAAAACATGATCATCTCATACAATAAAATATAGCATCACGTCTTGACCATATCACATCACAACATGCCCTGCAAAAACAAGTTAGACGTCCTCTACTTTGTTGTTGCAAAGTTTACGTGGCTGCTACGGGCTTAGCAAGAACCGTTCTTACCTACGCATCAAAACCACAACGATAGTTAGTCAAGTTAGTGTTGTTTTAACCTTCGCAAGGACCGGGCGTAGCCACACTCGATTCAGCTAAGGTGAGAGAGACAGACACCCGCTAGCCACCTTTTAAGCACGAGTGCTCGTAACGGTGAAACCAGTCTCGCGTAAGCGTACGCGTAATGTCGGTCCGGGCCGCTTCATCTCACAATACCGCCGAACCAAAGTATGACATGCTGGTAAGCAGTATGACTTGTATCGCCCACAACTCACTTGTGTTCTACTCTGCATATGACATCTACGCATAAAACCAGGCTCGGATGCCACTGTTGGGGAACGTAGTAATTTCAAAAAAATTCCTACGCACACGCAAGATCATGGTGATGCATAGCAACGAGAGGGGAGAGTATTGTCCATGTACCCTCGTAGATCGTAAGCGGAAGCGTTATGACAACGCGGTTGATGTAGTCGTACGTCTTCATGATCCGACCGATCCAAGTACCGAACGTACGGCACCTCCGAGTTCAGCACATGTTCAGCTCGATGACGATCCCCGGACTCCGATCCATCAAAGTGTCGGGGATGAGTTCCGTCAGCACGACGGCATGGTGACGATGATGATGTTCTACCGGTGCAGGGCTTCGCCTAAACTCCGCGACGATATGACCGAGGTGGAATATGGTGGAGGGGGGCACCGCACACGGCTAAGGAACGATCACGTAGATCAACTTGTGTGTTCTAGGGTGCCCCCTTGCCCCCGTATATAAAGGAGCAAGGGGGGAGGCCGGCCGGCCCTTGTGGGCGCGCCAAGGAGGAGTCCTCTTCCTAGTAGGAGTAGGACTCCCTCTTTCCTACTCCTACTAGGAGGGCGAAAGGAAGGGGGAGAGGGAGAGGGAAAGATGGGGGCGCCGCCCCCCTCTCCTAGTCCAATTCGGACCAGAGGGGGAGGGGGCGCGCGACCCATGCTGGCTGCCCCTCTCTCTCTCCACTAAGGCCCATAAGGCCCATTACTTCTCCCGGGGGGTTCCGGTAACCCTCCGGTACTCCGGTTTTCTCCGAAAACGCCCGGAACACTTCCGGTGTCCGAATATAGTCGTCCAATGTATCAATCTTTATGTCTCGACCATTTCGAGACTCCTCGTCATGTCCGTGATCAAATCCGGGACTCCAAACAAACTTCGGTACATCAAAACTTATAAACTCATAATAAAATTGTCATCGTAACGTTAAGCGTGCGGACCCTACGGGTTCGAGAACTATGTAGACATGACCTAAAACTATTCTCGGTCAATAACCAATAGTGGAACCTAGATGCCCATATTGGCTCCTACATATTCTACGAAGATCTTTATCGGTCAAATCGCATAACAACATACGTTGTTCCCTTTGTCATCGGTATGTTACTTGCCCGAGATTCGATCGTCGGTATCCAATACCTAGTTCAATCTTGTTACCGGCAAGTCTCTTTACTCGTTACGTAATGCATCATTCCGTAACTAACTCATTAGATACATTGCTTGCAAGGCTTATAGTGATGTGCATTACCGAGAGGGCCCAAAGATACCTCTCCGACAATCGGAGTGACAAAACCTAATCTCGAAATACGCCAACCCAACATGTACCTTTGGAGACACCTGTAGTACTCCTTTATAATCACCCAGTTACGTTGTGACGTTTGGTAGCACCCAAAGTGTTCCTCCGGTAAACGGGAGTTGCATAATCTCATAGTTATAGGAACATGTATAAGTCATGAAGAAAGCAATAGCAATATACTAAACGATCAAGTGCTAGGCTGACGGAATGGGTCATGTTAATCACATCATTCTCCTAATGATGTGATCCCGTTAATCAAATGACAACACATGCCTATGGTTAGGAAACATAACCATCTTTGATTAATGAGCTAGTCAAGTAGAGGCATACTAGTGACATTATGTTTGTCTATGTATTCACACATGTATCATGTTTCCAGTTAATACAATTCTAGCATGAATAATAAACATTTATCATGATATGAGGAAATAAATAATAACTTTATTATTGCCTCTAGGGCATATTTCCTTCACGCGTATGGTGGCTTGGGTTTGTCAAGTTTCCAACCCTCTAACCCCCTCCTACGAACGCCATCGGCCTCCTTTCATAGATTAAGGGGTCACCACAGTGGCAAAATGGTCATTACCCACTGATATGATAGCAAATAGTGCTATCATACCTAACTTTGCGGGCTGACAAGGTGCATTAAATGCACCACTCAATGTCACATCACTAGCTGCCTGGCAAGGCCTGCCGGGCTCATCTTGCCAGCTCCGCATTTGTGCTCTTGACACGTCGCTAGATGGGTGTCATCTATGGGCTTCTCCTGTAGGAGGCGGCTGCCATATGGCAAATGCTGCCACTTAAGAATCTTGCGGCTTGACACCACACTAATTGACGACGTGGGTCGTACTTGCCCGGTTGGCGGGGTGGTTCAGCCCCCCGCAGGCCCCGGCAGGCCCTGCCGGGGGTCTTGGTTGCTTGCTTCTAGTGGTGGCCTAGCCCCTTGTTGGGCTCGCCTACCCGGCGAGGGAGGCCCTTTCCCTGTAGATATCTTGTTCTCCTGGCTCGTCCTTGGTCTCTCTGGGTTGTATGTTGGTTCTTCAAATCTCTTGTTCTCCAATCTCTGGCTTGAGCTCATGCCCCAATCTTGATCTTATGCCTATGCATAGTTGGTCAACATACCCAGGGTCTGTTGCACCGACAAAAATCAAGCATGGAGATGATGGCATGCGCAAGGGAAACAATAATGGAGTTACAAGGGATTATTTCAGGACTTTGAAGCCACCATAATGAGTGCATGAAGCCTTGGACGAAATATACAAGATGCCACTTCATAAATTTCGTCCAGAGGCTATTATAGGTGTTGCGTCACCTTATTATTGGGCCAGGCCCAGGTAATTTCAAAATACAAAAGTATAGGTTGTTTTTAGAGTCTGTATGTGTGGGGAAAACAGAGTTAGGGTTGGTTTCGGACCCCTCCTACAAGGGCCCATGAAATTCCCCCTCTTCCTCCATATGTACAGCTCTTAGGGCGTCGTTTAGACTTTGGGTTTTGCTTAGATTAAAGTTCGACATGGCTGAACTTTGCATACTTCGTTTGTGTCCAACGACCAGACCAAGACGTCACAGAAGCCCACCTTGATCAATATTCCTCTTATATTCGCAATATCCAGATTGCAATCTTAGTTTCTTGCTTGTTCTTTGTTTGCTTGCAGGAAATAGATCCTCGTGGTCAGGTTGATCGTGCTCCGTCATGGTCAATAACCTCTTGGAGTTGGTTTTGCGATTGCTAAGGCGTGGCGTCCTCACACATTCGTAGTCGGATCGTAAAAGTCTACTCCTCCAAAAACGATAACCTCCATCTCATCCAAAGATGGGACACCTTTGCCTGTATCAAGTGGTATCAGATTTCCAGGTTGCTCGGTGAGATTTTACAGTTTTTCATAGTTTAGATCGAGTCTATTCTTCATACCTACAGTCCACGAAAAAGCCAGAAAATTGGGGTTTGTTCATCATATCTGAACCAATCTGACCCTTTGCATAATCTTTTTAGGGTTGCTTTGTTGAATTTGCGGTTGCATCGTCGTGTCTAGTTGCAGGTCTTAGCGTCTAGTCCTTTAGAGTTTCGAGTTCTGTCACAGTTTGTCACCCCACCGCCGCACCATCTTCATCGTTGCTGCCATATACCACCATCGCTTCCATATCCTACCACGGCTGCCATATCCTACCACCGCTACCATATACCACCACCGTTGTCATATCCTACCACTGCTGCCATATACCACCACCGCTGCCATATCCTACCACCGCTGCCATATACCACCACCCCTGCCATATCCTACCACCATATATCCACCACCAATCTGCATTCTTTTCATATTAGGTTTGTTTTTGAGATCCATCTATTTTCAGATTCGTATTTCCTTCCCTGGGTAGGTCTTGAAAAAAAGTCTGGAGACCCCCTGGCAGTTTTTAGGCCAAAATTTCAGCATGTGATTTTTCCCCTATCTTGTTTTTAGGCTTTTCTGAGTCTTTTGAGACACGTGCCATCATACTGATTTTTATCGCACTTTTTGGATGTCGCTGCCCCGATTTCCAAAAAGATAGTCAAAAAATCTGTGCATATCCTGTTATTTTTACTTGGGAGGAGTTATGAGACACTCGCCATTATAGTGATTTTCGAAAAAAGAGCGCAAAAAGAAGAGAGTAAAAAAACAGCACAAAAAGAAAAAGAACTAGAGTGTGCTTTTCCCTTGTTTATGTCTCGCGCCATGATTTTGTTAGTGTTCTAGGCTCGCGTCTCTAGCACGGTTTAGCCTAGGACCAGCACAGTACTGTCGTTGAGCGTTTGTTCAACTTTGCATCTCCAAATTGTTTATTGTTGACCTTTTTGCTACCATCTTATAAGCTATCCCATCTCCACATACATCTACGTCGTGTGTTTGACTCTCCCTGGTAATAGCTCTATTGAAGTTTTGATAGTTTTGGCTACAACGATTGCTGATCACTGCCTGCTGCCGCGTAAGAACTGGTAAGAATTCAAGATTTGCTTAACAGATTTGTGACACCACCACTTTCTAGTAGTCTGTAGGATCATATTCTTGTATGTTTCTATTGCTGCTAACCATGGCAGGACCACAAGCCGACAAGATTGACTGGGAGAACATGACGAAGAAGGAGCTTCATGATAAATTTCAGCAAATGTTAGGTCAACAGGTGGAAGACATGTTGGCCAGCTTTGGAAAGGCACTGGAGAGGATTGATGACATTGAGAAGACAATTGACACCAAGTTGGACGCCAAGTTCGATGAATTACTCGTGCATCTTCCACAACAACCAGCCGCCTCTACTACACCATTGCAACAGCATCAACAACCACCTCCATGTCGCGATCCAGCAGGACTAGCGCAGCGTGTTCCTTTTGAGCGAGGACAAACTTCTGGTGTCACTGCTACTACTATTGATGCTTCTATAGCTCCCGGTGCTACTGCAGAGGAGGAGGACCATTACAAGGATGAGGTTGATCAAAATCTGAACTACGTGCAACCACCAACACCACCATCACCAGGTCGTCCTCATGCATATAATTGCAACGGTAGGGCTGCACCACGCCCTCGGGTACGAGATCAAGACCACATCCCTAAACTAAAGTTGAATATCTTGCCATTCGATGGTAGATACATTCCTGATATTTATCTTACTTGGGAGTTAGAAACTGAACAATGCTTTACATGCTTACAATATCCCCAGGATAGACGTGTTGCTGCTGTTGTTTGTGCTTTCACTAGTTTTGCATGTGCTTGGTGGTCTGAACATTGTAGACTATATCCTATTCCAGCTACTTGGGCTGCTTTGAAAACTGTTATGCGTACTCGTTGGGTTCCACCATATTATCAATGTGAATTACTACAAAAATTGCAGTGCTTAACACTAGGAAAAAATTCTATAGAAGAATATTATCAGGAGTTACAAACTGGTATGATTAGATGTGGTATTGTTGAGGATAATGAAGCTATGCTTGCACGTTTTATGGGTGGATTAACTTGAGAGATTCAAACCATTCTAGAGTATAATGAGTATAATAGTATCACTCGTTTATTCCTTCTTCCTTCCAAAGCTGAACGTGAAGTGCAGGTTCGATAGGCATTGGTGCGAACTAATTTTTCTGCAGGTCGATCTTCATCATGGACACCATGTACATCGTCTACTTCCACACGTCCTACTGCAGCACCGCTTACTTCATCCGCCAATTCCAACCGAGATACAAGAAAACAGGCACCAACACCACTATCTGCCAGGAGCACACCTTTTGGTCCTGCACAGAGCTCTTCTTCATCCATGGCATCAACAGGGCAAATACATGAGGTTATATGCCGTTGTTGCAAGGGTGGAGGTCACTATGCAAGCAAATGTCCATCTCTGCATGTAATGATTGTTACTGAGGACGGTGGGTACAAGTCCGCTAGTGACTATGTTGAGGAGACTTTGGCTCTTATTTTTTGACTGTACACAGTAGGGCAAAGCCCACTTCAACTTTTTTCCTTATAGACTTTGGCTCTTATTGCAAGTGAAGAGCACAGTGAAGATGATTTTGAACATGAGACGCAATACATTGCTGCTGAAAATGCTGACAGGTATGACAGTTTAGTTGCTCAATGTGTTTTGAGTGTGCAGGTTCCACAAGCTAAGCAAAATCAGAGGCATAATTTGTTCCATACAAAGGGAGTTGTGAAGGAACGTTCTGTCCGCGTCATCATTGATGGAGGGAGTTGCAACAACTTGGCTAGCATGGAGATGGTGGAGAAGTTGTCTCTCAGCGCAAGACCCCATCCGCATCCTTACTACATCCAATGGTTCAACAACAACGACAAGGTTAAGGTAACACATACTATTCATGTGCATTTTAGTATCTCTACATATGCTGATTATGTTGATTGTGATGTGGTATCCATGCAAACTTGTTCCTTATTACTTGGTAGACCATGACAATTTGATAAAAATTCTTTACACCATGGTAGAAACAATCAGTATACTCTTGTTCATAAGGATACACATATTACTTTTCTTCCTATGTCTCCTGATTCCATTTTGAAAGATGATATTAATAGAGCTAGTAAAGCAAAACATGAGCATAATAAGAATGAAAATCAGATTGTGGCAAAAGAATTTGAGCAACACATGAATCCTAATAACAAACCATCTAGTGTTGCTTTTGAAATTAAATTGAAGAGTGGATGTTTACTTGCCACGAAATCCGATATTGATGATCTAGATTACAACAAATCTGTTTGCTATGCTTTTGTGTGCAAAGAGGCATTATTTTCATTTGAGGACATGCCTTCCTCTTTGCCTCCTGTTGTCACTAACATTTTGCAGGAGTTCGCTGACGTCTTTCCACAAGACGTGCCATCGGGATTACCGCCTATTCGAGGGATTGAGCATCAGATTGACTTAATTCCTGATGCTTCGCTGCCAAACCGTGCACCATACTGTACCAATCCAGAGAGGACGAAGGAGATTATGCGTCAAGTACAGGATCTGCTCGACAAAGGTTATATACGTGAATCTCTTAGTCCTTGTGATGTTCCTATTATACTAGTGCCAGAAAAGGATGGTACATTGCGTATGTGTGTTGATTGTAGAGGCATTAATAATATTACTATTCGTTATCCTCATCCTATTCCTTGGCTAGATGATATGCTTGACGAATTGACTGGCTCTACAATATTCTCCAAAGTTTATTTGCGTAGTGGATACCATCAAATTCGTATGAAATTGGGAGATGAATGGAAAACAACATTTAAAACTAATTTTGGATTATATGAGTGGTTAGTCATGCCTTTTGGATTAACTAATGCACCTAGTACTTTCATGAGATTAATGAACGAAGTTTGCGTTCTTTCATTGGACAATTTGTGGTAGTCTATTTTGATGATATACTGATTTATAGCAAATCTTTGGAGGAACATTTACGTGCTGTTTTGATTGCTCTACGTGATGCATGTTTTTTTGGTAACCTTGGGAAGTGCACCTTTTGCACCGACCAGGTATCTTTTCTTGGCTATGTTGTTACTCCATGGGGAATTGAAGTTGATAAAGCCAAGATTGAAGCTATTGAGAGTTAGTCGCAACCCAAAACGGTCACACAAGTGAGGAGTTTTCTTGGCCTCACTGGATTCTATAGGCGTTTTGTGAGAGATTTCAGCACCATTGCTGCACCTCTCAATGAGCTTACAGAGAAGGATGCGCCTTTTGTTTGGGGTACCGCACAGGAAGAAGCCTTCACGGCATTGAAAGATAAGTTGACACATGCTCCTTTACTCCAACTTCCTGAAGTGGAATTGGATTAGGAGGTGTGTGATTACAAGATGGCAAACATGTTGCATACTTTTCTAAAAAATTGAGTGGGCCTACTCCGAACTATTCTACCTATGATAAAGAATTATATGCTCTCGTTCGGACCTTAGAAACATGGCAACATTATTTATGGCCCAAAGAATTTGTTATACATTCTGATCATGAATCTTCGAAACACAATAAAAGTCAAGCAAAATTGAACCATAGACATGATAAATGGGTTGTATTCGTTGAGACTTTCCCTTGTGTCATTAAACACAAGAAGGGTAAAGAAAATGTTATTGCTGATGCATTGTCTTGTCGTTATACTATGCTTTCACAACTTGACTTTAAAATATTTGGTTTGGGGACCATCAAAGATCAATATATGCATGATGCTGAATTTAAAGATGTATTGTAGAATTATAATGAAGGGATGACATGGAACAAGTTTGTCGTTTACGATGGATTTGTGTTTCGTGCTAACAAGCTATGCATTCCAGCTAGCTCTATTCGCCTTTTGTTGTTGTAGGAGGCCCATGGAGGAGGATTAATGTGACACTCTGGTGTGAAGAAGACCGAGGATGTACTTGCTACATGTTTCTTTTGGCCAAAGATGAGACAGGATGTTGAGCGTTTTGTTGCTCGCAGCACTACATGTCAAAAAGCTAAGTCATGACTAAATCCTCATGGTTTATATATGCCTTTTCCTGTACCTATTATTCCATGGGAGGATATATCTATGGACTTTGTTTTAGGTTTACCTCGAACAAAGAAGGGGAGGGACAATATATTTGTTGTCGTGGATAGATTTTAGAAGGGGAGGATGTTGCTGCTAATGTTTCTGATTTGTTCTTTCGTGAAATTATTCGCTTGCATGGTGTGCCAAATACAATTGTTTCAGATCGTGATACTAAGTTTCTTAGCCACTTTTGGAGATATCTATGGGCTAAGTTGGGGACTAAACGGCTTTTTGGTACTATATGTCACCCCAAACTGATGGACAAACTAAAGTAGTCAATAGAACATTGTCTACTATGCTTAGGGCTATTTTGAAGAATAACAAGAAAATGTGGGAAGAATGCTTGCCTCATATTGAATTTGCTTATAATAGTTCACTGCATTCTACTACTAAGATGTGCCCTTTTGAAATTGTGTATGGTTTCCGACCTCGTGCACCTATTGATTTGTTACCTCTTCCATCTTTGAAGAAGGTTAATTTTGATGCTAAACGACGTGCTGGTTTGATCTTAAAAATGCATGAGTTAACTAAGGAAAACATTGAGCGTATGAATGCTAAATATAAACTTGCTAGAGATAAAGGTAGAAAACATGTTGTCTTTGCACCTGGAGATCTTGTTTGATTACATTTGCGTAAGGATAGGTTTCCTCATCTGCACAAATCAAAGCTAATGCCACGTGTTGATGGCCCTTTTAAGGTGTTAGAGAAAATAAATGCTAATGCATATAAACTGAAGCTGGCTGCAGATTTTGGGGTTAGTCCTACTTTAACATTGCAGATTTGAAGCCTTTTTTGGGTGAGGAAGATGAGCTTCCGTCGAGGACGACTTCATTTCAAGAAGGGGAGGATGATGAGGACATCAATACCATTGTTACACCCATAACCCCTGTTGGTGTACATACTGGACCAATTATTAGAGCTCGCGCACACCAATTAAATTACCAGGTACTTTCGTTTCTTGGTAACGATTCTAATGTTCATGAGAATATGATGCTGCCTAAATTGGATACATTTGTCTTGCTTACAAATGAAGGGCCTAGCTTCGACAAGAAGGATGAACGTTGGAGCAAGATCAAGCATGGAGATGATGGCATGCGCAAGGGGAACAAGAACGGAGTTACAAGTGATGATTTCAGGACTTTGAAGCCACCATAATGAGTGCATGAAGCCTTGGACGAAATATACAAGATTTCACTTCATAAATTTCGTCCAGAGGTTATTATAGGTGTTGCATCACCTTATTATTGGGCTAGGCCCATGTAATTTCGAAATACAAAAGTATAGGCTGTTTCTAGAGTCCGTATGTGTGGGGGAAAACAGAGTTAGGGTTTGTTTCGGACCCCTCCTACAAGGGGCCATGAAATTCCCCCCTCTTCCTCCATATATACAGCCCTTAGGGTGTCGTTTAGACTTTGGTTTTGTTTAGATTAAAGTTCGCCATAGCTGCAACTTCGCGTACTTTGTTTGTGTTCAATGACCAGACCAAGATGTCACATAACCCCACCTTGATCAATAAAGCTTTCCTCTTATACTCGCAATATCTAGATAGCAATCTTAGTTTCTTGCTTGTTCTGTGTTTGCTTGTAGGAAATAGATCCTCGTGGTCAGGTTGATAATGCTCTGGCGTGGTCAGTAACCTTTCAGAATTGGTTTAGTGATTGCTAAGGCGAGACGTCCTCGCACGTTCGTAGTTGGATCGTAGAAGTCTATACCCCCAAAACGATAACCTCCATCTCATCGAAAGACGGGACACTTTTGCCTCTATCAGCGAGCGTCAGCGGCGTGAGGAAGAAGAGCGGCGGCAAAGGCCTAAGGAGGCGACGGTAACAACTAGGTTAGGAGCGCAGCAACGGTGCTCGAAGTAGGCGAGGAAGAACTCGACAACGTGACGAAGACCGACGTAGATGGTGGCATTCCTGCGCCTAGGGAGGCGGCGCAGCGCATACCATGTGGAGTCGACACACGGGGATGGCAAAGTGGATCGTGTGCCATGGCACTACAACTAGAAGGGGCGACGCAACGGCAGCGCGCGGGTCAGGGCGACAACGAAAGACCTCAGGGCAACGACTGATTGCTTGTATCTGCGTTGGTAATTCCCCGAAGAGGGGACGATGCAGCACAACAACGGTAAGTATTTCCCTCAGTTATGAAACCAAGGTTACAATCCAGTAGGAAAACCAAGCAATACTATGTAAATAGCACCTGCATACAAGCAACAAAAACTTGCAACCCAAAGCGTAAGAGGGGTTGTCAATCCATCCTCGGTATTGAGATAGATTAAGTTATATGAGATAAATAGATCTAACTAAAACACACACAAAAAGTGCAGCAAGGTATTTTTTTTGAATTTTTGGATAAATAGATCTGAAAACAGTATGATAGGAAATAGACCCGGGGGCGTAGATTTCAGTAAAGGTTTCTCTCGAGAAAATAGCATAAGCTGGGTAGACAAATTACTGTTGCGCAATCGACAAAAAAGCAAATAATTATCCACCATCAACAACATACCAATGTTTCTAGCAAAAGTAAAGGGATAGCCATGCTACCACCATACTTATCGTTAAAACATGTTCAAATAAAATATGCAGGGCACTTTCACTTTGTTCAAATAAATTACTGTACAAGCACAGCATTTTTACTCGTCCACTTCTCCTGCCAAGCAAGGAGGCTCGGGGGGGTAACGAGACGGATAAACCCAGTACGCCTCAGGCACAGGCCAACTGTGGGTGAAACAAAATCCAAGTCAGATGCTGAACAAATTATATATGCAGAAAAATGTATTGAGACAAGTCACAAAAGGACCTCAGAATTTTAGACTTGTCTGCAGTCCGGACAACATCAGCATCATCTATAGTCCTACAGATATACCAAATGATAGTTTTAGCATCGAAAAATAATTGGGTAATACTGTATATGCATGATGTGATAGTTGATTCTAGCCCAATATGGCTTATTCAGTAAGATAGGGAGGGAAAGCAGAGAACCACTCCATACTTGCGCCTAACAATAAAAACACAGGACGTACAACCGCATTTTAACATTGGATCATTTTTATCATATATTTTCAAACAATATGAGACGTATATAAAATCAAATCAGTTCAATAATGCATGATTACACAATATGGCTAATCAAATTACCTAGGAAGGGAAAGGTGACACCCCTAAGCAGTTCTACCATACACTAAAGAGCTCCGGCACATAATTTGAGGATGGGAAACACTAGACAAGCTCTATGGCGGGTTTAGCTTTAAGGACCTTCCAGCTATAGTAAAGTCCTAAAAAGAACATAGAGAAGATGGTTGCAACAACGTGATATCACTGAACCAAATGTTATCATCATTCCAAACAAGATGAAACCCATGTAATATCAAATCAACTCAACAAGTGGAAATTGACGGATAGACACACGACTTACCAATTTATAAACTGCAAGTAACAGATCAAAGATAGACTAACAACCAAACTGATCCAAATTGAGTAACTGTGAATTCTAAACCATATCACACAAAATGTAACTACAGAAGATCAAAAAATATACAGGGCATACCGTTCTGCATCAAAACGCTTCATGAGTCTCAGGATTATATCCCTTGTTATGTAAGGAGTTTTTTCCATGTCATAAAAGTTCATGCCAACAAAATTCCCATCAAAATCAACAAGGGGCCCTCCAATCCCAGCCTATAGCCCAACAATTTAAGTGGCAACAAAGAATTAAATAGCGGAAAGAGAAAATATATAGTCACTGATAAGAGAAAGAGATCATTCAACAGTGTACCTTGCTGATTTTACAAGTGGACACCCAAAGCTCCTTGCAATCAAATTTACTACATTTGCCAGTCACAGCCCCATTTGTGGCCATTAACATGCCTGACATAAAACCACGTCCCAGAGCTACTACCTCAGTTTGAGACACTTCATCAAGTTTTGCTGCGCGATGACTGCAGACACCCATGATGCTTACAACAGCCACATTGTAGTGTAAATCACAATGTTGCAGTGTCCCAACCACACGACGTTTACTTGGAAGACACACTTCAATCTACAATAATGAAGTGGGACTTAACTAGTACCTCAAATGAACAAGTAAAATAAGCAAACAATGAGTAGGAGCACCAACCTCCAATTTAGGATGAATGTTGCTTTCTTCACCAGAAGTTCTAACCAAACTTGCTGAAGTCAGTACACTCGTAGTGGATCCATCGCATTCTATAAATACACCTGAGCAAGCAAAATGTTTTCTTCTTTTCTCTACACACATCATGTAGTTTCAAACATTAACAAGTGGCCATGTAAGACAATTAATATGGAAACCTAATGAGCTTACAACAGTACAATCACCCTTACTGAGTTCCTCAGCAGAATCAGATTCTACAATGAATGAAGCAAGTGCCACAACACTTCGAGACATCTTTGAAGCAACTCTCCTAGTGCGTTCACTCCAATTCTCTCTGCCAAATTCATCGTCGAAAGTCCCTTTCAAGTACATGCCATCTGGAAAAGTATGGACACCAGTAGAGATGCCAGAACAAAGCTATCAAAAATTGGAACAGCAGGGAATAGTCATCACGACGTATAGCAACTACTCACCATCAGCAAACTTTGGCAAGGGATAACCAGCAGTCCTTAACATCTCATTTGCTCTAACTTCAAATTCTGGTGCAACAGGTTGAAGCAATTCAAGACAATGTATTAGTAATGACCAGTGTAATCAAAATGAACAGTAATGATCAGCGTTATTAAAATGAACACCGGTGCAACAAAGGTTAAGCAGTTGACTACGTAATGGTAATGATTGGCAAATCAAGAACACCCACTCACCATCAAATTTCCCAGGAGAGGCAATCCAGGGAGCAAGTATGCATTCAAGTTCATTGTCAGTGAGTTCTGCCACACGATATTTCAATTAGTGATCCAGTGATGATCAAAAGCTTAGTAATAGTCATTGCTGAGAACATTAGAATATGATAACTTCCATGATAGTAAGCATAAGAATAAGATATTTATGACAGATGACATCACAAGTGAACTGCTAGGGTCGCCTGGGCTGAATGTATGGTAGTATATCCATGTACTCTAGTGTGAACTGGCTAGCAGATCTTATGTTAATATGACTACGGCAATCTTGAACTAGAACTGCGCAGGGCATGAGGAACCGAAACATGATTATTTGTAAGGTACAACAGAAAATGATGAAGAACTGCCTGCTAGTGCAAATTGTCTGAAGGGTGATTGTGCTTAGCTTACCTTTTGGGTCATTGCTACAAGGTGTGGAAGATTCTTGTATCTCATTTGTACAGCAATGATCCTGTTTACTTGAAGCCCTGAATGTAGTAATAATTGATGTAAAGACTGAATGGTCATTTTCAAGCATGGGATGTCAAATAACTAGAACTGAATGGGCCCTGATTGAGTTCACAACAAAAGAAAATATAGAACATGAGCAACACTGCTCAAAAGGCTCATTTTGAGGCATGGATGTCAAATTACTAGAACAACTGAAGAGCCATGATCAGAAAAACAGAGTCCACAACAAAATAAAATATAGAAAGGTTGCAGATATGCCACTTATGTCATATTTAATGGTAGTACAACGTTCTAGTCCACATAGCCGGTCCCAAACCTGGGTACGTCAAAACTCAGCCACTCTTATGGAGATGAAATCCAAAAAAGAATATCACCAAAGAACTAGCCATGGATAGGGTTGCACAGAAGGTAGCTATCCACGTGCCAGAACCATGACTTGGTTTCAGGACCTTATGGGTTCCAACTCTAGCATATCCCAACTTGTTTGGGACTGAAAGGCTTTGTTTATTTTATGGCGTTCTAGTCCACATCAATTGCCAGTGCTAGCAGCAGATTAAGCATCAGTGACAAGATACATGCTATCTACATGATGATCCTGCACCTCATGACAAAAAGGTCATCATAACAACTTAATAGGCGATCGAAAAAATGTTGTATGTTTATTGTACTCGATTAAGTTATAATAGTAGCGTGGATTTCTGTGCATTTGTAATGTTAACCAGTTTTTTCCTGTTTCATCATCCGGCTAACAATTTGTCACTACATTCGTGTTTATTTTCTCACTGCGGATTATAGGCACTTTTTTACAATGCTGCTCACTACGACCTTCGTTCTATCATTTCAGTGATTTCATTTGACCGCACAGCCACAGATTATATGTGTTTGTTTGCTTTTTGCGCAGACTGGCGGTTTGACTAAACCTGGATGGGCGCCTTCTTGAGCGACGGTGTGGCAACCCAGTGATGCCAGTACACCCAATGCCAGTGGAAGGTTTACACCGCAGCTGCCAGTAGCCTGGCTATAAATTTGGTGAAATAGGACATTCACATTAATTAAAGAATGTTCAGCTACTTTTGAATCAAAATTTTGGAAACCCATCCAACAGTTTAGCACCGAAGGCAAGGGGAAAAAATGGGATTCTGAAAAGTGGCCGGAACAGAAAACACAACCTTACTCAGCGTCATGTCAAGGAAAAAATAAAGTCAAATGTTCACCATAAAATCGATAATTGCATAAAACCCGGCTAGCAGTAAGCCAGAGAGAAACGTTATGAGCAATAGAAAGTATATGAATATACTTGGAAGTGATCAGCTGAACGATATAATTCAAAGCAACAAAAAAGTGGATATAATACACCCCCGTCTCTTCAAGCAAATAATAGATGGGTTCATTCTTGTCCCTCCAAGTGTGTTCATCAATATGGCTTTTGAATGAAAATTAACTCCCTTCATTCTCCTTTATTAGGCATATTAGTCTAGCATATGCACACCATATTTCTAGCTTGCTGGCAGTTTAACTTTTGGCTTCTTAGGGTTTTAGCTTCTATTTTTCTCGTTGCACATGGATGCTTTGAACTCCATTTTGTTCCATTATCTTTATGATAGTGGAACCCCGTCACATGGAGAAAAATTATGCAAATCATATTTTTATGCACACGGTACTTCCATTAATTTAATATTTTATACACGGGCACTTCTATCACCTAATGCAGAAATAATGTCTTCTCGACCAATTTGCATATTGTAACAACAAAGGGGGGCAATGAGCCAACTGGAAAAGTTGCTCAGCATAAATGCTGGAAATCAATCTTACCGATATATTTCAGGCCCCAACTGTTCAACAATTAGATTACTTGGTAGGAATGGAGTTGTTTCCCCACCATAGTAGTTCATGCCGACAATATTCCCATCACGATCAACAAGTGGTCCTCCACTGGCAACCTAGCACAAAAATACATCAATACAACAGGCAGAAAAAAACGTAACTTTTGGGGCATCAAATGGTTCAGTGCACATAATAATGATAAATAAAATGACACTAGTATCATCAATCAACAGCGCACCTCATTGATTTTGCATGTGGAAAAATTAAGCTCTTTGTTTTGAATTCCACCAGTGAGTGATGAATTAAGCTCTTTGTTCTGAATTCCACCAGTCAGTGACCCTCCGGTGTACACTAATTTGCCTGAGTCAAAGTACCGCCTTACAGCTAATACGCCAGCAGCTGACTCAACTCGCACGTTATTGTCGAGACATGCTACGCGAAGATGAAAGTAGGGCACCAGCAATGAATCTGTGGTGACAACAGCGATATTGTTTTTGGACATATAATAGTCCAGCCACCCATGGACCACTTCGTCATTTGGAAGGCGCACTTTGATCTGTAACGATACATCAAAGCAAGACAAACGGTATGTATATCCATTATCATTATCCTAAATAAGCAAGCAAAGCACAGAAAAATTTGCAGTACAAACCACCACTTTGCTCCAGAGTTCTGGATCTAATGATCCAAACAAACTTCCAGTAGTAAGAAAAGAGGCAGAACACGATTCGCTGTCAATAACCATGCCTGTGCATTCAGAATGCAACGTCTCTCCTGCACAAAATCATAATTACAGTTATTAACTACCAATGGTTAAATAAATACAAACATAGAAAATGTGCATATAGTAGTATAATCATCACCACCATCAAATGAAGCAAGGGAGACAATGCTTGGGGACAACTTTGAAGCAAGTTCTTGACTGAGGTCACACCACTCAACATTAGCATCCTGGTTCTTATTTTCACTTCCCTCACTTGAGCTACCTATAATGGTATCTAGACTGGAGATACCTGTAATGGACGCAAGTGAATTGAAACACACTAAGTTCATATATGTATACTTCAACGCGAACTGAGAAACAGACCTATGTAAGTAAAACAATTACAAAGGAGCTATTGTGCTTAGTTCACCTTCTGAACTGGAGCTCAATGGTGTGAAATTCTCCAAATAGGTCCTGCAGCAGAAAGTAGCAAATTTATCATAATGAAAATAGCCAAGGATGTGCTTGGTTTGAGTCCCAACTAGCCCAACCAAAAAATAATTTTGGTAGGTTCATGCTGTTTGGCTTATAACCATTGTACCTGCAAAATTGTTGGTAAAATGACTAGGTCGCTATTGACTTACAGCCAACTGGCCCGGCAAACATTTGGCAACTTGGTTTGATTACAATTCAATTCCCATGATGAGCCAACAAAAACTTATGTGAGCAGCCTATTATGCTCAAGCTAGCTCATGAAGAATACTAAATTTAAATGCCTTAAAGAGGGGATTACCTATTATGCTAGGACTCAAGTTTCTTTCATATTGCTTCTATTTTTATATAGCTAGATGTGAGTATTAAGTTATTTTATTCTATAGAAAATTCACTTGTTCTGCTTTTAGAATATATGAAGGGAATATCACGATTAACTAGTCCAACTACAAAAAAAGAGAGAACCGAGTCATCGCCATAGCACTTGAACTCGAACCCGTGACCGCATGGTCACAAGGCAACAGCTTTATCGCTGCGCCAAGGCTCCCCTTCAACTTGAAGCTACTAGTGTGATGGAAAATATCAAGAGAGCTTTACTTAGCTTGTAAGGCAGCATGTGGAGCAAAATGTGAGGTGCATGCCGACACATTAGTAGCAGCTAGCAACATGTGCCGTGTGCTGGACAAAGAGAAGGTAAAAAACAAATCAACTGCTAGTTGTCTTAATTGATAAGGAAGCACAAAAGGCAAAGGACAGCTCAATGCATGCATGCACCCATGCCGGACATGAGCTGTAGTGTATAGTCAGTTACTCAGTTTATCAGCTTATAAGTATAGTTGTTTTTCTCTTCTAGCTAGCTACAGGTAGGTCGATTTGTAAGTCCTATAAAGGGATGTGTGGCCCATACGGATGAACAATAAGCTTCTAAGCCAGGATGTAGTCCTCAAGTAAGAACAAATACCAAGAGCACAGGTGTGTGTCGTGTATGTGTGTTTGTGTTTGGACGAGAGAGATTAGAGATTGGTTCAGTTATAATATTTGGTATCTGGAGTTGCACGATTCAACTCCAATAGGGGTTAATTAATTAAACAAATTGCATAATTGGTATCTGAATGATTTGTACCATGAACAGATCAAAGAGAGATATGAATCCCAAAAGTTGCACGCCCTAAGATGGCCGGGGTGTGAGCATCCTAAGATGTTGGCAACTAGCCTGCTTAAGAAGTGAAAATGTTATCTGATTCGTAATTCGCTCGGTTCACGGTTCAAATTTGCGGTTCGGGATTCGCTACATCAGGCGAATTGGAATCGGTGGGGGGTACACATCTCCGATTCGGAATCGGAGAAGGGGTTCGTGAACAAGCCGATTTCAATTCGCTAGCTCTAGTTTTTATTTTTTGAAGCAATTCGCCAACTCTGGTATACAGTGTGCTTTTTATTCTATTTTTTGAGTGGAGTGTGTTTTTTATTATGGAGATGAACACGCTAGATGGGCCACATACATTTTTTAGGACAGGTGGGCCACATACATACATGATACGTCTCAACAAAAGACCAGGAAAAAAAGACTGAAACAGCCCATCAGGTCCACTAGAGAGCGGAAACCTAGTCTATTGGGTTCACCTAGTCCTTTGCAATCCCCGCCGCCACGAACGCACGCATTTCTTCTTCTACCTGTCGCATGCACGTCTCTTCCCTCTACTCATTTGCTAACTTGCCAAACACATCCGCCTCCCTGATTGCTCTATCCCATGGTGCCTGTGCTCTGCTGGGAGGAGGCGATGTCGGCTATGCATGGGAGGAGTTATGATGGCCCCGATCCTAGACAATAGAGGAGAGTTCGAGCGGGCGCCTACCCTATATTAGCTGCCGCAGCGATTCCATTTTTGGGGTTCACATGGAGATCGATGAATTGGGAGCGAACCCCCACCGATCTGCACCGATCTCGAACCTCGAACTAGTTCGATTGATCTAGATCAGAGTTCGAAGCCTATTCCACCGAATCCGGTAACAATGCCTAGAACCAAAGTTTTGGCGCCAGTCCAAAGAACAATCAAATCAGATGGGGCAGCCAATATTTTTGGTATGGCCAGCTTTGCTTGTAAACCAAACAAACCCATCGAAGTATAGATGACATACCGTATCGCAAGCTTGCGCAAACAATCATAAATTTGATCTGTTGGTATGAATGGGGTTGTACTCTCTTCCGTACAGAGGTTCATCCCAACAATATTCCCATCAGGTGAAACAAGAGGTCCGCCGCTTCCATCCTAGCACAAAATAAAGTCTGTGATGCCTCAGAAGAGAGAGGTAGAAATATTAGGACAGAAATCAACAGCTCACCACAGAGATTTGGCACGTGGACTGCATGATTCCTTCAAGTCCACTTGGACTGCTAGCCAGCGTCCCAGTTGTGACCAATAAGTTGCCCGTCTTATAGCAACAAGTTATAGCAAATAAGCCACTAGAAGACTCAGCTTGCATTATGTTACCAAGACATGCTGTGACAAGATGAGGGGAGGGCTTAGTGGTTACAACAACCATACGCCACTTCGCACTGTAGTATTGCACAAGTCCATTCACTACTTCCCTATTTGGTAGGTACACTTTTATCTGTAATAATACAACAAGACAACAGGTATACACGATGATTAGCAAATGATTACAAACATCTCAAACAGTGAGCTAAGATACAATCTGATTAGATTACATCTAGGTGCTCTTTTTGGTGGATGGACCTCTTTTTCTATTTTCTGTTTCTGCCACCTTGGTGACAATGTACAGTTGAGCCATATTGATCAGTTCATCTAATATAAAGACATGCACTTATGCGCATGTTCTTGAAAAGCAAAATCTGCAAGGAGAAAAGTGCAGAAAAAATGGCAGTACCAACCTGTAATCCAGGAACAAAAGCTGATTTTTTTCTAATCAAATCTTTAGATGTCAGGAAAGATGCACTGAATTGATCATTTTCAACAACTATTCCTGTGCTTTGAGAATAGATCTTTTCACCTACACAAGGTTATAACTTCAGTCATGTTTATATACAAAGATGGGAAAGTAATGTGCATATATATAGTACAATCACCATCAAATGAGACAAGCGAGACAATGCTTGAAGTCAGCTTTGAAGCAGATTCTTCACTAAGTCCATCTTCAATCAAATCATTCAATCTACTGTATGCCTCGTTCAGATGCAAGTTTCCTAGTTAATGAAGGAAGCTTTAGAGCATAGTTGTGAAGAATTTGAAAAAAAATGTGTGTACAATAAGCGCAGAAAATAAAGAGGTGGACAGATTGACAACAGTGACTCACTGGTCTTTCGTCCTCGTTTGCGGGTGTCTTGCCTTTGAGTTGAGCATGTTCTCGTGTCAACACAACTCCTGTTGATTTTCAGCATATCTTCAACCCTTAAGGAAAAATCCAAATTTAAGCCGTCATAACGAGTAGTACAGTATTGTTGAATCAGATACACAATCAAATACAGAAGGGCCGATATCTCAACCTCACAGAAACCATGCTAACCCCGAATGAACCAGGATAAAAACAAGAAACCACGGCCGGGTTCTGGCGAAAATAAAGAGGTCAACCAGGATAAAATTAAACCAGCTCTCGCCCAGATGAACCAATAAATAGGAACAACGATCTAACGTATGATAGCACATCAAAATCAAAAGCACTCAAGCGACTGAAATTCGATTGGTGAGCAAAACAGAGCGACGGAATCAGAGCTATATAT